>NW_015091252.1:100892-101392 GCF_001431845.1 Calidris pugnax
TGCCAGGGATAGTGGGAGATGCCGGTGGGTGCCGGGGGGCAGTGGGAGGTGCCAGTGGGGACAGCAGGTATCACTGGGGACTGGGAGCAGAGGGAGATGCCAGGGGCAGTGGGAGATGCCAGTGGGTGCCGGGGGGCAGCGGGAGATGCTGGTGGGAGCAGCAGGTATCAGTGGGGACTGGGAGCAGCGGGAGATGCCAGGGACACTGGGAGATGCCAGTGGGTGCCGGGGGGCAGCAGGAGGTGCCGGTGGGATGCCGGGGGCCGGTACCTTGAACTCGGCGGAGAGCTGCGGCGTGTAGTCGCGGGTCCAGAGGGCTCGGACCAGGGCTGCCAGGCGGTGGGTGACCTCGGCGCGGCCCCCCCGGGCGCGGTAGCGGCCCAGGGCCAGGAACTCGGCGAGCGGGGCGGTGTTGCTCAGACACTGCACCACCGCGTTCATGAAGCAGGTATTCCCGTGGTTCCGCAGCCCCTGCGCTCCCGGCGGCCGCTCCCCGCCGC
>NW_015091252.1:102298-106046 GCF_001431845.1 Calidris pugnax
CTGCCCCCCACCCCCCCCAGCATCCCCCCAGCCCTCTGCTCCCTCCATGGCCCCAGGGCTTTACCAACACTCCCAGCCACGAGTCCTGTCTTCCCATCCCCGTGTCCCCCCACCCAAGCATCTGCCACTGCCCCCAGCATCACCCCAGGGTGTCACAGCATCACTGTGAGGTGCCCTCATCCTGCCACCTCTTGGTGCTCTTAGCTGGGACAGTGGGACAGTGGTCACCTCTGGACCCACCACACTGAGGGTTTGGGACCTAAAGGGGCTCTGTCCACACAGACCCACAAAAGCAGGGTCACCAGCCCGGTGCTGGCAGAGGCTGGGGCTGCAGCCACCTCCTGCCCACCCCACACTGGCTGGCACCACCTGTGGGTGCTCCTCTGGGGTCTGGCAGAGCCTGGCAGGGGAGGGACGGTGCCACCTTCCCCCAGCTGCGGGGATCAGCCCCTCAGCCCTCCCTGCCTGGCCAGGTGGGGACACACAGGGTGGCCGAGGCCACCAGGTCGGGTCCCTGCTCTCCCCCTGCAGCACCGCCAGCAGAGGAAACCCACTGTGGTTTTCAGCTGGATCAGTCCCCTGGGTCAGCTGGATCCACCCCGTGGCACCAGGTGGCACAAGGAGGGCTGCCAAGGCTGATGCTGAGCCGAGGAGAGGGTCCCTGTGGGGGCTGAGTGTGGCTGTGGGTGCTGGGGGCTCTTTTCCATCCTTGTGGGTCTTGGCAGCCTCCAGCAGCATCTCCCCTTCCCGCAGAGAGGGGACTGCTGTGCCAGGCAGCCCCCCCCCCCACCGCCTTTCCTGCCCCACGCCCACCCCGGGCATGGGGATGTGCCACAAGCCTTGCCCTGGGTGCAGCTGGAGGAGATGCAGGTTGAGAAGAGATGGGGCAAAACGTTTGAGGAAGGGCCAGGAGGTGCTGTTGGATGTTGTGGTCCCTCCTCCCTGTGGGGCAGGGCAGCCCCGCGCCCTGGGTACGAGCGGCAGGGAGATGGTGACCTTCCTGGGGGATGCCAGACTGGTGGCCGTCAGCGTGGTGGGCATGGAGGAGGGCAGAGGGGCAGTGGGCAGAGAGCTGTGGCTGCCACCGGGGCCAGACGTGATCTCAGACAAAATCCATCACGGCCTGGCAGTGCCGAGCGGACGGAGGGGGAGCAGCTGCCCTCGGACCCTCTGGGGACAGCTCTGTGCCCCCAGGGTGCAGCGGGCTCAGGAGCTGCTTCTCCAGAGAGGAGAGAGGACTGAGCCATGATGACGTTTTCCTCTCCACCGCAGCCAGCCCTGATGGGCACGGGATGTCCCCTGAGAACCTGGTGCTCCCAGGGCAGCAGCCCCCTTTTAGGAGCCCTCCAGATCTCCATCCCGGGGGGCTGCTGCCCTGGGACCAGCCTGGGCACTGGCTCCTGTCTCTGCTCCCAGCGGGATGGGAATGAAGGTGGGAAGAGGCCCTGCCTGGTGGGATGGAGCTGACCCTCCTGTGACCTGGGGGACCAGCTCCTGGGCTTGGACCGGGCCAGCTGGTGGGATGCAGCACAGTGGCATCCTGGCATCCCGCACAATCTGGCCCTGGAGAAAGCCCCTCACACTGTGTCGGCTCGATGGTCCCAGCCTGGCTGAGGAAAGCTGCTGGGCCGTGGGAGGGTCTTGCTGGCTCTGGCAGTCGGGGACCAGCAGAGCCCAAAGTCTGGCTACAAACCCCACCAAGCTCAGAGCTTTGACTCTCAAACTGGCTCTGCACCCTGGGTTGAAGCTCATTTCTCAGCATCCTCCTGGCCAGAACGCTGTGAAATCCACCTTTACAAAGCCAAGATGTAAAATGCTCCTTTTGGAAAGGCATCCTTAAAATTAGGTTCCCTTCTTCTGTACAAAAGTCACGATCCATGAAGCCCTTGGGCACTCCCTGGGCAGCTTCACAGCCCTCCTCACAGCATCATCCTGCTCCAAACCCCTAGGAGATGGAGATGGGCATCCACCAGAGCATTTGCATGAGGATATGGGGATTTTTTTCTGTGGGAATTATTTAACAAAGGCAGGTTGTGCTCCACGCAGTGTGGGAAGAACAGAGTTTATCAAATCTAGAAAGATCCTGGCTCATCGAAAATAAAAGTACTTGTTGTTTCTCTCCAGTTGGTGTTGGCCGGACACTCGAGCCCGGCAGCATCACCTCACCCCGGCCCAGCCAGCGGCGGTGGGAGAGAGAGGGGGAACCCGAGCAGGGCTCAGCGCTGAGCTAAGTGGAACCAGAAATCCAAAGGAACTCGATAACGAGAGCAAGGAAAAGCCTGAAGGAAAAGCGAGGGGACCCCGGCAGGGAGAGAGCCAGACTGAGCCAGGTGGTGGGAAGGGGCTGGGTAGGAAGCGAGACCTGATGAAGACGTGAAAGGGAAATGGTCTAAAATGAGACAGCGAAACCGAGTCAAGTCAAAAACCCCAAACCCGCCCGAATTAGAAAGTAGGAGATTGTCAAAGTGGCTCCCTGTCAGCCCGTGACAGCGGGCAGCAGTCAAACAGCACCCAGACTCTCTGATTCCCGGCTGCCCCGGCGATGCCTCCGCCGGGAATATCAACAGCAGGCGCCGGCCAACGACTTCAAACCCTGCTGGGCTGCTGGAGCTGCATCCTTCCCAGCCCCAGAGCAGGCAGGGCGCAGGCAGGGCGCAGGCAGGGCGCAGGCAGGGCGCAGGCAGCGGTACCTTTCCCACAGGTAACACCACTTTATTCCAAGCCAAAGCCACCCGCCCGCTGGCCTGAGCACCAGGAACGCTCTCCGTGCTGATCCTCCTCTCCTCGAGAGCCTATTTGTGGTCTTCCCTCTTCTTCCGACCGTTCCCAACACGACGCCTTCCTAATTCAGGGGGAAATCAAATATTTATCGGCGCTGCAGCGCCAGCAGCGCTGGGTTGCGTCAGCACTTTCTCGCTGAAAATGCCTTTTTTGGGAGCTCCTGGTTGTCTCCAGCTTCTGCCTTTCAAGCTGCCGTTTTCCACGTACCAGGAGCAAATTTGGGGTGGGGGAAAAAATCTAAATGTCAAAAGCAAAGAGAGCAGGGAAAAAAAAAAAAATGCCTGTTTGTTATTATGGAAAATTCCTTGTTGTTCCAGCATGAACTGTCCCGGTGCCTGGGACACCAGGCTGCCAGGAGGAATAGAACAACACGGGCACTTGGGGTTTGATTAGAGAGACCCGGTGACGGGACGGTGTTAGAAACGTCTCCTCTGACTGGGCAAGAGCCTCTACCCCAGGGAGGCACTTGGATATTTGGACGAGCGCAAGGAAAATATCCTGAATAGACCTGAGCTGAGCTGATTCGGGCCCTGCAGAAACCCATTTTCATGCTGCCAAATGGCAGTAATCATTAAAAAAAAAAAAAAAGATAAATCTTTGTACAGGCTCGCTGGGCTCTGCCACAGGACAATGTTTGCTTTATTGAAGCCTCTCCCGCTCTCTTGGCACGGGCTGGGAACATCTGTGCGCTGGAGTGGAAACGGGCTTTCAACACCCCCCTCCTGCTGCTGGGGCTCGCACCCCGCGGGCACCTCGGCTGAGACGGGGGGCAGGGGGGGCTGGGGTGGGCAGCATGGTCCGGCCACTGCCACCTCCCTGCCTGCACCCTGCCTGCACCCTGCTCATCTCCCTGCCTGTACCCCTGCCTGCACCCCTGCCCATCTCCCTGCCTGCACCCCTGCCCATCTCCCTGCCCACCCCCCTGCCCACCTCCCTGCCCCCCTCCCTGCCTCCCTCCCTGCCTCCA
>NW_015091252.1:106208-116395 GCF_001431845.1 Calidris pugnax
CCCTTGCCCATGTTTGCCCGCACCCTTCCCATCTCCCTGCCTGCACCCTGCCTGCACCCTGCCCACCTCCCTGCCTGCACCCTGCCTGCCTCCCTGCCTGCACCCTTGCCCATCTTCTTGCCCACACCCTGCCCACCTCCCTGCCTGCACCCCTGCCCATGTTTTTCTCAGCATTCCTGCCCATCTCCCTGCCTGCACCCCTGCCTATGTCCCTGCCTGCACCCTTCCTGCCTCCCTGCCTGTACCCCTGCCCATCTCCCTGTCTGCACCCCTATGTCTCTGCCTGCACCCCTGCCCATGTCCCTGCCTGCACCTCTGCCCCCTGCCTTCCCCCCTGCCCATCTCCCTGCCCGTGTTCCTGCCTGCACCCTGCCTGCACCCCACCCAAGTACTGGGCAGACTGGGGGGGTGGGTGATGTTAGTGCAGGCTTTGGCAGACTTTGGCAACGGCAAGCACTTTCTGGGTGCAAATGAGGGTGATCAAAGCCTGAGATGGTTTCTAAGAGATTCTTTATGTCCCGAGGAAATACCCAGTGCTGCTCTGCTGGCAAAACAGGGCTCATCATCTGATGGCACCGTTATCAGGGGGGTGATTACAGAACCACCAGCAACCCCCCACCCAATGGTGACATCTGCTCTTACGGCTCAGGGCAGCAGGAGAAGGCTTCCTCCTGCAGAAGACACCTTATTCACCCTCTGCAACTATAATTAAATTATAGATAGCAAACTAAGTTATTTAGCACCCCTATTAAAGATGCATGGCCCCTGTCTTTTTTTGGCGTGTGCTTGAGGAGGAGCAGCACCGAGGCAGGTAAATGCTGCTTTTCCGGGGATTTCGCCTCGTGCTGATGGACTGTGATGAAGATGCTCTGCTGGGTTTGGACACGGCCGGTGGCTCACCCCGCGCTGCAGGAACCACCACACGGTGTTTGCAGCAACAGCACTTTGTTTTTAAAGCATCTGTATGGTCCTTGGCTGCTTCACGGAGTGGGTTTCTCCCGGCTCTTTTCACCCGTTATCTCCTCTGAAGGGAGATGATGGGATCTCCACTGCAGGAGCTGGAGCTGGGGGTGGGAAGGGGGACTCAGCCCCCATAAACCAGCCACAAGCAGGGTTTGTGCTGCAGAAACCACCCCGGGCTCTCTCAGGCTGGGGGAGCACAGGGGATTTGGGTGGGAACCGGTCTCGCAACACAGGTATCTCCAGGGTAATCCAAACCAGCTCACAGAGGACGTTCAGCTCCATGTCTGCTCACTCAGGAACCTCAGGGGACTGGGAAAGCACCAGTTTGGTGCTGGGAGGCAGGACCCCTCTGCTCAGGGCAGAGCAGGGAGCACCAGCAGAAACCCAGTTTGACGGCAGGGCAGGTCTGTTGGGGAGGAACAACAGGGAGGTGGTTCAGGTCTGATGATAAATGGGTCTCCAAGAGCTCTGCCAGCAGCCAGGGATGGTACGTCCAGGTGGACGAGGAAGCTGAAGGTGCTGGAGGCTGTGAAGGGCTGCAGCAGGTTCTCCCTCTCCCAGGGGAGATCACACAACCCAGACCCCATAGGGCAGGGTACGGACCCAGCGCCCAGCCAGGATCTCCACAGGGCCATGGCCATTCCTCGGGGGCATCCTCAGCCTGGGCGGCTGAGATGTACCAGAAAAGGAGAGCTCTCTACCCCTGGCCACTCCTCCTCCTGAGGAGAATTCAGGCAGACACAGGGGCAGGGAGGTCAGGAGCAGATGCCGGGGGTGACAGAGACACCTTTGCTTTAGCTGATACCCCTGGAGAAACATCAGCTGCCTTTGCCTGGGCCAAGAGGGGGAACCAAACTCCTCAGCGCTTCATGGCGATAGCACGTTCCTTAGGGCCAACTGGTGTTGTTGTAGATCTCCATTATTAGCTGGTCTTCGTGACTAATGACAGTGTAATGAATACATTCACACGGTAAAATACAATGTTCCTGCCATCAGGGAAATACACGATGGGGAAATTTGTGCCTGCAGTTCCTGTTTCCCAAATGCAGCCCGACCACTGGCGGCACAGGTCACTCTGCACATCTGCTCCTCGACAACGTCCATGGAGGTCACAGCCATTTGTAAAGCTCCAGGGGCTCCCTGGGGATGTAGCTGTGCTGGTGAGAGATGTGCCAGGAGGTCGTAATGGGAAGAAGAGCAGTGCTTGGGAAGATGAGCTTGTCTTCTTGGGAAGAAAGCCAACTCCATCCTGGGCTGCATTCCCAGCAGCGTGGCCAGCAGGGTGAGGGGGCATGGATTCTGCCCCTCTGCTCTGCTCTGGGATGACCCCCCCCCAAGTGCAGCCTCCAGCTCTGGGGCCACCAACACATGGATTCTGCCCCTCTGCTCTGCTCTGGGATGACCCCCCCCCAAGTGCAGCCTCCAGCTCTGGGGCCACCAACATCAGAAGGATGTGGACCTGTTGGAACGGGGCGAGAGGAGGCCACGGAGATGCTCCAAGGGCTGGAGCCCCTCTGCTGTGAGGACAGGCTGAGAGAGTTGGGGGGGTTCAGCCTGGAGAAGAGACGGCTCCGGGGAGACCTTAGAGCCCCTTCCAATCCCTAAAGGGGCTCCAGGAGAGATGTGGAGGGACTCTGGATCAGGGAAGGGAGCCATAGGACATGGGGAGCAGTTTTAAACTGAGAAGAAGGGAGATTGAGATGACATATTGGGAAGAACTTCTTTGGTGTGAGGGTGGTGAGAGCCTGGCCCAGGTTGGCCAGAGAAGCTGTGGCTGCCCCATCCCTGGAGGGGTTCAAGGCCAGGCTGGAGGGGGCTTGGAGCAACCTGGTGTGATGGGAGGTGTCCCTGCCCAGGGCAGGATGATCTTTAAGGTCCCTCCCAAACCAAACCATTCTGTGATTCTATGACTCTATGACATGATGGCACAGCTCTGTGTGGAGACAACGGAGCACAATGGGGAGATGGTGCTGCTACAGGGTACCAGCCACCACCCTGGGCAGTCACCTACATCGTCTGGCTACGTCAGAGCAAACCAGTTCAGCCAGTGTCCACGCTTAAAATTCAGTCTGGTTTTGATAAAGTGATGTCACTTCACAGTGGAAAGAAAGATGTGCAGGAGAGGACTTCTCCAAAGACCCCTGCGCTTCCAGTTTTCAAATCTGTAAGGTGACAGACATGGGGCCGGAGCCTCCTGCCTGGCTGTCACCAACAGAAAGTGTGGGTCACCAGCCTTTACTCTTCGTGTGCCAGCTCCTGTCTCCACAGAGCCAGTGGGTGACATGGCCGGGTGAGCTGGGACAGTCTGGCTTGCTCTGCTGCCCCCGAGCCATGAGGAACCTGCTTGTGCAGGAGGAGTGAGGAGGGATTTGGTCCTTGTATCACACCGAAACAGGACTTTGTCTCCCCAACAGGTACATGGATTCTCCTCCCACCTGTAATGACAGGTTTGGTGCCGTTTGATGGGAATTGCTTTGCTGACATGGGACTCTGCCGGGGAGTTATCAGCATCTCAGCAACCCAGCACCTCGTAGAGCACAGGGAGGTGGTGGTGAGACAGGTCTTTGGGACGGCCTGGGTCGCTCCCACGGGCTCCACTCCCATTTTCCTTCCCCTGGCACAAGCACAGATGTTTTGCCTCTCCATCCCACATTCCAGTGGCGGGATCCTGCCTTCCAAACCACAGCGAGCATTGCTGCGGAGCTCGTAGAACCTGCTGGGGTGTTTATCGCTGCGTAGCATCCAGTCTTGACTCCAGAGAAAAAGAGTAAGGAATGACTTAATTCCTTTGCTGGAGACTCCATTAATGAGAGCAGAGATATTTCACCCAGAAGGAACAGGAGTTGCACAGTGTTTGACGCACAACGTATGTGCACAGACACCCTCCGAGAAGGATCCACCCTTATTGTGGTATGAGCAGTAAACATTTTCCGTGGCATATGAAGAATAATAAGCAATTATACCTTTAAATTGCCATCCCCCCATTGCCTGCCGAAACAGCTAATATTATCAATCCAGGTATGACAGTATCAAGCAAACACTGCCATTAAATCATCATCTTCGTTAACTAAAACATCTGTAAGCCTTAACATTAAGGACTGCAACATTTTGCTACCATTTTAATTTCATGACAGAATTCTCACAGGCCTTCAGTGCCTGCAAAAGAAATATTTACTTCACTCACATCACTTCACAGCCCAGCTGCCTGCACTGATCTTTAAACAAACAGCATCTTGAGAGCTGTTGGTTTTAATAGCCGAAATGATACCGGGTCCTCATTCTCAGAGAAAATCTATATTTCATGCAAATTTGGAGCCTGTTTGAAAAATCAGGCCAAGGAGCAGGAATCGGAGTGTGTCTGGCTGGAAAGAGCCAAGCATTTTTAGAAACGACTGCACTCTCACTCTTGAAAACCAGGCCCCTGCAGAGAGTTTTAAATTGGACACCACAAACGAAGAAGCCCCAACGTCCTTGTATTCCTTTGAGAACAGAGATTTAAAAGCTTCACTCAAAAGAGCTTCCCAGTTAAACGCCCGAGTGGGAGCTGAGGGCTTTTTCCTTAATCAGCACCAGACAAATGGAAATGAACACAGAAGACTGAACTTACACAATTTATTCATTAAAGGAAGGGACAGAAAGGGGTGGGGAAGAGAGAGCCCACGTGAAAGCAAGAGAGACTGCCAGGGAAGGTGGCAACAACAACAGGCAAGTGTTATAACAACAGCCAAGATGATTTGCAGAAGTGATGAAGGATGGTGGGGGCAGCCGAGGAAGCAGCAGCTCCTGTGCCAGCTCTTAGTGCAATTCTGGGTATTTCCAGATCAGGATGGCACCGTCTGCACTCACACTCACGATGTACTTCTTGTTGGGGCAGATCTTAAGACGGGTGATGTTGCCACTGTGGCCCACTCCAATGTGAGTCACCGTGCCCTCGTAGTCCCACAGCTTCACCAGACGGTCATCGCCACCTGCGGTGGGAAGAACAAACCATTACACAGAGTTCTGCTGCTTCGTGTTCCCAGATCACGGGCAGGGGAATACTCAGGCACTCATTTGATTTAGGATGAGTGGGATACATTGTCTCGGGCATTATGGCAGGATACGTTACAGTAAAAATGACTTATTCTCAACTGAAGTAGAGAGTGAGTGTCCAGTAGAGTGCTCAGGACCTGCATCAGCACATCACCATGAGCTCTGGCCAGCAGAAGGCACTGATAATATGAAGGGCCTTCAAAAGGCTCTTGACCAATGTTTAAGAGGTTGTTATGGGTTGAGAAAACCCATAACAATTTACTGTCATTTAGAAAATTATTCTATCACCTGATGACCCCTGCCCACCTGGAAGGGGAATCGAGGAACATAAAGAAACAGGAGGGTTAAAATATAAATAGATTTAATAGGATAAGACCAAATACTTAACAATAATACCAAAGAACCAATATTCATCTCAATACCCATACAAGATACACGAGGATTATCCCCAGCCCATTCCCCAGCAGAAGCCGTGCTCTCCCCGCAGGGACAGTCAACGTGGGACCCTGCGAGCGCTGGGGCTTCAGGTGGAAGGGAAAGGCTCAGGGCTCTGGCACCGGGGCAAGGAGTTCTCAGGGTGGCAGCCATCAAGGGAGAGAGAGAGAACTCCTCAGCAAACTCTCTATTTTAGATCGAATGTGACATTCATGGTATGAAATAACCCTGCTGGCACCTTCCAAGGATGGGCTTTAAGGTCCCTTCCAACTCTAACCATTCTATGATTCTGTGATCCTCCAAGGCTGAACCACAGCCTTTTTCTAAGTATTCATTCAGTGATTCATTTTATTTTCCCCTTCAGCTGACCCCCTCCTTTGTCCTATTTTTTTTCTTGGTTCATCACCTTCCTTTTCCTGCTCTTAACACAACCTTCTCTTTCTAGCTTCATGCACCTACTCACCTGTGACAAAGTGCTTCCCATCTGATGTGATGTCCATCCCATTGATGGTACCAGACGCAGACCCTTCCACTTCTTGGACGAGAGAGCCATCAAACACTTCCCAGTAGGCAACCTGGGGAGTGGAGCAGAGGGGAGAGCTCAGCTGGGTACAAACAGCATTAACATTCTGCCCCCTAACACCAACCTCTGTGGAGGTACCGGAGTTTCACCACGTAACAAGCCCCACACGTTGTGTTTTGGAATTACAGCATACAGAATTCCTGCAATTTTGCTCACCTTTCTGTCTGTTCCAGCGGTGATTATCTGGTACACTTCAGGGTGGTAACACACACATTTGAACAACGTGTTGGCAAGAAATATTTGCTTTCTTACAAAACGCCTGCAAAACACCCCCAAAACAGGATAGGGTCAAAAAATGAGCTTTGACTGCCTAACTATCCCTGCTGGTGCTGTGCATCAGATCTCTCCTTCTACTCGGATATTTTCAGGTATTGATCTGAGCTCAGAGTTTCACAAAGCTGACTGGGGACATCACCTTTGTTCCCCATCACAGCTGCCTCAGAAGACTTTCGATCTGTGTCATACTAAATGCAAATTTGTAATCCAAGATGCTTTCTAGGTGCTATTCGCTATGCAAACATTTCCTTGTCCTTACCCCAAAGCAGAGAGCCTGCAGATCTGCAATAGTTCAACAGCCATCATACAGTGCTGGAAAAAGGAGCCAGTTGGACATTTAGGAAATCACTTGCTACACCCCCTTGGACAAGCAGGATCCAACACCTGAGCCAAATGTTTGTTGAAACCTTTCTGCAAAGTTTCCAGCATTGGAGGTTCTACATTCCCTCAACTGATTGTTCTTTCTAGTAATTTTTATTTCCTAATGCTCTTTTTCCCCTCCTCCTCACTACGTGGTGTCCCAAATAGGGCACGGTGACCCAACAGAGACATTCCTTGCATTTTAAATGCCTTGCAATACTTATCCGTCCCCTTACACAATATCCCAGACGATGCACGTTTTGTCAAGGCTGGTTGTGACACACTCTTGGTCGTTCTCCTTAATCTTGATGCAGGACACAGCACACGTGTGCTCCTTCAGAATTTGGATCAGTTTCTGAGTCTTCTCTCTGATCTCCCAGATCCTCACCTGAAAATCAGCAACAAACATCTGCTCTTGTACCACCTGGTGCTGACCCAGCTCAGGAGGATGCCTAGGGCTTTCCTGAACTCTTCTTTTTTTGGATAACACAGACAGGAACTGAATCTCAACAGACTCATCTCTATTTTCCTGTGGGTTATTCCTGCAGCTGACTCATGAAACTGAGCTAAATTCCCGAGAGTGTAATCCCTTTGGTTCAGGAACTCCTGCCCATTAACCCAGACCTTGTTTTTGCCAAGTCTCCACTCTCCCATGCTTCGGTTCACTCATCTCTCAATCAGCAAAAAGCATCTAGTCCATGATATATTTCCAGTGGTGCTTTAAAGATCAAAGAGCACAGCTTCTGCTGCGGAATATAAAAAGGGTACCTGCTATTTGTGCTACACACAACACCAGTAAGTAAATACAAACCAGCTCTTTAACTCTTTGATGTGAAATATGTGCCTGAAAGCACCTCTTTTCCCAGTGGGGATAACAGCAAAAATCTTTCTGCTTTGAGGGCTTGATCCGTGACACCTTACATTTACCATCCTGCTAGTGCCAAACTTCATGGTATCTTTTTGCCTTTACATTCCACTAAGGTCAAATCCTAGTGAAACTTAGAAATTTAGAGGCTGAGCTGACCACCTTCCTCGTTTCCAAGCCTGGTGCTGTGGGATCCAGATGCCCAATTCCCACTCGCTAAACTATCAGAGCATCCAGATCCCTGAAACACCCCTGAAAGTCCCAGCTTCCGGGTGACCGACTTTGACAGAACTATTAACATTTCAGAAGAGCTTTTTTTGTGTTCCAAATGAATACTGCAAGCGCTCCCCTGCAGTTCTCATTTCTACTTAACCAACCTTTAGCTTTAGTTCTTCTCTCAGCCGGGCTCTTTTCAATTCAGAGATCAACTAACCAGAGCCAGTGCTGGTCTGTGTGTGCTGACACAGAATCTAGGTCCTCCCTCTTCCACATCCTCTAGCGCTAATCATCCAAAAACTGATCTTTTATTAGCGAAGGGCTGAAGTGGCTCATTGTCTCTAATGTCTCTGTGCTGGGAGATGAGGCGGCGCTGCCCTCACTGAGGTGTGGGATGATGCAGGAAGACGGGTCACTGATTAGGACATTATCCTGAGATTTGGGAGACCCCAAGTTTAACTCCTCGCTTGTCGAGGCTTCCTGTGCCACCTCCTGTGGGGGACACTGAGCGTGTGTGTACCCTCCACATCAGGGTACACAAACAAAGCACAGAGCCATGAACTCAGAGCCAGGAATCCGTACAATTAAATGCCTGGTTCTGAGCGCTCGCCAGACTACAGAGAGAAAGCCCAATGCAAGGCAAGAAGCTGAACGTGAGCCTCCCAAGTCTAATTATTTATTTTTAATATAAATAAGGTCCCCGTGATTAAGTTTCTTAAACAAGAGGAGTGTCACTTTTACAGACTGAAAAGGGCCACAACCATATGAAGTGGATGGAGTAGCCAAAGCACACAGTGTTTATTTTATGCTGCCTGAAAAAAAACAGCATGACCAATCCGGCCAAAACCATGACAGAACTGCACAGGTATGATGCCTACAGCATACTTTCTGATTTTTCACAGAATCACAGAATCTTCATGGTTGGAAAGGACCTCTGAGATCACCGAGTCCAAGCATACACGCACAAAAGACCCCCGCAATCTCGGCCACTAGAGCAACTCATTATTTGTATTGGAGTATTACCATAACTGTATCAGAAACTGGGTGATTATTTGCCTTTTATTGACACCATCACCTAAACCGGACAGTACCATCCCAGGAAATTAGGAAACTACCCCACAGACACTACAGCAACATCAAGTGAACTTTGTGGTATGAAATGAATTCATACAGGTCGGTTTGGAGAGGACTAAGACTTCCAAAGGAATGACAGACAGAGAATCTGTGCTAGAGCACAGTTAGACAGAGGCCTGCAAACAATGACTAATGCAGATCAGCCAAATACAGGGGAGAGACAAACACAAAGGATTAAGAGCATATTCTGCATTAAAAGAATTTCCAAGGCTGCCACGCCAGAAGAAACCAGGGCATTGTTTTATTTTATGTCCCCTGAGAGCAAGAGATCTGCATCTATCAACAGCTAATATATTTTGAACCCTGTGCTTTGCTCAAGCAAGAGCTAAGGATAGCTCCCGTCCTGACTAAGCAGCTGCAGAGAATCCGCAGGCCCCGCGACAGGACCACGGAGCTGCTCTTTTTGCTGGGGTTTTGAGCAAAAATTACCTGCCCATCCCCTCCTCCGCTAACGATGCGTTTACAGTCACTTGTAGCAGCGATCGCCGTCACTCCCAGGCTATGGGCAGAGTGAATCACATACATTGGCTGGCCCGTCTCTGGCGTGAAGGCACGGATTTTACCGTCGTCCCAAGCTGATGAATAAAAAGGAACAGATTACAGAGACGCACAGACTTTCCCCATATTCTTGTGTCTCTCTCCTTTCCAAATGAACTTGGGTTTTTTATTAAGTTCCAGGCCCATATCCTGTCAGATCATCAGCACACACGTGAAAACCGCTGTATTGTAGATGCGCCACCGAGCTACAGCCCCAAATAAACTATTGAAATTTACTTCCTTCTTTTTGGTTCTACTCTGGGCAAATTGGTTTGGTACTGGGGGGGCTGCACTGCTGCTCTAGGACTACAGTAGCTCCTCTGTAAGCAATCTGCACAGAATCACAGAATCTTCTAGGTTGGAAGGGACCTTAAAGATCATCTTGTCCAACCGTCAACCTAACTGACAAAAATAGACACCCACACAACAAACAAGAAGCATCACCATCACTAAACCATACCTCCCAGCACTACATCAACCCGTCTTTTGAACACCTCCAGGGATGGGGCCTCCACCACCTCCCTAGGCAGCCCATTCCAATGGCTGAGAACCCTTTCAGTGAAAAAATTTTTCCTAATATCCAGCCTGAACCTCCCCTGGCGCAACTTGAGGCCATTTCCTCTCGTCCTGTCGCCTGTGACTTGAGAAAAGAGACCGACCCCCACCTCTCTACACCCTCCTTTCAGGGAGTTGGAGAGAGCAATAAGGTCTCCCCTCAGCCTCCTCTTCTCCAGGCTGAATAACCCCAGCTCCCTCAGCCTCTCCTCATAAGACTTATTCTCCAGA
>NW_015091252.1:126425-152437 GCF_001431845.1 Calidris pugnax
TGCACCCTTGCCCATGTTTGCCCGCACCCTTCCCATCTCCCTGCCTGCACCCTGCCTGCACCCTGCCCACCTCCCTGCCTGCACCCTGCCTGCCTCCCTGCCTGCACCCTTGCCCATCTTCTTGCCCACACCCTGCCCACCTCCCTGCCTGCACCCCTGCCCATGTTTTTCTCAGCATTCCTGCCCATCTCCCTGCCTGCACCCCTGCCTATGTCCCTGCCTGCACCCTTCCTGCCTCCCTGCCTGTACCCCTGCCCATCTCCCTGTCTGCACCCCTATGTCTCTGCCTGCACCCCTGCCCATGTCCCTGCCTGCACCTCTGCCCCCTGCCTTCCCCCCTGCCCATCTCCCTGCCCGTGTTCCTGCCTGCACCCTGCCTGCACCCCACCCAAGTACTGGGCAGACTGGGGGGGTGGGTGATGTTAGTGCAGGCTTTGGCAGACTTTGGCAACGGCAAGCACTTTCTGGGTGCAAATGAGGGTGATCAAAGCCTGAGATGGTTTCTAAGAGATTCTTTATGTCCCGAGGAAATACCCAGTGCTGCTCTGCTGGCAAAACAGGGCTCATCATCTGATGGCACCGTTATCAGGGGGGTGATTACAGAACCACCAGCAACCCCCCACCCAATGGTGACATCTGCTCTTACGGCTCAGGGCAGCAGGAGAAAGCTTCCTCCTGCAGAAGACACCTTATTCACCCTCTGCAACTATAATTAAATTATAGATAGCAAACTAAGTTATTTAGCACCCCTATTAAAGATGCATGGCCCCTGTCTTTTTTTGGCGTGTGCTTGAGGAGGAGCAGCACCAAGGCAGGTAAATGCTGCTTTTCCGGGGATTTCGCCTCGTGCTGATGGACTGTGATGAAGATGCTCTGCTGGGTTTGGACACGGCCGGTGGCTCACCCCGCGCTGCAGGAACCACCACCCGGTGTTGGCAGCAACAGCACTTTGTTTTTAAAGCATCTGTATGGTCCTTGGCTGCTTCACGGAGTGGGTTTCTCCCGGCTCTTTTCACCCGTTATCTCCTCTGAAGGGAGATGATGGGATCTCCACTGCAGGAGCTGGAGCTGGGGGTGGGAAGGGGGACTCAGCCCCCATAAACCAGCCACAAGCAGGGTTTGTGCTGCAGAAACCACCCCGGGCTCTCTCAGGCTGGGGGAGCACAGGGGATTTGGGTGGGAACCGGTCTCGCAACACAGGTATCTCCAGGGTAATCCAAACCAGCTCACAGAGGACGTTCAGCTCCATGTTTGCTCACTCAGGAACCTCAGGGGACTGGGAAAGCACCAGTTTGGTGCTGGGAGGCAGGACCCCTCTGCTCAGGGCAGAGCAGGGAGCACCAGCAGAAACCCAGTTTGACGGCAGGGCAGGTCTGTTGGGGAGGAACAACAGGGAGGTGGTTCAGGTCTGATGATAAATGGGTCTCCAAGAGCTCTGCCAGCAGCCAGGGATGGTACGTCCAGGTGGACGAGGAAGCTGAAGGTGCTGGAGGCTGTGAAGGGCTGCAGCAGGTTCTCCCTCTCCCAGGGGAGATCACACAACCCAGACCCCATAGGGCAGGGTACGGACCCAGCGCCCAGCCAGGATCTCCACAGGGCCATGGCCATTCCTCGGGGGCATCCTCAGCCTGGGCGGCTGAGATGTACCAGAAAAGGAGAGCTCTCTACCCCTGGCCACTCCTCCTCCTGAGGAGAATTCAGGCAGACACAGGGGCAGGGAGGTCAGGAGCAGATGCCGGGGGTGACAGAGACACCTTTGCTTTAGCTGATACCCCTGGAGAAACATCAGCTGCCTTTGCCTGGGCCAAGAGGGGGAACCAAACTCCTCAGCGCTTCATGGCGATAGCACGTTCCTTAGGGCCAACTGGTGTTGTTGTAGATCTCCATTATTAGCTGGTCTTCGTGACTAATGACAGTGTAATGAATACATTCACACGGTAAAATACAATGTTCCTGCCATCAGGGAAATACACGATGGGGAAATTTGTGCCTGCAGTTCCTGTTTCCCAAATGCAGCCCGACCACTGGCGGCACAGGTCACTCTGCACATCTGCTCCTCGACAACGTCCATGGAGGTCACAGCCATTTGTAAAGCTCCAGGGGCTCCCTGGGGATGTAGCTGTGCTGGTGAGAGATGTGCCAGGAGGTCGTAATGGGAAGAAGAGCAGTGCTTGGGAAGATGAGCTTGTCTTCTTGGGAAGAAAGCCAACTCCATCCTGGGCTGCATTCCCAGCAGCGTGGCCAGCAGGGTGAGGGGGCATGGATTCTGCCCCTCTGCTCTGCTCTGGGATGACCCCCCCCCAAGTGCAGCCTCCAGCTCTGGGGCCACCAACATCAGAAGGATGTGGACCTGTTGGAACGGGGCGAGAGGAGGCCACGGAGATGCTCCAAGGGCTGGAGCCCCTCTGCTGTGAGGACAGGCTGAGAGAGTTGGGGGGGTTCAGCCTGGAGAAGAGACGGCTCCGGGGAGACCTTAGAGCCCCTTCCAATCCCTAAAGGGGCTCCAGGAGAGATGTGGAGGGACTCTGGATCAGGGAAGGGAGCCATAGGACATGGGGAGCAGTTTTAAACTGAGAAGAAGGGAGATTGAGATGACATATTGGGAAGAACTTCTTTGGTGTGAGGGTGGTGAGAGCCTGGCCCAGGTTGGCCAGAGAAGCTGTGGCTGCCCCATCCCTGGAGGGGTTCAAGGCCAGGCTGGAGGGGGCTTGGAGCAACCTGGTGTGATGGGAGGTGTCCCTGCCCAGGGCAGGATGATCTTTAAGGTCCCTCCCAAACCAAACCATTCTGTGATTCTATGACTCTATGACATGATGGCACAGCTCTGTGTGGAGACAACGGAGCACAATGGGGAGATGGTGCTGCTACAGGGTACCAGCCACCACCCTGGGCAGTCACCTACATCGTCTGGCTACGTCAGAGCAAACCAGTTCAGCCAGTGTCCACGCTTAAAATTCAGTCTGGTTTTGATAAAGTGATGTCACTTCACAGTGGAAAGAAAGATGTGCAGGAGAGGACTTCTCCAAAGACCCCTGCGCTTCCAGTTTTCAAATCTGTAAGGTGACAGACATGGGGCCGGAGCCTCCTGCCTGGCTGTCACCAACAGAAAGTGTGGGTCACCAGCCTTTACTCTTCGTGTGCCAGCTCCTGTCTCCACAGAGCCAGTGGGTGACATGGCCGGGTGAGCTGGGACAGTCTGGCTTGCTCTGCTGCCCCCGAGCCATGAGGAACCTGCTTGTGCAGGAGGAGTGAGGAGGGATTTGGTCCTTGTATCACACCGAAACAGGACTTTGTCTCCCCAACAGGTACATGGATTCTCCTCCCACCTGTAATGACAGGTTTGGTGCCGTTTGATGGGAATTGCTTTGCTGACATGGGACTCTGCCGGGGAGTTATCAGCATCTCAGCAACCCAGCACCTCGTAGAGCACAGGGAGGTGGTGGTGAGACAGGTCTTTGGGACGGCCTGGGTCGCTCCCACGGGCTCCACTCCCATTTTCCTTCCCCTGGCACAAGCACAGATGTTTTGCCTCTCCATCCCACATTCCAGTGGCGGGATCCTGCCTTCCAAACCACAGCGAGCATTGCTGCGGAGCTCGTAGAACCTGCTGGGGTGTTTATCGCTGCGTAGCATCCAGTCTTGACTCCAGAGAAAAAGAGTAAGGAATGACTTAATTCCTTTGCTGGAGACTCCATTAATGAGAGCAGAGATATTTCACCCAGAAGGAACAGGAGTTGCACAGTGTTTGACGCACAACGTATGTGCACAGACACCCTCCGAGAAGGATCCACCCTTATTGTGGTATGAGCAGTAAACATTTTCCGTGGCATATGAAGAATAATAAGCAATTATACCTTTAAATTGCCATCCCCCCATTGCCTGCCGAAACAGCTAATATTATCAATCCAGGTATGACAGTATCAAGCAAACACTGCCATTAAATCATCATCTTCGTTAACTAAAACATCTGTAAGCCTTAACATTAAGGACTGCAACATTTTGCTACCATTTTAATTTCATGACAGAATTCTCACAGGCCTTCAGTGCCTGCAAAAGAAATATTTACTTCACTCACATCACTTCACAGCCCAGCTGCCTGCACTGATCTTTAAACAAACAGCATCTTGAGAGCTGTTGGTTTTAATAGCCGAAATGATACCGGGTCCTCATTCTCAGAGAAAATCTATATTTCATGCAAATTTGGAGCCTGTTTGAAAAATCAGGCCAAGGAGCAGGAATCGGAGTGTGTCTGGCTGGAAAGAGCCAAGCATTTTTAGAAATGACTGCACTCTCACTCTTGAAAACCAGGCCCCTGCAGAGAGTTTTAAATTGGACACCACAAACGAAGAAGCCCCAACGTCCTTGTATTCCTTTGAGAACAGAGATTTAAAAGCTTCACTCAAAAGAGCTTCCCAGTTAAACGCCCGAGTGGGAGCTGAGGGCTTTTTCCTTAATCAGCACCAGACAAATGGAAATGAACACAGAAGACTGAACTTACACAATTTATTCATTAAAGGAAGGGACAGAAAGGGGTGGGGAAGAGAGAGCCCACGTGAAAGCAAGAGAGACTGCCAGGGAAGGTGGCAACAACAACAGGCAAGTGTTATAACAACAGCCAAGATGATTTGCAGAAGTGATGAAGGATGGTGGGGGCAGCCGAGGAAGCAGCAGCTCCTGTGCCAGCTCTTAGTGCAATTCTGGGTATTTCCAGATCAGGATGGCACCGTCTGCACTCACACTCACGATGTACTTCTTGTTGGGGCAGATCTTAAGACGGGTGATGTTGCCACTGTGGCCCACTCCAATGTGAGTCACCGTGCCCTCGTAGTCCCACAGCTTCACCAGACGGTCATCGCCACCTGCGGTGGGAAGAACAAACCATTACACAGAGTTCTGCTGCTTCGTGTTCCCAGATCACGGGCAGGGGAATACTCAGGCACTCATTTGATTTAGGATGAGTGGGATACATTGTCTCGGGCATTATGGCAGGATACGTTACAGTAAAAATGACTTATTCTCAACTGAAGTAGAGAGTGAGTGTCCAGTAGAGTGCTCAGGACCTGCATCAGCACATCACCATGAGCTCTGGCCAGCAGAAGGCACTGATAATATGAAGGGCCTTCAAAAGGCTCTTGACCAATGTTTAAGAGGTTGTTATGGGTTGAGAAAACCCATAACAATTTACTGTCATTTAGAAAATTATTCTATCACCTGATGACCCCTGCCCACCTGGAAGGGGAATCGAGGAACATAAAGAAACAGGAGGGTTAAAATATAAATAGATTTAATAGGATAAGACCAAATACTTAACAATAATACCAAAGAACCAATATTCATCTCAATACCCATACAAGATACACGAGGATTATCCCCAGCCCATTCCCCAGCAGAAGCCGTGCTCTCCCCGCAGGGACAGTCAACGTGGGACCCTGCGAGCGCTGGGGCTTCAGGTGGAAGGGAAAGGCTCAGGGCTCTGGCACCGGGGCAAGGAGTTCTCAGGGTGGCAGCCATCAAGGGAGAGAGAGAGAACTCCTCAGCAAACTCTCTATTTTAGATCGAATGTGACATTCATGGTATGAAATAACCCTGCTGGCACCTTCCAAGGATGGGCTTTAAGGTCCCTTCCAACTCTAACCATTCTATGATTCTGTGATCCTCCAAGGCTGAACCACAGCCTTTTTCTAAGTATTCATTCAGTGATTCATTTTATTTTCCCCTTCAGCTGACCCCCTCCTTTGTCCTATTTTTTTTCTTGGTTCATCACCTTCCTTTTCCTGCTCTTAACACAACCTTCTTTTTAGATCGAATGTGACATTCATGGTATGAAATAACCCTGCTGGCACCTTCCAAGGATGGGCTTTAAGGTCCCTTCCAACTCTAACCATTCTATGATTCTGTGATCCTCCAAGGCTGAACCACAGCCTTTTTCTAAGTATTCATTCAGTGATTCATTTTATTTTCCCCTTCAGCTGACCCCCTCCTTTGTCCTATTTTTTTTCTTTCTTTACTGAGATCCTTGGTTCATCACCTTCCTTTTCCTGCTCTTAACACAACCTTCTCTTTCTAGCTTCATGCACCTACTCACCTGTGACAAAGTGCTTCCCATCTGATGTGATGTCCATCCCATTGATGGTACCAGACGCAGACCCTTCCACTTCTTGGACGAGAGAGCCATCAAACACTTCCCAGTAGGCAACCTGGGGAGTGGAGCAGAGGGGAGAGCTCAGCTGGGTACAAACAGCATTAACATTCTGCCCCCTAACACCAACCTCTGTGGAGGTACCGGAGTTTCACCACGTAACAAGCCCCACACGTTGTGTTTTGGAATTACAGCATACAGAATTCCTGCAATTTTGCTCACCTTTCTGTCTGTTCCAGCGGTGATTATCTGGTACACTTCAGGGTGGTAACACACACATTTGAACAACGTGTTGGCAAGAAATATTTGCTTTCTTACAAAACGCCTGCAAAACACACCCAAAACAGGATAGGGTCAAAAAATGAGCTTTGACTGCCTAACTATCCCTGCTGGTGCTGTGCATCAGATCTCTCCTTCTACTCGGATATTTTCAGGTATTGATCTGAGCTCAGAGTTTCACAAAGCTGACTGGGGACATCACCTTTGTTCCCCATCACAGCTGCCTCAGAAGACTTTCGATCTGTGTCATACTAAATGCAAATTTGTAATCCAAGATGCTTTCTAGGTGCTATTCGCTATGCAAACATTTCCTTGTCCTTACCCCAAAGCAGAGAGCCTGCAGATCTGCAATAGTTCAACAGCCATCATACAGTGCTGGAAAAAGGAGCCAGTTGGACATTTAGGAAATCACTTGCTACACCCCCTTGGACAAGCAGGATCCAACACCTGAGCCAAATGTTTGTTGAAACCTTTCTGCAAAGTTTCCAGCATTGGAGGTTCTACATTCCCTCAACTGATTGTTCTTTCTAGTAATTTTTATTTCCTAATGCTCTTTTTCCCCTCCTCCTCGCTACGTGGTGTCCCAAATAGGGCACGGTGACCCAACAGAGACATTCCTTGCATTTTAAATGCCTTGCAATACTTATCCGTCCCCTTACACAATATCCCAGACGATGCACGTTTTGTCAAGGCTGGTTGTGACACACTCTTGGTCGTTCTCCTTAATCTTGATGCAGGACACAGCACACGTGTGCTCCTTCAGAATTTGGATCAGTTTCTGAGTCTTCTCTCTGATCTCCCAGATCCTCACCTGAAAATCAGCAACAAACATCTGCTCTTGTACCACCTGGTGCTGACCCAGCTCAGGAGGATGCCTAGGGCTTTCCTGAACTCTTCTTTTTTTGGATAACACAGACAGGAACTGAATCTCAACAGACTCATCTCTATTTTCCTGTGGGTTATTCCTGCAGCTGACTCATGAAACTGAGCTAAATTCCCGAGAGTGTAATCCCTTTGGTTCAGGAACTCCTGCCCATTAACCCAGACCTTGTTTTTGCCAAGTCTCCACTCTCCCATGCTTCGGTTCACTCATCTCTCAATCAGCAAAAAGCATCTAGTCCATGATATATTTCCAGTGGTGCTTTAAAGATCAAAGAGCACAGCTTCTGCTGCGGAATATAAAAAGGGTACCTGCTATTTGTGCTACACACAACACCAGTAAGTAAATACAAACCAGCTCTTTAACTCTTTGATGTGAAATATGTGCCTGAAAGCACCTCTTTTCCCAGTGGGGATAACAGCAAAAATCTTTCTGCTTTGAGGGCTTGATCCGTGACACCTTACATTTACCATCCTGCTAGTGCCAAACTTCATGGTATCTTTTTGCCTTTACATTCCACTAAGGTCAAATCCTAGTGAAACTTAGAAATTTAGAGGCTGAGCTGACCACCTTCCTCGTTTCCAAGCCTGGTGCTGTGGGATCCAGATGCCCAATTCCCACTCGCTAAACTATCAGAGCATCCAGATCCCTGAAACACCCCTGAAAGTCCCAGCTTCCGGGTGACCGACTTTGACAGAACTATTAACATTTCAGAAGAGCTTTTTTTGTGTTCCAAATGAATACTGCAAGCGCTCCCCTGCAGTTCTCATTTCTACTTAACCAACCTTTAGCTTTAGTTCTTCTCTCAGCCGGGCTCTTTTCAATTCAGAGATCAACTAACCAGAGCCAGTGCTGGTCTGTGTGTGCTGACACAGAATCTAGGTCCTCCCTCTTCCACATCCTCTAGCGCTAATCATCCAAAAACTGATCTTTTATTAGCGAAGGGCTGAAGTGGCTCATTGTCTCTAATGTCTCTGTGCTGGGAGATGAGGCGGCGCTGCCCTCACTGAGGTGTGGGATGATGCAGGAAGACGGGTCACTGATTAGGACATTATCCTGAGATTTGGGAGACCCCAAGTTTAACTCCTCGCTTGTCGAGGCTTCCTGTGCCACCTCCTGTGGGGGACACTGAGCGTGTGTGTACCCTCCACATCAGGGTACACAAACAAAGCACAGAGCCATGAACTCAGAGCCAGGAATCTGTACAATTAAATGCCTGGTTCTGAGCGCTCGCCAGACTACAGAGAGAAAGCCCAATGCAAGGCAAGAAGCTGAACGTGAGCCTCCCAAGTCTAATTATTTATTTTTAATATAAATAAGGTCCCCGTGATTAAGTTTTTTAAACAAGAGGAGTGTCACTTTTACAGACTGAAAAGGGCCACAACCATATGAAGTGGATGGAGTAGCCAAAGCACACAGTGTTTATTTTATGCTGCCTGAAAAAAAACAGCATGACCAATCCGGCCAAAACCATGACAGAACTGCACAGGTATGATGCCTACAGCATACTTTCTGATTTTTCACAGAATCACAGAATCTTCATGGTTGGAAAGGACCTCTGAGATCACCGAGTCCAAGCATACACGCACAAAAGACCCCCGCAATCTCGGCCACTAGAGCAACTCATTATTTGTATTGGAGTATTACCATAACTGTATCAGAAACTGGGTGATTATTTGCCTTTTATTGACACCATCACCTAAACCGGACAGTACCATCCCAGGAAATTAGGAAACTACCCCACAGACACTACAGCAACATCAAGTGAACTTTGTGGTATGAAATGAATTCATACAGGTCGGTTTGGAGAGGACTAAGACTTCCAAAGGAATGACAGACAGAGAATCTGTGCTAGAGCACAGTTAGACAGAGGCCTGCAAACAATGACTAATGCAGATCAGCCAAATACAGGGGAGAGACAAACACAAAGGATTAAGAGCATATTCTGCATTAAAAGAATTTCCAAGGCTGCCACGCCAGAAGAAACCAGGGCATTGTTTTATTTTATGTCCCCTGAGAGCAAGAGATCTGCATCTATCAACAGCTAATATATTTTGAACCCTGTGCTTTGCTCAAGCAAGAGCTAAGGATAGCTCCCGTCCTGACTAAGCAGCTGCAGAGAATCCGCAGGCCCCGCGACAGGACCACGGAGCTGCTCTTTTTGCTGGGGTTTTGAGCAAAAATTACCTGCCCATCCCCTCCTCCGCTAACGATGCGTTTACAGTCACTTGTAGCAGCGATCGCCGTCACTCCCAGGCTATGGGCAGAGTGAATCACATACATTGGCTGGCCCGTCTCTGGCGTGAAGGCACGGATTTTACCGTCGTCCCAAGCTGATGAATAAAAAGGAACAGATTACAGAGACGCACAGACTTTCCCCATATTCTTGTGTCTCTCTCCTTTCCAAATGAACTTGGGTTTTTTGTTAAGTTCCAGGCCCATCCTGTCAGATCATCAGCACACACGTGAAAACCGCTGTATTGTAGATGCGCCACCGAGCTACAGCCCCAAATAAACTATTGAAATTTACTTCCTTCTTTTTGGTTCTACTCTGGGCAAATTGGTTTGGTACTGGGGGGGCTGCACTGCTGCTCTAGGACTACAGTAGCTCCTCTGTAAGCAATCTGCACAGAATCACAGAATCTTCTAGGTTGGAAGGGACCTTAAAGATCATCTTGTCCAACCGTCAACCTAACTGACAAAAATAGACACCCACACAACAAACAAGAAGCATCACCATCCCTAAACCATACCTCCCAGCACTACATCAACCCGGCTTTTGAACACCTCCAGGGATGGGGCCCCAACCACCTCCCTGGGCAGCCCAGTCCAATGGCTGAGAACCCTTTCGGTGAAAAAATTTTTCCTAATATCCAGCCTGAACCTCCCCTGGCGCAACTTGAGGCCATTTCCTCTCGTCCTGTCGCCTGTGACTTGAGAAAAGAGACCGACCCCCACCTCTCTACACCCTCCTTTCAGGGAGTTGGAGAGAGCAATAAGGTCTCCCCTCAGCCTCCTCTTCTCCAGGCTGAATAACCCCAGCTGCACGTGGTGATGGGCGGCAGGGTTTATGCAAAAGGTGGTCTAAACACATCGCACCAGCTGCACGTGGTGATGGGCGGCAGAGTTTATGCAAAAGGTGGTCTAAACACATCGCACATTAATCTGTTACATACAACAAGGTTAATATTTCAGAATTAGGTCTTTGGAATACGGCCAAACTGAGTTCTGAATTGTTGGAATTCACATCCCAAGTGGGGTCTCAAAACCTTGCTTTCCCCAGGCACCATCACTGCAAGCAAAGAGACCTTTGGGTCAAGCAATGAACTGAATTTAAACCCATTCCCAATTTAAACCTCTCTTCACTCCAACATACTGATCTTTATTAAATTTGGCGACACCTAAAGTCTGGACTCTACGGTGTGTCTGCCTGATCCTTACCTGAAATGATGCTCAGGCCATCCCTTGTAATCTCTACGGCATAGCAGATCGAGTGGGGGACGAAGATGCGCAGGAGCTCCTTGTTTTTCGGGGTGTGCCACACTCGAATGTAATTTTTGGAGCAGGTAGCGAACACTTTGGAAGATCCACTGGAAAATTCAGAGAGGAGAGATCATGAGGAGGGGTGTACAGAAACCGCTTCTGATTTCCTTGTCAGACCTTAAATAGTCCTTGCAAAGTTCAGTGGTTCCTCACCTGCAACCATCATCTGCCCAGGAGGGCCCACCATGGTTAAGACAAAGGCCTTTCTCCCAGGATCACCTTGCTCACGTAAAATTCCCCTGGTTTGCCTTCTATTCAGAGATTCATTTTAAGAAACAGTCAAATGACAGTGAAATGGAAAGAATTCTTTCTACTTCAGGTGAAGTTGTGACATTTATTTCCCACATTCAGTCTCTAAACAACTTCACGTGTTGTATATAATAGACACAAAAGTGGGTGTAGAGGTGCTGACTGCCCAGATTTAACATCGGGGACTAACAGCAGCCTCATATTGTAAAGATGTCATTTTTTATCTTGCTTACTGGATGATTCCTATTCAACATCGCTGAAGGCAATAGAAATGATGGCAAAAAGCCTCTTCGTAAGATACTTGTTATACATGTTTGAATAAAAAAAAAAGACCTGCGGCATTTCTAAAACTCTGGGACTGAACGCTTTGAAATGAGCTCTAAACCATACATCCCAGGGACACGACAGGGACTGAAGTCTAGAAAGGTACCGCGAGCTTTTGTTCAACGTCACCATCAACGCCCGGGAAGATGAACCAGGACAGAGGAAAGTGGCACAACAAAAGCATGGCCCCTTTCAAGCCCAGCTCGTGCTGGTGATTAATAAAGCAGGGTAACATCAGCAACTGAAGAATTCTGAAATAAGGCAGAACACTTAAATTACATCTGTATTTCCCAAACAGTGATAGGCTCTGTTCAAAAGCAGTTAACAGATAAAAAGTCTAAACGTATATATGCAAGGATGTAGTCCTGTAGTCCTTCCAATCATCCCTAAATCCAGCTCACCCAAATACCTCTGTGACGCAGACGTGTCACTCAGGTATATTAGCAGCAGATTACCCTAAAGATCCAAATGATTTTTGCCTGAAACTAGGAGGAGGTGGATTTTTCAGGCTGGTGACAAGCAGAGAGGAGCTTCTTGGTGAGTTCTGACGCTCTGTGCTGCAGCAAGAAGCGATGCAGTAACAACATGCCAAAAATAAAACCTCTCATTGGGATCAAACTCCCGTTCTCTATGTGGAAACAACTGATCCATTGTGGGTTTTTTATTAAATAAAGTGTAACAATCCTACTACACAGGAAGAGGGAACGGTTGCTGTGTGTACCCAGCATCTCTCGTCACAAGCCTCGAATTTAATATAACATGCCATATTGTCAAATGTGAAATCCTCAGTGAGGCTGAGAGACCCAAAAAGCCCCTTTGAACAGCTCCATTAGTCAGGTCCCAGTGGCTGTTCCAGGCAGGCAGAAAAGCAGACACATCTACAAGCTCTGGCTGCAAGAAGGTTCCCAAAACCAGCCCTTCAGGACTTACCCCACTGGCAGGGGAAGAGGCTCCAGTCTCACAGGAGAAAAGGGGGCAGTTGCCAGTGCTGCCATTACCCAAACATAAATAATTCTAGTTTTTATATTTAGAATTCTTTCTGTAGAGAGACGAGTTTTCCAATTCTCAAATTGAACTGCTTGCTTTTTGCTTTCAAGCAGCTGCTCACCATCACCTTTGCCTCTCATTGCGGGGTGAAATCACCCCATAAAGATGTTGATAGGCTTCGGGTTCCTGTTGGTTTAAAGGTATTTCCACGAGTATCCTGACCTTCTGACCTTACTTGCAGCTTCCTCACACTTCCTCACCAGCCAGAAGTATCCCGGCCACAGTATCCTGACCTTACTTGCAGCTTCCTCACACTTCCTCACCAGCCAGAAGTATCCCGGCCAGATATACTCACAAAGGGAAAACGATGTCGTGGACGGCTTCCTTGTGAGAGACAGCAATCAGCTCCTCTTTAAACTCCCTGTAGTTGACTCGATAAATCTGGCACTCACTTGTCCCTACGAAGAACTGGTGACCCTCACCTCCGCATGTCAGGGAAGTGACAGCACCATGAACTTTAATTTTCCTGTTAAAGAGAAAGCAGACGTTTGGCCTGATGTTGACCTCGAGGTATGTATTTTCCAGCTTTCCTTTTCCCCCGACTTTATGGAGTCTTGACCTTCTCCGTTTCCCCAGAAAGCTCCATAATGGGCTGTGAGATCGATCTGCAGGAACGTGGTCAGGACTAACATTTCATTCCCAGTCACATGTTAATAATTCATACGATCCTGCCTGTCCCACATGTTTGCAGCTTTGTTTTCTGGAGCAGGGCCCAAGGTAACAGCATCTTTCTGGATACTCTTGCTCATGTGCATTTAAACATCGCACACTCAAGAATATTTCCTCACAGTTTAGATCTTTTGGGAATAGTTTCAATTGGACAAAGCTAAGCTTGCAGAATCATACGCTTAAGTTGGCTACTCAAACAAGGCAAAAAATGAATAGCTGAAAGTCCAATTTTAAAATTGTATATGGGGAAATGATGCCTGCAGCTTTCTGGCTTGTATGCAGAACAAAGCACTTCCAGACACGTGCCTACAAAATTAGCAGAACCATCCTTTAAAATCCCATGTCCTCCAACAAACCCCTTTTTCAGATGGCCAGTACTTTCTTTCTCTGCTAGCATAAATAAGCATAATTTTACTGACTTCAACAGACCCGTCTCACTTTGCATCAATTTAGGACCTGACTCCTAATGCCTAAAAGAGAACAAGGGCCATTTAGAATGAACAATGTGTCGGGCAAGTCACTTCTGTGCAAACGCATGCAGTAATTTTCAGTCTGCGTCGACTTCATTATGCTGGAACCACACTGTCTGTTTTGTCAGCGAGACTGAAAAACTGAGATTTATTTGGGTTAGGCCTTTAGGTAAAAATGACTGGTTCTTATACCGTGAGCCTTTGGGGGAAGTGTCATCTCTACCCTCCTGATTCTCCCATCTACAAACTCACTTCATTCTTCTGTAGTTGGAGCCTCTACAGAGAGCTACCACCCCTGCTCCGGTGCCGACTATTACATCTCCCGTCCGCAGCACCAGCAAAGCTGTGACTCCCTAGGAGAAAACAGGATTAAAACACCATTGGGTGGGAGCAGGGTCTCTCTGTTGCTGCAGCCATGGTGAATCGCACCCCGGAGACTCCCCCGACGGTGGTGCTTGTGTCACTCAAATATGGCTTTATCAGCATCCTTTCACTGACCTGGGCCAAAGAGTGACTCTCTAGAGGGAGAAGAGAGTTCTTAATTACAGGTGTGTATGAACTACTACAGTAGGAGTCTTTAAGGAGCAAGCAAACAGCATTGTCGTGGATCCTTTGGAGCAGTTAGGATCCTGTATGAGCCTTCACGGCCTTAACTCCTTCCAGCAAGGAACACACACACTCTGCAGTCCTGCCTCCACTTTTCCTTCCACCAGTTCCTCATCTATCAGACATGAGTTGGAACAGAAGAGGTTCCACTCAAATATGAGGAGAAACTTCTTCACGGTGAGGGTGATGGAGCCCTGGAACAGGCTGCCCAGGGAGGGTGTGGAGTCCCCTTCCTTGGAGATTTTCAAGACCCGCCTGGATGCTCCTGAGTAACATGCTCTAGCTCTAGGCAATCCTGCTTCAGCAGGGGAGTTGGACTAGATGATCTCTATGGTCCCTTCCAACTCTAGAAATTCAGTGAAATTCAGTGAAATTCATTGAAATTCAGTGAAAAAAGCCGTGGAGAACACTCAGCCTAAGCATCCTTTCCTACAGCTTCTTCCCTGACAGGTCCTCTGCATCCCAGTCCTCTCTCCCTGCATGGAAGATGCAATCCCATCTCCCACCTATAAGTAATAAACGACATTTGTCACAGAAAGGCTGTGGAAACCAGTCAGCCCATCATCAGCATGGTTTTCTGCCATTTGCAGAGGAGTAGAGCAACAGGAGGTCAGCCATTAGATAAAGGAGAAATGTTTTTTGCTGAATAAATATCAGACTACAGTAAAAAAGACCAAACAGAATCAGCAAACAAACAAAACCAGTCCTTGGGCTGGTTGGGCTTTTTTACAAAGTCTGTAATTCAGTTCTTAGCCTGAAATACAAAATTTCAAGTATAAGAAAAGTCAGTCTCTGCTTCAGTTCTGCTACCTGTGCAGTAATGGTACTCTCCTGTATGAGAGACAACAGATTAATTTGTGAGAAATCTGAGACACCCCAAAATAGGCTGCAAGAGGAATGAAGCTACTGCTGTAGGGTTAAATCTTCGCATTTTTACTCAGAAAAATATCCCTACAAGCCTGGGGGAAGGTACGCATGAGTGAAATGGAAAGAAAAGACAAGAAAAAAAGGGAATAAAGGAGCTTTATGCCATCAGACCTTGAACTGAAAGCTGAGCTCTGCCATGAGGGAGTGTGTAGGAGAGGCACTTCCACTCCCACCAAGAGGCAGAGACTCCTCACATCCCCTGTTCCAAACCAGCTGGGAAACTGGGAGCAGCTCTGGGCTCCCCAGGACTCATAAGGAGTCCACTGAGCTTGAGAGTTCCAGCAACATTTGCCACCACCGAGGTGTATAAGCAGCATTGCCAACCCTTGGGATAATACCAGCAGTTTCACTACATTAAAATTTTTTTTTTCCTTTAAGCCCGAGCTCAGAGAGCCGTTATGTGAAAACAACAATTTCTGCTTGGTGGAGTTCTCTCTGGAATAAAAAACCCCTCACATCACAGCACTTAGTGCTGTGAAAGCACCAAGTGAATTCTCCAAGAATAACCAAGAGGCAAATCAGAATAATTCTGCATTTATTCTTTAGGAAGAAATCACTGTCATGTGCTTGCCCCATGATTTTTGCACAAATACAGGTGTCAGCACTTTATGGTACAGTTTGACATCTAAGCAGCACCACCCAGCATTCCTCTTCTTTTCAAGCATTAATCTGGCCTAACCCCAGTAAATTTTCAGGATTAAACACTTTGAGAGTGTTTAAAAGAATGAAAGCAAGAAAGTGTTGATTTTCTGTGTGGAAAGGACTGAAGGTCTAAGGAAGGAGAGAGAGGAAGTGAAGAAAGAAAATGGACATTTGAGCTATTTGGACCCGGAAAGGACATTGCAAAAGCTGTAGATAAGATCTGATGCATTTGGGAAAATTACTTTGGTTCAATTATCCAACCACATAGAAGCAATTGGTTGTTTTTAAAGTCTTGCTTATACTTTTTGAAGAAAAAATAAAACCAACAATAATCACCGTATACGTAACCACACATTCCAGTGCTGGCATCCCAGACAGCCCTGCACCTACCTACGCATCAGCTTAAGGAAGATTGAACTTCAGGAGCAAATAAATACCGATTGCAGAAGAAGAAAGACAGAAAAAAAATCCCATTTTGTAATTTATTCTCACTGGATTTCTTCATTAGTCTGTCTCCACCAGCAGCATATTCACTGCCTCCTGTAATATCAGGACTGATCACTGTGAAAAACACAACCTCCAGAGAGGGTTTATACGCCACGCTATCACAACACTGCCAGGCAGGAGGCCAGGGTTCATGCAAATACTCTTAGCAAAAGCAGGAGAACAAAGACATTCTTTTTAATTAGAAATACGATCCTCAAGCACAACTGTTCCTGAACAATGTTTTTAAAAATTTCCTATGAGGTGCTGGCAGCATTTTGCAAGTCCCCTCCGTTATCACAGGCCCATCAACTGTCTTTTGATCTGCTCTTTTGCAGTTTTTCCTGTAAAAGGCTTCCACCTCAAATGCTCTTTGGGGTTAGCTTTATGGCAGGTGGCGGCATTAGAAATCAAACCCGTGACTACGTAGTTTATCTGATTACAGCTCCCTGCTACTTGCTAATAAATTAAAGTTTTTGCAGCACTGCCAAGACTGCTTTGATTTTTTCCGAGGTATTCTCTTCGGTTCTTCAGTTTGAGAGGGAAGTGAGTATGATTAAGACAGGAAAAAAACCCCTTTAAAATGGCCAGGATTCATTGCCAGGCCCTCAAAATCAACAGTTTGATTGCAACCTTAAGCTGACAATTGTGCTTCTTCTCATCCAATCTGTTCTTTGAATGACCAGGAGGAAACTGAGAGCTTTATAAGTTGCAGTTATTATTCAAGGAGTCGAGCAGTTCACGTTAACGATGCGATGAATACTCTGTTTTATATACTGCCAGGCCTCTTGTAGATGAAATGTAGGAGGTTAAAAATAGCACCATTCATTATTTACTTCTTACAAAAAGAAACCACTGCTTTCAAGTATGATTATAAATAAAAATACCAGCAAAAACCCAGCCTGCCCATTCCCTCCCCTGCAGGGATACTTGCTCTTTGTCCTATTCTGATCTCTCACAAAGCTCTTGAGCGCTCTGTGAACTCTTCCAGTGCACCTCCTTTAAATATTTATTTTCTCTTTACAATGCAAATCACTCCAGCTATTTCTGAAAATGCTTTTGCAATCTAGCATCCTACTTCGCATCTGAACGGGTACCTTACAGCTCCTCAAGCCTGCGATGGGGATAAAAATTAATTTTGCTGTTTATTCCAGTGTTTATAGATGTTACAGAAATGCATTTAAACTTAATTCCACGTAGCTGGAAAACAAGTTGCTTCATCAGACCAGCGAGCTGTTTGCCACTCCTCTTCAAAACAGAAACAAAGAGATCTTCAGATCATGTCTATATAATAAACACATTCTTATATATCTAAAGGCAAAGTGCCTTTAAGGTTGACCAAGCTTATTTTCAATAAACATCGTCTCCTCACCCAAGCAATACCTAAACCCTTTCTTTAAAGATAAGCTCATCATGGGGTGGCTGTGGATTCCAGGCTCAGTTTCGCAGTAGGGCACTGGATCACAATTCCCAGCGTGAGCGGTGAACGAGGGTTTCAGAGACACAGGACAACCCTCTGTTCAGGAATATGCATCTTTTCAGAGAGAATTGCAATGAAGTGACAAAAATGGTTCCACGGGGGGGAATCTGGGACAGTTGCACCCCTGGGTGGTGTAGGGCCACCTCCCTGCCCAGGAGGCCCAAAAGCCGGGCTTTGGAGCAGTCGTGCCTACCTTCAATCAGCGCAGCTCACTGCTGAAACGAGCCACAAGCGGCTGGAGAGGGAAGAGGTTTTGGTACAAGCACTAACACATGGTACATTTTCAAGAAAGAGATAAAAGATGTCTCATGAAATACACAGAGCTCTGCAGGGGGGAAAAGAAAATAAATCAACGCTTCTCCTAGGGTTAGCAAAATGATATACTAAATCGTGTAGAAACAAGGATGCAAATACTTCTGTTTTGATAAATGCCATGGTTTTGACTTGAAAAAACATCTGCAAAATACCTCTTTTGGCATTGAAGTCTATGCTACAACTGGAAATTTCTGCCATAAAACATTAGATCCTACGTGTGCTCAGCGAGGACTTGTTGACAGTCTAGTGACAAGGTATTATTTGTATGCAGAGATGTGCAGCGGGTGGGTGGAAAGGGAATCGCAGCACGGAGCTAGGAAGGGAGAACTGGAAAGTATGAAATTGGATCTGAGAGTAGCTGGAGACAAAAACGTACCAGCACCCTCTCAGGGACAGCCTCAACACAGGTTTGCCCTCATGCATTTCCCATTTTGGGCATAAGGAAACTGCATTGGTGAGAGAAGGGAGCAGAGAGGAGGAAGCAAGAGGAGAAGGGTGATGGGGCTGAGCGAGTGATGGACTGAAAAGCCTGTCTTTGAAAAACAGAAATGACTGGTTTAAACAACAGGGTAAGGAGGAGATTGGAAGGACTACTTGCTATTTCCATCCATTGTAAATGTCTTCTTTTCCCTTCCTTCTCCTCAGATGATCAGTGGCGTATCTTAAGGAGCTGCCAGTATGTAACACTAATAAAAGAGTTTAAATCAGATTAATGCCCACCAGCTCAGGCTGGCAGGCAGCTGAGATGAGATCCACTTCTGGATCTTCTCTTCTCCCCCCGACCTGGTCACTCTCCTGCATAGTCAAAAGTACTGTTTCTCTTCAGCTTTTTGCTGTCAGAAGCAGAGTCAGCTGAAGTTCACGATGCTCCAAAGGTCTCTGCCACAAGCTCTGGCTCCTATGGATGTGCCTTATGCCAAAACCCCTCACAGTTCGGACTGGATTGTGGTCTGGCTTTTCTCTAAGAGGCCCTAGGACCTCTTTCAACCCCCAAATCGCATAGCATCCCACCAATGACCCTATTTGATGGCTTCTCTTCCCAATGGCTCAGAAGTCTATTTTGTGTGAAGCCTTGTTTCAAATGCGTTTGGCACCTTCCTCTCACCCCTGAAGCTAAGGGAGTTTGGGACCCTGGGTGGCTTCAAGCCCTGGTGGCAAAGGACAGCTAGGGCTAGATGAAGAAGGACTCAGAGCATGGAGGTGACATTCAATCACAAAGACCTTGGTGTAAGACACAGCAGAGATCAGCCAGGACATGGGTCCTCTGAACCCCGCAGGATGACTGCTGGGAGATTGGCTACCAAAATACATACTTTCTTGTCACTTAATACATACATGGAATTAAATTACTTACATTCCTACAACGCAAGTGGGAAAAACGAGTAATAACTTCTCCAACCTTCTGGAATAGATAAACATCAAAATATATTTCAAAGAATTCAGTGGCTCCAGGTTATCCCAGAGATATGGGCCTGTATTTGTCAGGCAAGAACCACTACATTTTGAGTGGGCACGTATATGGTTTGTATGTACACGTGTTGGCACAAGCAAAATTCAGGAGATACAGAGAGACAAGCCCAGAGTAGCTTTTTCTTTGGGGTTGAGTGTTGAATATTTCTTACAGTTGTTGTTAAGTCAGATGTTTGCTCTCAAACAAGATCTGTTTTTTTGTGGGACAGCTTCCCCGTGGCATCCCCACCACTACACTGGGGACGTCTATCTGTGTGGCTTCCCCTGCTGCTCACTGATTTTCATGGTTCCCAACAGAATTGTAAAATACATTTGAACTTATGCCGAAAAGTTTTCAGGGAAATGTTTGAACTCCTTAAGTATCACTCCCTCCACTGGCAATAAACTGAGACGCCACGTGAAGTCTTTTATAGCAACAAATAAAGAGAAATCACGAACAAGAGGACTAGCTGGAGCTGATCGTTTATCATTACAGCTCTCTGCAAGCAGAATTCTCCTACAGTCAGAGGCCAAAAGCTCCTTATTCAGAAAATACTCAACTAGACCCCCGAGTCCCAATTACAGACAAAAAAAGCTAAGTTAAAAGAGCTTTAGGGTTATGGAGTCAAGCGCTCAGAAGCTGAAAAACTGTTGTCTCCCAATTGTGCATATGCATTATAATAAACTCTTTAATTATATTATCAAGACTATCTTTCGTCAGTAAGATCGCTGCCTCAGCAGTGGTGGAATCAGAATTTCAGAGATAAACTCCTGAAGGGAAGGGGGAGGAAGGGTATGGGGAACAAACACAGAAATCTAGGCGGGTGGGGGTTTTTTTAAGGGCAGTTGTAGTTTTTAGTTTTTCTAAAATCATCTTCCTGTGGAAAAGAGCTGTCTTGGAATATTTCAGCCCAGCAATTGAACAAATCTGTACAATCTGAACATAAAATATTATAGCAGTAAGTGTGGGAAAGCCTCTCAAATAAGCACTTCTACCAGTCTTCCCAGTAATGGCCTCTGTCTCACTCCAGCCAGTATCTTCCTTAAAAAAAAACCTCAGGAACTACCCCATTTTTATGATTGTTTTTCACTTTTTATAACTTTTCCCAGATTTATCATAAAAAGAATTTGTGGGAAGACTCATGAGATTCAGATAAAACCCAAATTCTGAGCCAAATGGAACCAAACAAAGTTGGGCTAATGGTCTCAGACTTTGGGATCGAGACTGAGACACAAAGAACTAACAGCACAGAAAAAGGGTTAGTCTGTGAAGGAATTTTGTAACAGTTCTCCCGGAGGTTGCCCTACTTTCAGTTACTATCAAAAAGGAAGATAAGGAAAAAATCCAAGTCACAAAGCTGCTACTCACCCCGCTAAACATCTTCTTCAGGGGCCCGTATTGAGTCATCGCCTTGTGGTCTGTACTCACTTGCAGGATATCACCGCTTGATGTGCCAACATAAAAAACACGATCACCATCTGCCATCTATAGCAAAGCATAAAATAAAGAGATCATGGTCCAGACAGCGAGACATTTGTCCCAAGCCTAGCACTGGGCAGCACAAATAGCTTTATTTCAGTGTATTGCCAAGATTTTATCTGAGGGGGTTTCATCCCGTCACATTCGAAGACATTGTAGTGCAATGCAAGACATTTTCTAACCAAAGCTTGGTAATATTTTGAAGCCAAACTGGGATCTTCTGGGTGCTAGAACCTGTGACTAAAATGAACGCTGCTGCTCTTCGAGAGCATTCAAAACACTTTCCCAGGATAAAGAAACCGTGGGAGACTATCTGCCAGGAGCCAACACTCAGTAACTCCACTGCCATCGTGCAGTTGTAATTGGCATTTCTAGCATTACTACACAAGCTCGGGGCTTCTCAGTCTGAGGGGAGTTTCCTAGTTTAGCCAAAGTATTTCAGCTGAAACTTACCCTAACGCATATCACTTCTCTTTTCAATCTCCCTATCCGGCATTCAGTTGGTTGGATCTTTTTATTTGCTAGATCCAGTTCCCATACTCGAATGGTTCCACTGTAAGAGAGAAGACAGTGGGATCGAATCCATAGACGCAGAAATATCCAACTACTTTCACTACGAGGTCAATTAAGAAGCCCCTACAAGGCTACGTTATGCTGAAATTTTAATAAGAAGGAAAAAGAACAATATCAGAGAGGCCAGAAGTAAGTCCCTGTCTTTACTGCTGTCTCTTAGGGTAACTTTTTCCAGGTAAATTGAAAATCCTTAAAGTTCAGCAAAAACATACACGAGGATTACAGGGGAGTATGTAACAACCTTGATACTTCATTTCCCAAAGAGACAAGCTCTAGGGAAATCTTACTTCCTAGAATAGGAAATAAACGATACAGGACACTTTCAACTATTTTCTAGCACAGTTTAATTGACAACATAGGAGCCAATACAACATCTTTACACACAGTCACCCTTACATTTAACAACCTGTTAAAATTGCCAAGATCAGCACTCCTGAGCACAACTGCAGCCAAGGGCATCCAAAGCCTTCCCTGATTTAAAGGGAGGTCCTCAACACGTTTAAATGTCAGGCTCGATACATGGGGGCTGGCTCAAATCCATGCAAAATGTGACTTTTTGTACAAACTTTTGTAACAAGCCAGTGACCAACTGGACGTCACAGCTGGCGAGGCCAGGAGATAATCCAACCACCTGCAAGATATCATTGTTTCTACATTAATTAACCATTGTTCAGAGCCACTCATTGACTGCTTTTCTTGTGTAAACACTGGCAACTAAATATTTTAAATGCTGCACGGGGAATGCTGAGTACAAAATCCTGCTATCAGGAACAGAAGCGACGCATGTGGGTCCCTGTGTGCTGCTTTTTAAAACATATTGTTATGTGTCGAACAAGCAGAAACGCCTCAAAGGGACAAGCTGATGGGAATTTCTTGCTCCATTCACAGCAATGAGAAAAAAATACGAGCCCGCAGCTACTTAAGTTGCCTTGCATTTAAGTAAAGGCTCTTTGTAAAAGGAAGCAGGTCCACGGGTTTGTTCCCTCACTGCTTTGATCTAGACCGAACTTTACCTTCCGGCAGTGACAAAGATATCGTCTCTGCGGGTGGAGCACCCCACGACGGTGGTGTTCCCCGCGTTGAGTGGCGAGGCATGGCTGCAGCAGATTTTCTTTCTCTTGGCAATGTCCCACACCACCACGCTGCAGGGAATAGAGGGGCTTTTCAATAGCTTTGCTTTTTGACATTACTTAAAAACAAATTACTAAAAAAACAAAAGCAAGACAAAAAAAAACAACCCTATTTATCTGCAGGCTGTTCCCATCGGCGTACAGAATAAAAGTAACTTTGCAGAGATTTTACCCAAAAAAACCCCTATCACAGACGTGTGGAACTGCAGTTTACATCCCCTGCTCCCAAAGCACCCCTATGTGTATTTGTCAGAGTCCTTCTGCTGAGCACAACTCAAAGCATATCTTGGACCACCCGCAGAATCTGACTTTAATAACCTTTTATTCTACTCTTAGTTGTCTGTGTGTCAAAGCAAGCCCTCAGTGAAATTTATAATTCTTCAGGGCATAGCATTAACCCAGGTAACTGTGCAGGCTCCGTAAGGTTTCTGGGCAATGACAACGAGCTGCTGCCCTTGTTTCTCCCTCAGCTGGTCCCCATGCCCTGTGCTCTGCCCGCAGTGCCCACCTGGCTGCCCATGGGACAGGGCTGGGTCATGGAGGAGAGACATCAAGAGGGGACAGTCAGAGACTGCCAGGAGAGGGAGGAGTGGGTACTCCCTAAGGGTATTCCTCCAGGCCCTACAGCTTGTTGGAAGCATCTAAAGGGGCTCCAGGAAAGCTGGGGAGGGACTCTTGGTCAGGGAGGGCAGTCATAGGAGGAGGGGGAACGGTTTTAAATTGAAAGAGGGGAGATTGAGATGAGTTCTCAGGAAGAAATTCTTTGGTGTGAGGGTGGTGAGAGCCTGGCCCAGGTTGCCCAGAGAAGCTGTGGCTGCCCCATCCCTGGAGGGGTTCAAGGCCAGGTTGGAGGGGGCTTGGAGCAACCTGGTGTGGTGGGAGGTGTCCCTGCCCAGGGCAGGGGGTGGGACTGGATGATCTTTAAGGTCCCTCCCAACCCAAACCACTCTATGATTCTAAGAAATCTTGTGCCAAGAAGCAGAAATGGTTACCTGCCGTCATCCTGCCCTCCCAGTGACACGAGGTAATGGTTGTTGGGAGAAAATGCCAAGTCTTTGATATCCCCCTTATGCAGCGAGAACCGAGCAAGTAACTCCTTCTTCTGAAAGTTCCATAGAATGATGTCTGCCTGAGGTGTGAAGCAGGAGGGGTCAAAGCCAGAGCATCAGACAGAACACACAGGGTTAGATAAAATTACTTTCTCTGGCAGGAAGGTTGTCAGAAGCAGCCCAGCTTAAGGTGAGCTTCCATCCAGCCCAGAGCTCCTCTGACACAAACAGGCTCTAGATTAGGTGCTGGAAGAAGCATTATTTCAGCCTGTCGGTTGAATAGCTATACTCCATTTCAGAATCAAAATTTACCCTGAGAGACTGGGTATTTGACTTACATTTTAAAATAGTGAAAACTCTAACACTTGATTCCTTCCAGGCATCTCAGGGTCTTTTCAAATAAGCAAAAATTAAGCAATAAAGAACTTTAGAGGTCTAAAAATGCAGGTAAGTACCTGTCAAGGGCTTCTGAAAGTCCTATGCAGCTCTGGAACTCAGATCTCACTTTAAATATAACAAAATTTATTAATTAATATCTAATGAGATTTAGGTTGCCACATGCCCACAGCATTTTGGAAAAAATGGACCAGAACTCAGAAATCCCTCAATCTAGTTAACTCAGTCCTAGGCAGCCTGCTTAACACTTTACAAAAACATACAACCAGAAATGGACTAACCCCAATCTCCCATTCTCTGCAATGTCTTCCCACTGTAGGCATTCATTTTCCAACAAAAGAACAAATAAACAAAAGGTGTTCTCATCCCTGGCTACCAAACTCCAAATTTCAATATTAAAATTAGAGTATTATCCACCTTGAAGCTCATGAAAGTGACTTGTCCAGAAGCAACGTACGTCCCGTCCCTGGACACGACGATGCAGGAGATGTTATCAGTGTGGCCACGCAAGAAGGTCTGTTTCTTACTGTCCAGGTTTTGAATAACCACGGTACAGCCCAGGGGATAGAGAATGTGCTCCTTATCAGGGTGGCAGATGAGGCCACAGATTATTTGCCCTGCAAGAGAAAGGAGTGAAGGATCTGTTGGCTGTTAACAGCTCTGGGGGCTGCAGGCAAATTCTCTTTCCCCACCCCAAGCAGGAAGCCCCAAGAGTGGGCTGACCTCTCCCCAACTCCTCTGTGCCACCTGCCTTGCTTATCACACTCCTAGAAGGGGAAACGCTTGTCCCCAACGTTTATCTCAGAAGAAAGGAAAAACCAAGAGCTTTCCAGTTCCTCCCAAAGCCATTCAGCAGAATAACTCCATGTAAAACTCAAGGGTCACCTTGCCACATCCTGGACTGCGCTGTGCTTCCAACAGCTACCAGACTGAACTGGCCCTTGGGCACAGAGGGTTCTCCAGAAGCAGCCGCTGATTCACAGAGCCCCAGCCCGTGTTGCCGGGATCTGCCTCAAACGAGCTGCAAAGCCACAAATTTCCTGCGAAGGCAGGCAGCTGGAGAAGCCCTGGCACCTCGTCCCCCCCATCCCTGGGTCACAGGAGTGTTTGTGACAGTAGTTTGTGCAACCCGAGTTGGCTTTATTTCAAAATGAACCTCTTCTCGTTCTAGTAAGCTGGGTAATTAAAGAAAAAAAAAAAAAAATCCTGCAATTCCATCAAACTTTTCACGTTCTAAACTTTGCACCTGTCTCTCAGGATGCTGGGCACGGGGAGCATGAGGAGGTGGCAAGGGGGGCAGGAGGGATCCCCTGTACCTGCTGCTCTCAGCCCACCACACAGCACCACGGCCCCAGCCGAGACCCATGGCTGCCCCACATTTGCCCCCCATAGTGTCCTGCCCTCCGCTCAACCAGCCCACTGTCTCCCCCGGCCCCATGGCTGCCCTACACCTCTCCAGCCGCCCCTATGGTGCCCCACAGCTTCTCAGTTGTGTGTGTGTCTGTCCGACCCCGCTCCCGATGACCCATGCCCCCTCAGCTGCCCCCTATGCTGACCCACAGCTTGTCAGTTGCCCCGCCTCGATGCCCCCCACCCCCTCAGTTGCCCCCTATGGTGCCCCACGCATCCTCAGTTACCCCTTATGGTGCTCCCCAACCCCTCTTGCCCCTTATGGTGCCCCACACCCCCTCAGTTGCCCCCTACGGGGCTCCCCAACCCCTCAGTTGCCTCTCAGGGTGCCCCACACCCCCTCAGCTGCCCCCTATGATACCCCACACCCCCTCAGTTTCTCCCTATGGCTCCCCACACACCCTCAGTTGCCCCTTATGATGCCCCACACCCCCCCAGCTGCTCCCTATGGCTCCCCCCACCCCCCCCCACG
>NW_015091252.1:153041-153251 GCF_001431845.1 Calidris pugnax
CCCCTTAGGGTGTCACACCCCCCCTCCGCTGCCCTCTATGGCTCCTGACACCCCCTCAGCTGCACCGCAGGGTGCCCCATACCCTCTAATTGCCCCCTATGGTGTCCCATACCCCCTCAGCTGCCCCTTATCGTGCCCCATACCTCCTCAGTTGCCCCCTATGGTGTCCCATACCCCCTAATTGTCCCCTATGGTGTCTCACACCCCCTC
>NW_015091252.1:154370-170951 GCF_001431845.1 Calidris pugnax
CCCCCCCCTGCCCCCGGCGCTGGCAACGCCGGGGCCGGCAACGGCGGCGCTGGCAACGGCGGCGCTGGCAACGGCCGCGACGGCAACGGCGCCTGCGCAACGGCCACTGCGCTCGCCCCGGCCGCCAGGGAGCGCTGTCGGCGCGGGCGGGCGCGGGCTGAGGCGGCCTGAGGCGGCAGGGCCCGGCCCCTGAGGGAGGGGAGTCCGGGCCGAGGTGCCTCTTGGCCGGCCCCGGCCTGAAGCCCTCTCCCGACATCGTTCCACCGGGATTTCCTCTGTGAGGCCCCGCTGCCGTCCATGGGGCACGGCCCTGCCGCGGTTCAGCCCCAGCTTGGGGGGCAGGCAGCAGCTTGGACCGTCAACACTGTTCCCACCCCACACCTGAAGCACGGCCCCGCACCAGCTGCCAGCGAGAAAGTCAACCCCATCCCCACCAAAACCATGGCAGACAGGGATGAAAGATCTCTATATCCCGTTACATGTGCCCTCGGTCTCCCAGCCCCTCCACTCCCCCTGCGTGGTTTCAGGTTGCTTCTCATTCCTCAAGAGTTTTGAGCTTTATTCAGTAATGGAATAAAGCATGAGAAGAAGGAACCATAGTGTCCCTTTTGGAAATGGCAAAGGCACTCATTGGATTATGGGCAGCGAATGCAGCGAGGGCACCCGCATCCGTTGCGATTTATGGCTCTAACTGGTGGGCACACAGCACCCGCAGCCTCGAAGGGACTGGCAGGCTCTGCCACCGCATCGGACACATCCCCGGCCTGCACGACACAGCCCCGGCATCTGGAATTTCAACACGTTAGACAGGACCTGCTTGTCCTTTACAAGGGTGCTGAGAGGAGGATGGGCTGGATTGCTGATGAAGGCCTTTGCTTTTCCAGGCATCTCATGCATCCTGTGCGTCTCCAGGCAGAGAGAAACAGCCTCTTGGGAATGGAGAGGGACCCCCACGGGACAGAGAGTCACCTGGACTCATCCATGTCTCCAGACAGAGAGTTCATTTGGACAGAGAGTCCAGTACATGATCATGGAAAGAATGAAATACTGAGAACACCCTAGCAGAGCTTTTTAATTGCAGATGAAGAGTAATTATGCGGTGTTTCTTCATTCGAGCTCTGTGGGTAAAGGCCAGGGTGTGCAGAAGGTTGTGCCTCTCCTTGTCTTCCCTGGATACCCTCTGAAGGCTACGAGCAATTCCCTGCTCTGCCCCATGAATAGCACGGTGTGAGCTTGGTGCCATCGCCTGCTCCTGCCCATGTCCTGCTGTCACTGGAAGCAGGCACCGAGACAGCGGTACCTCCTGCTCTGAACAGCTCGAGAAGTGGAAGAGATGAAAGAGAAAGCCTCAAGTGCAAAGTGTATTTGGACGTGGGAGATGTTCTCATCCCGCAGCTGGAATGATACCTCTACAGCTTATAAACCTCCCGCGAGGGTTGCCTTGTCTGACCGAGCTACACGTTCACGTTTCGTGTTTTGAAATGGCACATCTCCCACTGTCCTGGCCCCTGGCGCTCGGGGCACGCTAGTTAAGGCTCACGTGTATTCGCTGTTCACAGTCTTACATCAGCCCTTCGTGGTGAGTATCGATCTTTGGTTTAATACAAAAATGAGAGGGCAGGTACACAGCTGGGGGGGTTCTTATTTTCTTGTTGGGGGCTGGTGTATAAACACCAGGTAGGACTTCGCTAATCACCCATCTGCAGCTTCAACCACAGACGAGAAGACTCTCGCACTGTGTTGGATGATGCTCAGTGTGGGATCCCAGGGGAGCCCTGGCAACCCCCAGAGGCTACAGAATTCTGCGTATGGCTTGAAGGGTGGTGCTGGGTTTGGGACCGGAGGGAAGCGGGGTCTGAGTGTGTTCCTGGTGAGCTTTGTACCTCAGTGTTGGGTTTTGCCTGGGCTCCAAATTCCTATAAAACCTGCCTGCGCTGCGGTGCCGCTGGTTTGCTGTTGAGCTCCACGCTGCAAACAGACCAGGGAGGTGTGAGAAACACCAGACTGCCTCACCTCCCCTCCAGCATCCCAAACTGGGACAAACTGGGGGGAGCAGGCTGGGTCTAAACTGGGAGGGGACCTCAGATGTCCCCAAAGCAGCGCCCACAGTCCCATTCCCAGCACTTCACTGTGCTCTCCGCACACCATGGCGATGGCTAACCGTGGAAGGGAGGATGGCAAGTGGAGGTGGCCATGGCACTGCCAGCAGGGACCTCAGTGGGCAGCCAGAGTGGTGGCCAGCGTGGCGAGGTGTCCCCGTCTCCGTGGGTGGCATGGTGAGAGGCTGTCCCCCACAGGACCTAGGCGTTTTGAAAGCCCCACACTTCCAAGAGCTGCACCTTGAAGTTCTCCTGGCAGAGCGGCGGGTTGTCGAAGGTCTCACAGTGCTCCGTGCGCCCCCAGAGCAGGTTGGCATCCAGGGACAGAGCTTGGCCTCCCCCTCCACCTGCAAAAATAAGCAAGATGGTCAGGATCTGCTCTCCCGTTTTGCCCAGGGAAGGGGTTGAGACACCATCCCTGGAGGTGTTCAAAAGACGGGTTGACATGGTGCTGGGGGACATAGTTTAGTGATGGGGTTTTTTTGTCAGAGTTAGGTTGACAGTTGGACTAGATGATCTTGAAGGTCCCTTCCAACCTCGATGATATTATTCCCCTCGTCCCCAAGCAGGGGGACAGTGGCCCAGCTGAGGAGGTTTCTGAGGTATTCCCCTCATCCCCAAGCAGGGACAGTGGCCCAGCTGAGGAGGTTTCTGAGGACTGTGCCCATCTCTCAGCTTTCTGTCCTTTAGCCACAGGGCAGAGCTGGGCTGGGGCTGCCCAGAGCTGCCTTCTCTGCTGATGGGGATGTCAGCATGGAGACAGAGCTTCTGGGGAGCGATCTGCAGGGCAGCCAGTGCGAGAGGTTGCCCTGGCAGCACAAGCTGAATTATTAAACTGCTTGGAGAGCTGGAGAACAGGGAAAGCTCCTCACATCCCTGCAGCCAGGCTTGCCCTGGTCCCACTCCCAAGGGCTGGAAGGGAAGCAGAGGCTGTGCTCCAGGTGTTTCTGACCTGCAGCGATTCTCTGCTGAACCCACCCCGGCAGTGGTGGGGCACAAAGATTCAACCCCATGCCCAAGCCCAACCCAGCAGACAGCAGTGTAGGCAGGCAGATGGTGTGGCTGCTCTGGGTGACAGTGCTCGGCCCTTCCTCAGGCTGATCCCCACCTCCATCTCCTCTCCGTCCCCCACAGAGTGGAGAGAAGGGCTGGGAAGGGACACAGCAGCCCCACGGGTGCAAACCTCACCAGGAGGTTTGGGCTCTGGTGCTCCCCCTCGGGTGGCTCCTCCTCTCAGAAGGAGCATCCTTGACCCTGTGCAGCTCTGCACTCTCCTGCTAAGCTGAGGAAGAGGGGGATGACTTCATCTCTCCTGGCTTTAAGTTCATAGCCTAAACCAGGAGGTCTTTGCCTCTCCAGGCAGCTCAGATTTTGATCTGGAGCAGAGCCCTTTTCAGCCAAAGCAGTGCTGTGTCGGTGGGTGGGTGCCCACTGTTTGGTAATTACCGATAATGATCCCTTCCCGTGACCCGGACATGAACATGGAGGCTGTTTTGGAAGGCAGGAGGAAATGTCTGATGGCCAGAAAAGGGGAGAGACGGCCTTTCCTCTGCGGGGTGGGCACGGTGAGACGGTTTGAGCTGGTGCCGTGGCCATCCGGGGAGGAGCCGAGGAGGGACACGGGAGAGGGAGAAGGTGACCGCTGGCGTGAGCGTGGCACAGCTTTGGCCAGCTCTGGCTTCTTGATGAACACCCACTCGTACCTTTCCATCTCGGGTCGTACCTGGAAAGGAGGAGAAACCTGGTGAGCCCTGTCCTTTGGGGCCTCTCTCCATTGCTGGGGGAAGATGGTGCTGCCTGGGCCAGGCTGGTCAGTGGCCAAATGCTGCGTGCCAGGTCCAGACCTGGAGCAGGGTAGGGACAAGGTGTCCTGGTGGTGCCAGGGCTGCTCTGGAGGTGGCTGTGAGTGAGAAATTGGTTTTGTCTTCACCAGTTGCTGCCTGACGTGGGCAAACCTGCAGTGCCCACGATGCTAGATGGATGCTGGTGGATGCTAGATGGATGCTGGTGGGTACTGGAGGGATGTTGGACTTTGAGCTGCTCTCTTGGAGCAGCTCAGCCTGGTCCCTCTGCAGGGCCCCTGGGGCTGGTTTGGGAGGGCTCCATCCAGGAGCTGCCCTGAGCAAACAGGGCAGGAACCCTCCCTGCCATACATGCTGCCCTGCTGTCACCCTGGGAAGGTGCTCCAAAACCCACCCGGGGTTATTGCCCGGTGCCTCGGGGGCACAGGACAGACTGGCTCACCCATGGCAGGAGTTCATTCTCCATGTGCTCTGATCCAGCACAGCAACTTCTGTGCTGCTGTCTCCTGCCAGAGCTAAGGGACAGTGGTGGGACCATGGCAGGGAAGCAGCTCGGTGCCAGCCTGCCCTGAGTGATCACAGGGGTAAAAGGAAAAAGTAGACAAACTCATAAGCGTAAACCCAGAAATAAAATGTGACTTACAGTGAACACAAAGCACTCCCCTGTCCCAAAAAAGCCGGATGTTGCCCCGCTCTTTTTCCTTTCGCTCCAGTCGGAGGAGAGAAACGCCCCACAGACCTTTGGGAGAGAGCACAGGGAGCTGTCAGTGGGGGACACAGCGGGGACCAGAGCAAGCCCCACAAACACCGGCCATCGCACGTGTGTGCAGGAGGACAAGGGTCCCCTGGGGAATCAGAGCCTGCAGTTCTGCCCTGCCAGCTAAATCCTGCAGGGACAAGTCACCGGTGCTCTGGATGTGAATCCACTGAGTTCAGTGCCTAAGAATCACAGAATCAAAGAAGCACAGAATCGCCATGGTTGGAAAGGACCTCTGAGATCACCGAGTCCAACGTGGGGGGGCTCTGGGAGATCTGGGGGGGTTGCTCTTTAGCAGCAGAGGTGATTGCAGGGAGCTGGGTGCTGGTAGATGGAGCAGGGCCGGTTTGGCTGTGCTGGTGTGTTCCCTGGCACGGGTTTGGGAGTAGGAGCTGCATCTCCCACTCCCAAGCCCCATCCAGCTCCTGGCAATGGAGAGGAATAGCTGTGGGTCAAAGGCTTGTAGGAACACTGGGGATGAGGGCCTGGGAGTCCCTTGTCCTCAGCTGGCCCCTGGCCAGGGGTGAGGTGGTCGCGTGTTCTATGAGCCTGTAGGGAAAATGTGTTTTAAAATGGCAAAGACTCGGGTAACAGTTTTTTGTTACCTACAAGGCTTTTAACCAGTCCCAGGGGTTCTTCCACCCATGGACAGGCTTGATTTGACTTGACCTCAGCTGGGGGGGACCTACTGAGAGATAGGAAGTTGTGCCAATCCTTGGTACGAGCTAAGGAATAAAATGAACTAAACCACTCAGGAAACAAGGCCTTATAAGTCACCTTCTCTTGCCTGCGCGAGGCCCCAGGGGGTGGCAGGGTGTTTATCTCCACGCTGAAACGTCAGGCTTAGGAAATCGGGACTGGGAGGTCAATAAATCTTTGGGATGCCTGAACAATTTACAGAACTCTCCTCCGCTGTTTGATGAAGAGTGGAGAGATAAAATATGGGTTTACGAGCCACTTTCAGAGTCCCTGGGAAGAGGGGTTTTTTGCAGTTATTTCACGACTTTCAAATATTGTAGAAACTGTCCTTATTTCTCCTCCATTTCCCTTGTGTGGCTGCTCTGGCAATCGGGGAGAGATCCTCACATTTAATGCATTGAAATGAAGTCCTGGCTCAGGCAAAGCACCTGCTGACTTCAGGAAAGTCTGCTCAGCCAGGACTTCATGATATAGTCTGCAATAAAAGAGTATCACCCATGGCCTCTCTCCATCTCACTGACTCCTCCTCTGCGTCCCCTCAGCACCACCCTTTAGACCACCCTTGGTGGCTCTTGGTGCCAGAGGTGGAGTTCTCTCCTGGGAGCTGGGACAGACCCTAGGACAGGGCAGGGAGGGACCACACAGCCCCATGGCTGCTCCAAGAAGCACCAGTGGGGTCAATCACTCTGTCCCCTTCCCCACATGGGCACTGGCACAGCCCACTGCTCTGCTTGGGCAATGCTTACCTCCCCCTCTGTTGTTTTTATGAGCAGCACCGTTGGTTCGTAGCCTTCACAGCATGTGTAAAACCTGCAGAGATCAAGAAGGAGGTTGAGTCGGTGGGGATCTGAGACCCAGGAGCAGCATGAGGCTGTAAAGGACAGTGGAAAGCAGCAGTGGCTCTTCTCATCCCATTGCTGAGCTGGCCCAAGGGAAGGAGAGCAGCAGAAACTCATAATCATGTAGCTCGAGCAGCTCCAGTGGCTGTGCAGGAACAGGGGGAGTTGGCTTATGGGACTTCTCAAGTCATCATTTTTGCTTGGTGAAGCAGGTAATAGCTCAGATAAATCCAAACACTAAATCCTCCCACTCGACCCTCAGGAACCAGGCTGGGGGGAGGCTTTATGGGAGGATTACGGGAAGGCTTTTTTACCAAATGAGCTTGCTTTTAGACTGGCTGTTTTTCATAATCTGGGCTCTGCACCCCTTTGCTGTCCTGGGAAGGTGCAGGGCTGTGCTTCCCAGGATGGAGCTGTACCCCTGTGCTGTGGGACACCCAGTCGCCTCCCATCTCACCAGGGGGAGATGCTGATGGTGCTAATGGAGACGCTACCATTGCAGCCCCACTTCTAAACACCACTCTGAGCACTGGGGTGGCATGGGCAGCACCCAGTCCCAGGACACCCTGGCATCCCTCCCCCGTTGGCAGTTGCTGCATCTCAGCAGAGAAACGCCCCGGCACTGAGCGCTGCGGGACATTCCTGCTTCACCTTCGCTCCAGGGCCATGGCAGCGACTGTCACTGGGCCCTGGGCTGTCTCTAGTGCTGACACTGGTCTTATTATTGCAATTTTGGGCATTGGCCATGATACAACCGTTCCCCCTCATCCTATGGCTCCCCTCTCTGATCAAGAGTCCTTCCCCATCTTTCCTGGAGCCCCTTGAGGGACTGGAAGGGGCTCTAAGGCTCCGGAGAGGCTGAACCCCCAGCTCTCTCAGCCCCCCCAGCTCTCTCAGCCTGTCCTCACAGCAGAGGGGCTCCAGAGTGTTTTTGTGGCCTCCTCTGGACCCGTTCCAACAGGTCCGTGTCCTTCCTGTGCTGAGGACTCCGGAGCTGGACACAGTGCTCCAGGGGGGGTGTCACCAGAGAGGGTTTGATGTCCTCCCCATCCCAGGCTGTACCCACGTGCTGTCTGCCCCTGCCCTGAGCTCTGCCTGCTCTGCCAGTGCAGCCTCTCAGCTTAACAGAGGAGCTGGTCTGGGTTTCCTGCCCGAAAACATTCATGCAAAAGCAGCCTCATCCCTCAGCCCTCCCAAAAGGAAGGCTTTTGCCGCTTCACGGCTTGGGAAATCAATGGCAAACTTGTTTGCCAGCTCAGTTTTGAGCCGCACTCACTGCGGTGTCCAGAAGCCACCCTGTGCTCCGAGCCACTGGGAGGGAGCTGGAGCCCTGGGGATAGAGTCCTGGCTGGACCTGACCCATCCCAGTGTGGCTGGCATGGCGTGGCACGTGGGGACATACCCTGCGTGGCACATCCACAGGGCTCCGTGTTCCCTGTGCAGTTCTGAGTTGCTGGTTGCCATCCCACTGAGCTTCAGCCCTCTCCCCTACAGCCAGCGCTGCCCCAGACCACACTCCAGCTTTTGAATTGAACCCAAGAGAGTTCCCAGGAGACCTCAGATGTACCCCATGGACACTACCTCTTGCTCTTTTCTACACCACCAACTCTACCCAGTTTTACATCTGGACCCGATGGGCAGATAACACTTTACCTCTGCAGGCTGCACCCATCTTCTGAGGTGGAGAAGAGCAGCAGTGGGGGGAAGAGGGAGAAGCGCTCAGGGATCCAGGACCAGACGATGCGCATCTCCTGAGCCGTTACAGTGCTGGAGCTGAAGTTCTGCATGTCCACGGCCAGGTGGAAGGACTGCCTGCATGAGGGAGGACACCCATTACTGCCAAGCCAGGGCGGCCATCTGGTTTTATGGGTGCAGCCCCTCTGTATCAGGTTTTGTCATGTGTATTGCATTGTGAGCTTTCTGTGAACATCCCTAGCTCTAACTGTATGGTGCCTCCTAAAAGGGTCCTCCACAAGGGGCTGTGAGGCATCCAGCATAGCCAAAGCTACGGGAGATACCTGGAGCTCCCCCCAAGTTGTATCTCCACTGTAACTCGTATTTTGTCTGCTTAGCCCCAAGAGCTGGCAAAGAGAGGTCTCCTTACCTTCTTTGCACCATGGTTATGCCCCTCTCCATTAACGCCTTCCTGTTGGCCATCTGGAGGAGCCAGATTTCCTTGCGGGAGAAGAGCCGGATGCCAAAGGCTCTCTCTAGGAGTTTGTCCACAGTCACGTGCTCAGCAATGTTCTGCATGAAAGCCTGCAGGTCTGCCTTAATATCAGTCCCCTCCAGCTCGGTGGAGGTCACCGAGAGCCTGTACTGCTTCAGCAAGGCCAGGGCAATGCGGTAGAGGACCTTCTGCCCCTCCAGCAGGTAGACATCAAAGACACGGATGGCATAGTTGAAGGGAAGGTCATGAAAGAGCCAGGATAACCATTCGGAGTAGACCTCAAAGACATTCGCAGAGCTGCTGGCTATGAGTTTGTGAGCTGCTGGGCAGTGCTTGTTGGCCAGATCCCCAAAAGTCATGCAGGAGGCCTGGTGAGCCAGGAAGGACTGGTCAATGTAGCTGGTGTGGGGAGCATTGCTGGCGATGAGGCGAGAGATGTTCTCAAAGCACTGAGCTTCGTCTTCGCTATAGTGCAGCAGCAGAGCCACCAGAGAGGGCAGGATCGGGCTGTAGGTTATGTCAGGGAAAAGGTTGCCAACGCAGATGAGGATCTTCTTCAAGGCGGTGACCCCTTCCAGGTTGAGGCAGTAGGTGGGCATGGAGCATCCTTCCAGGAACTCAGGCAAAGGGTGGGAGCTCACGCTTGGCTTCCCAAAGAGCCGACTCGCCACGTCCCTGTAGACAAGAGCATCCGGGGTGACGAGCCGGCAGGCGACCTGCTGGATGAGCTGGTGATAGACCTGAGCTCTCAGAGCACGGCTTGCAGCCCAGTAGCCTTCTCTTGCCAGCTTCTTCAGCTCCTTCGGGGGCTTGCTGAGGATGTCTCGGGGGATACGCGCCTCTTGCTCCAAGTCTGGCATCCTGTCCCAATCCACAAACTGTCCACAGCCCAGACAAGAGGAGGCATCAATGTCCCAGGTGTCAGCCTCCGACGTGATGACGATGGTGACTGGAGATGAGCCAAACATCTCTGTAGGACAAAGACCTTTTATTCAGCACGCTTCACTGCCCCAGCTGACAGCGTTTCACCCTGCCTGACGCTTTGAAGTCTTACAGCAACTTCTTGTATTTCAATAGTTATTCTTCGCCCTGCAAAGGGAAGGTTTTCAGGGGGTTTTGCCTGGCTGGAGCTGCTCACTTTGCCCTCGCCTGCTCTTATCAGCTCGGTCCCCTGGGGAAACCCTTGTCCAGTGGCTTGAGGAAGCATGGGCCCACTTACCAGCTGGGTGTCAGGGCTGATTCTCCACACCTTGAGGAGATTTGCACCCCTCCAAAAGCTCCTCCTGACTTCCCTTCCCAGCCTGGGACCTGCCCAGAGAAGCTGTGGCTGCCCCATCCCTGGAGGGGTTCAAGGCCAGGCTAGATGGGGCTTTGAGCAACCTGGTGTGGTGGGAGGTGTCCCTGCCCAGGGCAGGGGGTGGGACTGGATGGTCTTGAAGGTCCCTTCCAACATGAACCATTCTATGATTCTAGGAGGGAGGTGCAGACAGCAGGGACACAGTCGCTGTCCCCCATGGCTGACCATGAGACAGCACTGTGGATAACAAGCAGCTTGGTCCCAGCCCAGCTCTGCAGGGGTACGGGAGGACAGGGGGTCCAAGCGATGCTGTGGTTTGCATCGTGGCCTCTCCCAAGGACGGAGCGGGGCAGGAGGCAATGTCCTGTCTGGGTCTGGCAGCCCAGGACGGAGCGGGCAAAGCCTCAGGTGTTTGCTCTCCCTCTTTCTGCCTCCTGCCAAAGTCTCTGCAAAACCCATCCCTGTCTTGCTGTTTGGGTGCCAGAGAGAAGGTGGAAGGAGAAGGTGCTGCAGCGAGAGGGGCTCCCCGAGGGTGTGGGGACTGTCTGTGGGATGCAGAAGTGTCCCCATTTCCCGCGTGCCCCCATGGACCTGGAAATACCAGGGGCTGGTGAGCGTCTGGGGAACCCCTTGGAGAGAGAAGGTCCCCAGGAGACCCTCGGGGGACGCTCCTGCACACAGGACCATGGCAGGGCAGTGGCAGCCACCAGCGCTGTGCTGGGAAGAGCAGAGTTTGAGCTCCTCCTAGAGAGAAGTGAGCAGCATTTTCTCTGGAGTTGCAAGAGAGCTCAGCTCCAAACCCCGCAGGAGAGGGGAATTGTCTCTGCATGGCTGACTTCTGCTGGGCAGTGATTAATTGGCAAGGCTAAAGTCGATTAGCACACACATGGATTCTCTGATGTGTTTATCTTGGGTGTGCTCAGTTGGGATGGGGAGTCTAGCGTGGATTTGCACCGAGCCAAACCTCTCTGCTCAGGACAACATGGACCCGGCCCCGTGTGCTGCGCTTGTGGTGGCACATGGTGGCATGGCGAGGGGGTCCAGGGGCCTGGGCTGCTCTGGCTCCTGCTCTCTGGTGCAGTTTGGATCCTGCTCAAGTTTGCCCAAACCAGCAGATGAGGTTTGGTTCTGGTTCAGGGCACGAGCAGCCGTTGTAAGCGGTGGCTGCTCAGCCCAACTCCCTGCTTTGAGGACAGACAGACCCCGAGTTCAGCCACACGTCTTCTAGCCAGAGACACCAGGCTAAAACGAACTTTGGGGTTGAAAACAGGGCTGTTTACACCACTGTGGTCCCCAAACTCACTCTGTCCTCACAGCTGGCAGGATCAAGAAGTACCAGGCAGACCAAGCAGATCAAGAAGGATCAAGTGAGGATCAAGTGCTCCTCAAAGTACCGAGGAGCATCAACTCAAGTCCACACGGTCACCGGTACCCTGGTGGACCCAGCTCTGCCCACCCTGGGACATGCCAGGAGTGTTGGGGAAGAAAATGTGGGTCTGCTCAGCCCCTCTCCCGTGCTGGATGTGGCCCTGGCACAAGCCATATCCTGCTGCCCCCCTTCCCTGGGGTGAGGGGGGTGTGTGTGCCTGCCTGCAGCTCACTCACCTTGCCCGCTGCCCGTGTTATCGCCCTCGGCCGGCTCAGCCACGGGGAAGCCACCAGCCGCCCCCCCGGGGGAGCGGGGCAGGCTGAGCCCCACCTGCAGCATGTGTCCAGGCTCCGGTGCTCCCCGCTGCCAGGTCCCCTCTGTCCCCAGCACCTGCCCTGACTTTTAAGGCGAGTGCCAGCCTGCCAGCACAGGAGGTTTATTTGGTGTAAATAGGGCGAGGGGTGGAGCAGCTCCCATGCCCGTGTCCCCCCCTTTCCTGCCCCAATTCTGTGCCGATGCCAGGGAGGAGGGGGGGGGGGATGTAAACACCCCGTGGGATGAGATAGCCATCAAACCAACAACACGACCATTAAACTTAATCATTTATTTTTTCAAGGTATAACCTTCATTATCCCACTCGGGGGTTCACTCCCTTCGCCAGCGTCACGGGGCAGGGAGGGTGCCGGGTGTGTGTGTGTGTGTGTGTGAGAGTGTGAGGGAGCTGCCACCTCAATCGCCCGTCCTTGAACGAAGGAAACATCAACACAACCCGGGGGTTTCCAACTGCTTCCCGCTGGATGGTCCTGGAGGAGTTGGGGAGAGAAACACCTGGGCAGCGGGCGCCAGGGACCGGGTGACAAGGGGCCACGAGGACTAAGTGACGCCCTTCTGTGTCCTCCCTCTGCACCCTTAGGGAAGCTTTTTGGGGGACAGGAGCACTGGGGCTGTACCAGCCGTGTTTGTGGCACTTTGTTGGCACCGGCCAGCAAAAGCACCAGGGGAAATTCGGGGTGACGCAGACGTGCACCCCACAGCACCCCGGGAGCAGGAGCACAGACCGGGATTGTTGCAGGCAGGGTTGTGGTGCTTCAGCCTTTCCAGTCTGTCCCCTTTGCAATGGACGTTATTGCTTGACTTCTGGCCTCCAAACGCCTGGCAGGATTAGGAGCTGTGCGTTGTATTCACAGACAGAAGAGCTGAGCTGAAGGAAAAACACCCTCCAACAGCTGCAAGATGCTCCCAGCAACATCGCACTGATCCGACACTGAGACCTGGAGAACTTGCAGTCCAGGCTGCACTTAAAAGCGGACATTTTTATAGGCACCTTAAATTTAAGATTTTTTTTTGCCTTAAAAAATCTGAATTTTTTTCTCCTGTGATAACATTCCTGCCTCGCTCCCTGCCTGCGGGTCTGCCTGCACCTGCAGCACATCCTGAGCATCCTCTGGCACCGGTGGGCTCAGGGCAGGCAGGAGCGGTCGGTCCCTCTGCAGACCCTCTCCTTTCTGCATGAAGCACCTCCTCCATGATGTGCCACTCTGAGGGGAGCAGCACAGCTGCGCTGTCACCTGGCAAGCTGGGAGCCTGAGGAACCATAGAATCATAGAATGGTTTGAGTTGGAAGGGATCTTGAAGACCAGCCAGTCCCACCCCCTGCCTCCCACCACCCTCCCACCACACCAGGTTGCTCCAAGCCCCCTCCAACCTGGCCTTGAACCCCTCCAGGGATGGGGCAGCCACAGCTTCTCTGGGCAACCTGGGCCAGGCTCTCACCACCCTCACAGCAAAGAATTTTTCTGAGATCTCATCCATAATCTCCCCTCTTTCAGTTTAAAACCTTTCCCTCTCAACCTATGGCTCCCCTCCCTGACCAAGAGTCCCTCCCCATCTCTCCTGGAGCCCCTTTAGGGACTGGAAGGGGCTCTGAGGTCTCCCCGGAGCCTTCTCTTTTCCAGAATGAACCCCCCCAACTCTCTCAGCCTGTCCTCCCAGCAGAGGGGCTCCAGCCCTCCCAGCGTCTCTGTGGCCTCCTCTGGCCCCGCTCCAACAGGTCCACGTCCTTCTGATGTTGGTGGCTTCAGAGCACAGCAGAGGGGCAGAATCCCCCCCTCACCCTGCTGGCCACGCTGCTGGGGATGCAGCCCAGGGTGCAGGTGGTTTCTGGGCTGCCAGCGCACGTTACCAGCTCATGTTGAGCTTCTCATCCACCAACACCCTCAAGTTCTTCTCCTCAGGGCTGCTCTCCAGCCATTCTCCACCCAACCTGGGTTTGTGCCTGGGACTGCCCCAGTCCAGTAGTGGGACCTCGCACTTGGCCTGGCTGAACTTGGTGAGGGGCCGAGGGGTCGTTTATTCTCCCTCCAACTCAAACCCTTTTGCCCAGGCTCTAGCAGCAGGTCCTGCTGCCTTTCCCCAGGACCTCACTGGCTTCTTTCTCCTCTTTTCCTTTTTCTAGGACAGCGGATGCCTCTCCCTGCCAGACCAGAGCAGCTCTGAACCTTTCCTCAGCGCCCCCCTGTCTGCCTGCCCACTCCAAGACAGGAGATGGAAGTGAATTAGGGATGGTGCGAGATGGATCATCGCTTCATGCCTTTTTTATGGTGAAAAAATTAAATATGTAGAGGCCGTGGCAGCTCCGGATGAGCTGCGCCGCTGATGGGCATGAATGTTTCATGATAACTGCCTGCGAGAGGAGCCCAATTCGGGACGTGCAAAGGGGGCTGGTGAGATGAGCCGTCACCCTGGGGATGGAGACACCGGGGCCGGCCGGGCTCCCACTCCGTGCCCAGGATTCTTCTGGCCACCTGGGTCCTCCTCGGTCACGGCTTCACGGTCCCAAGCACTCGAGAGCATCGGCCTCAGCCCCTCCATCCTCGTGCTTCCTCTTCCAAAAGCCATCCCAGCTCCAGCCAAACCGGCTTGGCTCTCCAGGAGCACAGCGGGCGTTTCGGGCGCCTGTAAACAGGCTGACGAGGATCTGCTCGTTATCCCGGCAGGGCGGGAGCAGCCCCGTCAGACGAGGGCAATAAAACATTGCGGTCGGTGCTTCGCCGCTGCTTTTCAGGCACCCCCACATCGATTTGCGTCATCCATCGCACCCAAAAAACCCAGGAGAGGCCAAATCCTGGGCGTGGGGAAGGCTCTTTGGGCTGGGCTGGAGCAGAAGCGGGTGCCCGAGTCACTGCAGAGCTCTTGGCAGCCAAAATATTGACAGTGTCAACACCGTCCAGTGTCACCGTGGCTTCTTGGCAGCCCAGCCCTGCCCGCTCTGCCTGGCAGGGGGACGGAAACATCGGGGTGGGCAGGGGAGGGCGGGGGGGGGCAATGGGTGTTATTTGGGAATGGGCAGGAACTGGGGATGGGGCTGAGGATTTGGGAAGGGAAACTGCAGCTGCCTGAAGGAAGAGAAGGCAGGAGCCAGGGGGAGATGGCTGTGGGGAGCCTGTGGGGCTGGAGCAGCCCTGCCCAAAAGGGGACAGCCTGAGAGTCGGGGTGCTGTGGGTGGCACCGTGGTGGGGACAGGTTAAAGCGACCCTGGAACCTCGGGAGCTGCAGCTCAGGGTGGGAAAGGGACAGGGGACAGGTTCATGTGGGGTAAGGAAGGAGAGAGGAAAGAGGGAGGATGGAGGGAGGAACAAGGGAGGAAAGAGAGAGGAAGGATGATGGAGGAAGAAAGGAAAGAGGGAGGAAGGAAGGAAGGAAGGAGGAAGGGAGGAAGGAGGAAGGGAGGAAGGAAGGAAGGAGGGAGGGAGGAGAGTGGAAACAGTAAGGATAGAGGAAGGATGAAGGGAGGAATAAGGGAGGAAGGAGAGAGGAAGAAGAAAGGAAGGATGAAGGAGGGAGGAAGGAAGGGAGGAATCTTTATATCTCATGGTGTATTTTGTGCTTCTCTGGAAGATAACAAAGGGCTCCTGGAAAATCAGGAAGAAGCAATGGGCTTGGATGCAGTTTTGTGGATGGAGGGCTTGGCTGGGGACGAGGGGTGTCAGTTGCTTGTGAGGGCTCTCCCCCTCTTCCTCAGCTGTGCACCCTGCACCCCTACACCCTGCACTGCACACCCTGCACCCTACACTTCTGCATCCTGTGCAGCACAACCGTCACCTCTGCACCCATGGACCACTACACCCTGCACTGCACACCCTGTGCTGCACACCCTGTGCTGCACACCCTGCATCCTGCACCGCTGCCTTGGGCACTTCTGCACCTCTGCACTGTGCACCTCTGCATCTCTGCATCCTGCCCCTTTGCCCCCCTGCACCCATGGGCCCTGCAACTGCACCTCCCTGCAACTCTGAACCCCTGCACTCATGCACCTTTGCATCCTGCCCCTCTGCACCCCTGCATCCATGCACCTCTGCACCCCTGAACCTTGCACCCCCATGCATCCCATGCACCCTGCATCCCATGCACCCTACAACCCATGCACCTCTACATCCTGCCCCTCTGTACCCATGCGCCCCATGCACCTCTGCACCCCTGAACCCTGCAGCCCCGCATCCTGCATCCCATGCACTTCTGCACCCCCATGCATCCCATACACCCTGCATCCCATGCAACCCCCCTGCATCCATACACCCTGCACCCCATGCACCCCACAACCCATGCACCTCTGCATCCTGGCTCTCTGCACCCTGCATCCCCCACACCCTGCATCCCATGTGCGTCTGCACCCCCATGCATCCCATGCACCCTGCAACCCCTGCACCTCTACATCCTGCCCCTCTGCACCCATGCACCCCTGAACCCTGCACCCCATGCACCTCGCACCCCCGAACCCAGCACCCCATGCACCTCTGCACCCCTGAACCCTGCACCCCCGCATCCTGCATCCCACACACCCTGCACCCTGCAACCCATGCACCTCTACATCCTGCCCCTCTGCACCCATGCACCCCTGAACCCTGCACCCCATGCACCTCTGCACCCCATGCACCTTTGCACTCCCATGCATCCCATGCACCCTGCATCCCCATGCATCTCTGCATCCTGCATCCCATGCACCTCTGCACCCCTGAACCCTGTAGCCCATGCACCTCTGCACCCCTGCATCCATGCACTCCATGCACGTGAACCCTGCACCCCCGCACCCTGCACCCCATGCACCCTGCAACCCCTGCACCTCTACATCCTGCCCCTCTGCACGTATGCGCCCCTGAAGCCTGCATCACATCCACCCTGCATCCCCTGCACCCTGCAGCCTGCACATATGCGCCCCTGAAGCCTGCATCCCATCCACCCTGCATCCCCTGCACCCTGCAGCCCATGCACCCCTGCACCCCATACACGCTGCATCCCATGCACCCTGCAGCCCATGGACCTCTGCACCCCTGAACCCTGCATCCCATCCACCCTGCATCCCCTGCACCCTGCAGCCCATGCACCCCTGCACCCCATACACGCTGCATCCCATGCACCCTGCAGCCCATGCACCCCTGCACCCCCATGCATCCCATGCACCCCCATGCATCCCATGCACCCTGCATCCCATGCACCCCTGCATCCCATGCACTCCATGCACGTGAACCCTGCACCCCCGCACCCTGCACCCC
>NW_015091252.1:171148-267785 GCF_001431845.1 Calidris pugnax
GGGGCCGGGTGAGCCGCGCTCGGCGGCGGCCTGTGCAGAGCCAGGCCCGGCTCTGTGCGCCCCCGGCCCGCCCCGCACCCCGCTTGGCTTGGGGGGGGTGTCCCCTGCCCTGCGCAGCGCTTTTTCCTCCCCCACAAACCCGAATTTTAGATAAATATCAGAAGCTGTGCCGGGGTTTGGGCGCCTGTGGTAGGTCACGGGGGGTTTCCCGGCAGAGCCAGGCCCCGGGGGCGGGAGGGTAAAGCGGGGGGGGGGCTCAGCTGCACCCTCTCCTCCCCAGGCTCCCGCTCTACGACGCCGCTTGCCAGGTGGCCCAGGAGGTGGCTGAGAAGATCCAGGAGCGCAACCGGTACCAGAGGAACGGGGAGAGTTCAGCCAAGGTACTGCCCCGCCAGCCTTCCGAGCCAGATGTCGCTTTGAACTGCTCTAAACGCTGCTGGGGCATTAAATTTGCAGGAGTCAGATGTGGCTTGGAAGCTGTAGATCCTGAATTTCCTGCCTCTCCAGGAGCACTCACCAAGTGCCACAGCCCGGAGCCCTGTGGGGAAGGGGGTGACGCTCCCCAGCCTGTCTGGATCCCCCCACCATGCCCGGGCATGGGGCTGCCAGCCGGGAGCCTGCCAATTAAAAGTCACGTCTAGTGGCAGGGACTTAATATTAATAGTTCTTTAATATTTCCGTAAAGAAAACAAAGAGTACACTTTGTCAATTAACGGTAGCTTTTCAGTGCCACAAAAATAATCATAGAATCGTCTAGGTTGGAAGCATCTTGGCTTTAACTGTAATGAATCTTTTCTGTGTGTGCTGTTGCTGGTCATCTTGGCTTTAACCGTAATGAATCTTTTCTGTGTGTGCTGTTGCTGGTGTTGCAAGAGGAGAGCAGGGGGGGCCGTGGGGGTGCAGGGCACGTGCCGCTGGGGAGCGGAACTGCGTCTGGGGATCTGAGATGCTGGGATGTGCATCAGTTCTGTGTCCTTCTCTCTGTGTGAATATTGAATGGATACGTTTCCCCGCGAGGCTGGCATCCTTCCTTTCCGTAGTGGCTGTAGATGAGATGAAATATGTATTTTGTGGCCTTTTTTAGCTACATTTCTAACAAAATGTAACACCGGAGTTAAATATGAATGAGAAGCAGAAGTTAGAACTTAGCCAGGGATATGACGTTCTCCGCCTCTTCACACTTCCTGCTTAAAAAATAAAAGAGAGAGATTCTCAGGAGGCTGCTTTCTTTAGGACTAAAAGCCTCGTCCTTTCCTTCAGGAAGCACAGGAGCCTGCTTGGTCACACACCCTGGGGATGGTGCCATTAACTTCTCCCTTGACTGCGTTAAGATGAAAATGCTTGGAAGCCCTTGAGTTGGTCTTTTATAATAATTTGCATAATTAAAACCCCACCGGTTTATTTTGTAGGCTCTGCCTCTCTTGATGGCAGGGTTGTAGTGTGATGTGTGATCACCAAATCTTCTTTGCCAGGCTCTTTGCTGGTTGCTCTTCAAATAAAATGTCATTTTTTTGAGATGTTTCCTTTGAAGAAATGTCGAAGAAATCACTGCTTTTTAATGAATGACTCAAATTTGGCATGGATTGAAAAGAGGTTTCAGAAGGCCCAAATAAGTGGGATTTGAGAGAAATATTTTCTCTAGCTGTAGAACAGAGAGGAGTATTTAGAGGTGGCGATTAAACTCCTTGCTTTTAGGTTGATGAGGTATTAGCAGTTGGACAGATACACACGTAAGCAATAGAAGGCTGATAAAAAGATTGCTGCTTAATCCATCTGTGTTTATAGAGGACAAAGTTCTCTGTTGGCATCACTGCCATCGGTGACATGTTCCCAAAAACCCCAACAAAACCTTGTCTTCGTGTTGTTTGAAGCCTTTCTTGCACAGTAACTCTGCTCCGCTGTGTTTTATGGAAACATTACACGGTTGACTTGCTTCTTCATAAAATCATTTGTTCCGTGCCCCGTGTTTTCCAAGCGCAGTTTCCCTTTAATCCATTAACAGTTAAAGAGGAATATTTGGTGGTGTTTGATTCTACTGTAAACAAGTTTCCAACAATGAGAGAGTTGTTTTCATAACAGAGAGGCATGTTGAGAAATCCACGGCTGAGCAGCCATATATTCTGTGACTCCTGAATGTTTTAACGGAGGAAAAAAAAAATAATCTTTGTAGGTGTTTGCCTGGTAAGGAGAATGTAAACAAGATTTTATTTTTATAGTGTTTTGCCATTAGCGTGGCTAAAAAAACTTACTGCTTATTGCTGAGCAAAAAATAGAGCATTAGATTTAAAATGGGAAAAAAAAAAAAACCACACAAAGCCCGACCCTGTAGGGAAAGATTGAAAGATTTCAAACCAGGACTTACCATCTCTGAACTCTGCTCTATTGAGCTGGTCTTCGGGTTTCCATGGGTTTTTCTTTTTCTTTTCTTTTCTTTTTTTTTTTTCTCTTTTAATGGAAGTGAAATTCTTTGTCACAGCCCGGCAGCTTCTGGCCAGAGGAGCAGAGGGAGTCTCTGTGGGATGACTCTCTCGGATGTGTGTGCTTTTATGTTACTTTGCTGTTCTGGGCCGATTAACCGCAGCGTTCTCCACCCGGACACCAGTGCAGGGACTGTACGTGTGGAATGACAAGGCTTTTTATTGCCTAATTGCAGAGCTAGAGGGTGTGCAGGGGGTTGACCTTTCCTAAAAGCATTTACTCCCTATCCTGGCTTTGGAAATGATGCCTTAGTGTTTGGCAGAAGGTGGATTTTGCAGCTCTCCGCTCTGGCTGCGTGCTCTCAGCGTGGTTGCACCTGCTTTCTGTCGTAGTTGGTAGTGTTGGAGGAGAAGTCACACCGAGTCAGAGAGATTTAAACTTCTGAAGCATGGGGTGATTTTTGGGGAGCTCTGGCTCCATCCCTGCGCAGCCCCCAGGCACAGTTTAGCTGTAGGCAGGATCCTTGCAGCATGGTGGCTGCTCGGTGAGATGTCGGTGTCTGGCTGTTGCCTCTGTGTCTTCAGGGATGCGGGAAGGAGAGTCAAAGCAAATCCTCCTCCTCTGTTACTGGTTCATCACACAGAGCATCTGAGGTTGCGAACCGTTACAACCCACAGTGGGGCTAAGATCTTGTAAACAAGAAGCTCATAAAGTCTTAATTAGGATGACTTGCATAGTTAATTGCAGTCACCGTGTTTTTTCCTAGTATGTTCTACATAACTGGAATGAAAAGAAATAGCATTTCTGGAGGACAATCCCAGAGGATAACGTCAGCCCAGCTTGGGAAGGGGTGGGGAGGGAGGAGGAGGATTCCTGCAGACCTCGGGTTGCAGCAGGGGAGAATGTGAAGGACTTAATGATGTTTTTAGTGAGAGCAGCCACCTCTGGAACTTGGGCAGGTCAGTGGTGAGAGAGGGTCGGGAGTCACAGGTGCTGCTGAACAGGGAAATGGGATTTGAATTTCTTTGGGATCTTTAGTTTAAAGCCTGGAGGAGTTCAGTGGAGGGAGTGTCTGAACCTGTAGCAAGGTTTCCTCTAGTCCTGGGCGCTGGGAAAGAAACCTGGGAGCAGAAGCAGCTGGTGCCTCTCTCTGTATTAAAGATCAGAGGAAAGAACTGGAAAACTAACTGGAAAAATCTTAAAATGTGCTGGAATATTTTGCCCATATAAATGAGTGTTTTTTATAATGACTTGAAAGAAAGTCATTATAAACTCTCCATATTAAACAGTATTAAAGCTATAAAATTGTGTTTGCGAAACTAGTGCTATTTATCTCGTTATCTTGTAAGCAGTCCAGACCAGTTCAGGCATCGCTCCCCTGGTGGCTGTGAGTCAGGCTTTCTGGGTTTGGAATGGAGCCCTTCACACCAGTACGGCTGAAGTTAAATATATTTAACTTACACCTGCATATAGTAGTATTAAATTTTCTGCAGATATAACTCAGACTATAAAAAAAAAAAAAATAAAAATCTCTCTTTCTTCCCCTTCAGCTGAATGTGATTATCAGATCCTCGTTGCAGAACCTCAGAGAGAAGATTGATCAGCTGAGGGACTCGCTGCTTCGGGCTGTATCAACACACCAGATGTATCTGTGTAAACACCAGCTCACCGACCTTTCTGTGCTGGGGGAGAGAGTGGAAAAATGTGCTGTAATTACTCTGTCACACACTTGGGGTTTTTCCCTCATTCCATTTTTAGAAGAGTTTGTCTGTGCTGCTGTTTAGTATTTTTGCTGCAGCCGCAGAGTTGGGAGCGTGGGCATCTCCGGCAGGGCGGGCCCGAGGCTGGCCCTGGGTACCTTTGTGTCGGAGAAAAGCTTAACGAGATGGTCTGAATAACCTCAGAGCTGCCATTGTCTTGCCTGTGCACTGCTTTGTGAGCTGACATGGCTTGATTTTTCAGCAGAAAACTCACTGATGAGTGAATTTCTCTCGGCTTGGTTGCTGGCTGCAGGGGGTGCTGGGCTGGTCCTGGTGGAAAGGAAGGATGGAGCCTTGGGCAGGGACGTGGCAGCCCTGACTTGGACTGACCCAAGGAGTGCTGGAACTGCCTCTTCAGAATGATGTCAAAATGCTTTAAAATATGCCTTAGAAAGAAATCACAGGTTTTCTTCTGGGAGTGTTACCCCGTGGCCTTGCTTGGATTTGCTGCTCTGTCTGTATGCTGGCATCATCAGGCTTAGGGAGTCGAGGAAGTCCGTCTGTCTCCCTGCAGATACCCAGCAGCAGTCTGATTTAATGAATGTATGTTTAATATCAAGCTTAGTATGGCAGAAATCCCTTCTAAGCGCAGCCCCCAGTGCTGGTGGCCAGGGGTAAAGCTTTCGTGTCCAGTGAGCGCTTGAGAGACATGAATCCCATCCCTGGAGGGGTTCAAGGCCAGGTTGGAGGGGGCTTGGAGCAACCTGGTCTGGTGGGAGGTGTCTCTGCCCAGGGCAGGGGGTGGCATTGGGTGGGCTTTAAGGTCCCTTCTAACCCAAACCACTCTCTGAGTCTATGAGTGCTACTGCTGTGGCAGAAAACACAGATCAGTTCAGCTGGTGCATAATCTGCTGAACAGTACTCGGGAGAGAGTTATTAGTCCTTCAAGATGTCACTAAGATTAATTAAAAAAAAACCAAACACACGTTCCCTGTCGAATCTGCAGCGCTTCGGGGCACCTTGTCTTTCAGAGATACTGCATGAACTGTTTTCCTGCTGCATCAGTGGCCAGTGGGATGTTCTGCTGGTAAATTCCAACTGGAAACAGATGCTCTGGGTAAATGTTTGGTTGTTCACTGGTTCTTGCCCACGAGCGACTCACCTGGGCTGTGGTGTGAGCCGTGAAGGACTCTGCTGATTTCCAGAGCTCTGTAGTGTTTGGGGCTGCCCCAGTTATAGTGTAACAGTGGGAGCTGGAGCTCTTTTAAGAAGAGTCATTCTTCCCCAACTGAACCCCTGCAGTACGTTAGACATCATCAGCGTTGGAGGACATCAGCTGGGTAGGACTTCTCAAAGCAGAATTATGTTGGATTCTGGAGGGGAAAATGCTGGTCTTAAAACTTAGGCTAATTTGGCAGTAAGTGGCCTTCCAGTTCTCTTAGTACTTTGAGGTGATGGCCCAGAGATTACTCTGAAATGTCTTTAGAATAACAGCAGATTTCATTCAGAAAAATGTGACCCATCCTTATCTTATATATTACAGAGTTTAAATAGTTCCTCTAATTCGTTTTGATGATCAGGGGGTCTGATTTAGTTTAAGAATGTATAATGGGTAGTATTCAATATAATAAAAGGCAAGTTTTCCAGTGTTTTTAAGTTTGGTCCTTAACCAAGTGTGCTCAGCACGCAGCTGGAGGGCGACAGGAGGCAGAACCTGGTGGACGACCTTCTCACAAGGCAGAAACAACTGGAGGCATCTTACAAGAACGAAGGCCCGGAGCCAGACGTGATCAGGTAGGACATTGTCACCCCCCCCGGACAGTGGGCTTTGTGCTCTGACCAGGTCTCAGCACAGTATGAAATGCATCCGCTGAACTCGGTTACCTCCACGGGAAGCAAACTGGGGTTTTGTTTGCTTAGAAATTGTGCTTTTTTTTTTTTTTTTTTTTTTAGTGAGAGTGTCACGTATGTATATAAAACTGGGGAGGAATGGGGAGTAATATGGGTAATACTTTGCCGTCACCCGTGGAGTGGGGCTGTGGGTGCCACCGGACGAGGTCTGCGTGAATTAGTGGGAAGAAAACTGTCAGGATGAGGCTTAAGCTTCGCACCATCCCCAGTGATGATGTGCAGCAATCAATGGTGGCCTTCAAATGGAGTACAGGCCCATTTCCAATTTGGTGTGTCTTTCACAAGGACAAATGTAAGGTCCTTCACCTGGGGACCCCAGGCACCAATACAGGTCAGGGATGGATCTTCTGGGAAGCACTACTGAGGAGAAGGATCTGGGGGTCCTGGTAGATAGCACACTTTCCATGAGCCAGCAACGTGCCCTTGTGGCCAAGAGGCCAATGGGATCCTGGGCTGCAGAGGGAAGAGTGTGGCCAGGAGGTGGAGGGAGGTCATTCTCCCCCTCTGCTCTGCACTGGGGAGGCCACAACTGGAATCCTGCCTCCAGTTCTGGGCTCCCCAGTTCAAGAGAGACAGGGAACTGCTGGAGAGAGTCCAGCGTAGGGCAACAGAGATGATGGAGGGATTGGAGCATCTCCCTGATGAGGAAAGGCTGAGAGAGCTGGGGCTCTTGAGCCTGGAGAAGAGAAGGCTGAGGGGAGACCTTATTTATGTTTATAAGTATCTAAAGGGTGGGTTGAAGGAGGATGGAGCCGGACTCTTTTCAGTGGTTCCCAGTGACAGGACGAGGGGCAACGGGCACAAGCTGGACCATGGGAAGTTCCATTCAAATACGAGGAAGAACTTGTTTGGGGTGAGGGTGGCAGAGCCCTGGCAGAGGCTGCCCAGGGAGGGTGTGGAGTCCCCTTCTCTGGAGATCTTCAAGCCCCACCTGGATGCTCCTGAGTGATGTGCTCTGGGCAACCCTGCTTTGGCAGGGGGGTTGGACTGGAGGGTCTCTAGAAGGTCCCTTCCAACTCTGACAATTCCGTGATTCACAGCTGGGAAGTATAATTATGGTTAATAGCCTTCAAGTTGTGCTCTCCTTATGCCATTCTCTTACATCCCCTTCCGAGTGGAAGGAGTTATGTTTGTTGTCTCTAATATTTCTTAGAATCCATCCCTGGTGGTCTCTTGTCTTTTCTTGAAGCATAAAATTCAGGCCTCTATTATAATTAGTAAATTATTAGCAGTGCATGAGTTGGGTTTGGTGGGAGTCACACAGGTGCTGCGTCCATAACACCTCAGGCATAGAACTGGCATATAATTATATAAAAAAACCCTCTTTTACTGCAGATATTGCAGTCCTGCAAACTCAGGGAGCAGTGGAATAAGGCAGGATGGGTTGTTTCCAGTGCTTTGTTCATGGTCTTTTGGATTTTATCTGTTTCCAGTGAGGTCAGCACTGGTTTTTGCCTGTGGAATTCCAGTTGGGAGCATTTGCTGCCCTTGGTTGTATTTCAGAGTTTTGGGCAGCTGCAGTTTCTGTGTGAGCGTGTGTCTTGCTGAGGAGCTCTGTGCATGTCCTTCACATCCAGGAGCTTTTACGTCTCGCCAAAGGACCGAGTTAAAAACGCTTGTGAGCAGTGGAATTGAGAGAGTCCTGTAAATTTGTTACGCTTCTCTTTCCCAATTCAAATAGCAAACCCAGTCTCTCTTTTCTTCTTGAGCTGGTGGGGGCTGTGGGTCGGGCAGGGCTGTGGGTCGGGCAGGGCTGTGGGTCGGGCAGGGCTGTGCTCTGCATTCATGGGCTGGGGCGCACCACAGGCTGCCCAGGGAGGTGGTGGAGTCTCTGTCTCTGGGGACATTAAAACCCAGTGTGCTGAGATCTGCCTCTGAAGAGCCCAACTATACTCCTCCAACATGGATGTGCCATAGAAATCCATATTTTTAAAAACATTTTTAGCTTACTCTTCTAATGGCAGGTGTTGTCTCATGCCCTGTGTTCACCGGAGCTCTCCCGGAGCAAACACCCAGTGCTGGATTTTATGCCTTTGTCAGGTCTCTCCTGGGAGGGCGAGTGTCAGAGCCCTCCTGAGACAGTTTCTTGTTGCAATATGTCAGCCCCCGGTCTTAGAACAGAACAAAAACTTGATATACTTTTAACTCCTCATGTTTTTAAAGAAATACCTGAGCCATTTTGCTGATGTTCTTTGAGACCCAGTCCCTTTCCAGTGCTGTGCCCTTGGAAAAGGCAAAGAGAGCTTTGAAGTTTTGTGTAGTTAAGAAATTGGGTACCACTCACATTGGTACCCTACCTGTTGAAAATAAGATTTATTTTTTTTTCCTAGTTTGTTTACTTTGTGTATCTTGGAGCAGGTATAAGAGATACTCAAAGCTTAATTGGTAGTTTTCTGTATTCAGGTGTGTATTTGTGTTTTAGAATCATACAATTGTCCAGGTTGGAAGGGACCTTTCAGATCATCCAGTCCAACCATCAACCATCTGATAAAAACCCATCACTAAACCATGTCTCTAAGCTCTATGTCAACCCATCTCTTAAGTCCCTCCAAGGATGGGGCCTCAACCCCTTCCCTGGGCAGCCCATTCCAAGGTTTAATAACCCTTTCAGTGTAAAATTTTTTCCTAATCTCCAATCTGAACCTCCCCTGGCACAACTTGAGGCCGTTTCCTCTTGTCCCATCGCCTGTTCCTTGGGAGAAGAGACCGACCCCCCCTGGCTACACCCTCCTTTCAGGGAGTTGGAGAGAGCGAGAAGGTCTCCCCTCAGCCTCCTTTTCTCCAGGCTGAACACCCCCAGTCCCCCCAGTTTTGTGAGGGTGTGCTCAGTGACACGGTGTAGGGGTTGGCTTCTGCTCACTGATGTTCCCAGACGCGGCGTTTGGCTCAGCCAAAGCTTGTGTTTCACTGCAGTTTGTCATCTTTGCATAACTGGGCATGGTCAGTACAACATCTGGGGATGGTAAAACCATGGGCTTTGATGAATCTGTTAATTGTTCTGGGTCTGGTTTTTCCAGAGCACAGTGCAAACCCAGTGGATGCATCGGTGCTGGCTTTTACCTCTGTGGGCTGAGTCAACTGAAACACGTAAAATAAACCGAAACCAGTAGCCCGTGGGGACCGATGGGGTGAGGAAGCTCTTGTGTTGTCAGTCCATGAGCTGATGTGGCCTCTGAAGCATGGCTGTCTCTGTGGGTCAGACCCAGGGCCAGGACTCAACCTGGAGCTGCCCTGGCGTGAAGGTGTTGAGGCAGATGAGAGGAAAATACCAAAATCCCATGATAATTTCAAGCTCTGTTAGAAGTCATCAGGGAAACCAGTATTTTCCAGCACAAGATAACATCAGAGACAGTATTTATTTGCTGGTGTTGCAAGGCTTGAAGTTTTATAGTTCTCTTTTAACTTCTTTAATTAAAAATGGTTAAAACTATGCCAGCTGTTCTGGTCAATTCCCAACCCTTCCATATTTTCCCCTGGAGGTCTTGTTTTCGGCGGTGCGGGCAGGGATGTACCCAGGGCCTGAACCTTGTGCTGGTAAATCAGACCTTGCCCTCTTGCCCCAGCCCAGCCAGGACACAGGTCGGCAGGGAAGGAGCTTGTGTCCCCTGCCTGTCACCCCGCTGGTAGGGCCAGAAGGTGAGAGCTTCTGGTGGGGTTAAGCTGCTGCTCACGGCGCTGGCTTTCTCTGAAATGACTTCTGGAGCAGGCTGTTTTGGATTGGAGTGGGTGGCAAAGGCCTCTCCTCAGCGTGTCTGAAGTCTGAAAGTCAGCTTTTCCCACTGCATTAGCAAAATCAGCGCGTGTTGTTTGATGAAGTTCTAGCGGTGACACTTTTCCCTGGTTTTGTATTGCTTTTCCGTATCTAATCCATCTCTGAAGTGACAGCACACAGTTTCAGAAGTCTTTTTCTTTCCAGCAGTCATTCCTTTCATTAACCTTCTTGCACCACTGATCACATATTTTATTGTCCCCGTGGCCCGTAACTGTGAAGGTTTTACTAGAATTAATCTTCGTTTATATTTGGTCACCATTCAGTGAGTTTTACATCCTTTGAAAACTGCTGTAAAGCTGTTTCTGAGCGGGAAATACAGTGGCCTTAATGCTCTTAGTATTTATCCCAACTGACAACTCGGGCTGGGGCACGGGGCAGGACGCTGCCTTTGCTTTGCTGTAGCATTAATTTACCTTCCGGCGTTGTCAGCCTTAATTAAGATGCAACTGGAATTTTCCAGGGGAAAGGTGGTGCTGTTTGTGTGCGGGGTCAGTTAAATTTTCTTTAATTGGTTTTCAATAGGGCAATTCCAGTATCTTCTCCCCTCTTTTCTCCTTGGAAAGAGATCCGTGCGGGTTAGTTTGAGTAAGAGAGTAGAAATCCCCGGGATTTCACACTGTTTGAAATATTGACTTTCTGGAAATCACAATATCAAGGTTTTGTTAAACATTGGTGGAGGCAAAGGAATGGAGAACGTTCCTTCTCCTGCCCGAGCAGGCAGTCAGGATGTGGAAGTATCTGTTGATCAGCAGTGAATCAATAAATTGTGTGCCCTTTAACACGACTTTCTGGGTTTCTCTTTGAATTTCTCAAAAATACAGAAAGCTTTTGGTAGCTGTGGGCCACAAGACGCCTTAAGTAATCGCTACCCTAGATAAAAAAATAATATGGACTCTTCCAAAAGTTGGGTTTTTTAATGTGGATTGCTATTTTCCTGCTCAAGAATTTGCGTGTCAGACGTATGGTGTTTAGGTCTTACTCCAAATGGGCATTTTGCCGAAAGCCAAATAGACCTCAAGCGCCTGATTTCAATCCATGAGCCATTGGGTGCGTAAATGCTTTTGTGAATCTGGCTGTTGTTCATGGAGGAGCAAATGCTGTTCACAAAATAAGATTATAAGCAGTTGTTGAGGTGCCTTTAAACTCCTTCCTGCTTTCCTTCCTCCCTCCCAGTTCCCACTGGAAGCTCTCCCGGCTGCAGCTGTGGGTCCCGATGGCGGATGTGATTAGCTCTGTGTCCAGGAGATGGATGGGAAGGGTGGAAGGAGAGGTGAATTGTCCATCCAGAAAGCTGTGCTTGAGAATGTCTGAGTAACAAGATCAAATCTAGGATCTGGGGCAGGATTTTTCCAGCATTAATTATCCTTTGGCTGTGTAATCATGAGCCAACAGGGTTATAGTTGTCTCAACACCCTCCTCATCCACTAAACGGTGTCTCAGTATTTGGGCCACCTTCTGTCCTACCTTGGAGCACCTGGAAGCTCTCTGTAGGTTACAGTGTGTGTGTCCTCATGCAGGCAGCAGGTAGAACCCGCCTGTAAAACCCAAGGTTGGGTGTGCCCACCCCAAATTTAAGAAAGATTGCGGTAAAATAGTGCAGTCTTCTCGGTTTAGTCTGAGTTCGAGGTCCAGTTTGTATCTCTCTTCCTTCAGAACACCCTTAAGGACCTTGCTAAGTCAAGTCTGTGGTTATGGGAAAACTGTGTATCTGTGCATTTATAAGGAATAGCAAAGAAAGGATTTAAATACCAAAGTTAAGTCAAATGCCACAAGTTTAGGTGTTGTGTCTCAGGTTGTGCCTGTTATTAATGTTTAACGCTCATTAGCCTCAGGAAGAAATGTCAGTAGGAGGGCAGCTTTCAAGGCTGAGCTCTGTGCTTTCTGTTTTGCCTCCTAAATTTGCTCAAAACCACCAGAAGTTTCTTGCCCAAGGTTGTTTCTGCGTCAGTGGTGTCACGGATTGTGCTGGTGTGGCTGTGCTGGCTCTGTAGGAGAAAAAATGTCCAACTGGGACCTGTTGGAGGCTGATGTTCCTGTTGCTTGTGCTCAACCTTCCACCAGCCAGGCAGAGGTTCAGGTGTGTCTTGTCCCAACAGATGGGACCAATGTAGAGTCTATCGAGGTGCGAGTTGCAGGTCATGGGGTGGCTGATCATTTTATGAACAGGACAAATACTCTCAAAGGGTGGATTTGTCCCATCACCTTTTCTCTGGATAGAATTGCACAAGATGCATGTTCTTTCTAGAAAGAATTCTCCTTTCTTATAGTTCTCTCTTAGAAAGGATGGGGTCAGGATCTTCTCAGTGTGCCCAGGGACAGGAGAAGGGGCAATGGGCACAAGCTGGAACACGGGAAGTTCCATCTGAACCTGAGGAGGAACTTCTTTGCTGTGAGGGTGGCAGAGCCCTGGCAGAGGCTGCCCAGGGGGGTGGTGGAGTCTCCTTCTCTGGAGACATTCAAACCCACCTGGACACGTTCCTGTACAACCTGTTCTGGGTGGCCCTGCTCTGGCAGGGGGTTGGACTGGATGATCTCCAGAGGTCCCTTCCAACCCCATAGCATTCTGGGATTCTCATTCCCAAGGAGTACAAGTGAGCTGTAGAAGGTGAGACTGTTTTGAAGAGCTGTTTTAGAATATATTTAGTATTGTGCTATGACCAATCTTGCACAGAAAGTAAGGGATGGTGTAGAAAGAAGGCTGTGATATTTGATAGCAAGATGAATCTCTGATGGAAAAGTTTATTGTGGTGTACATTGAGGATTTGGATAGGAAAGTGAGGCTGTTGTGAAATAAAAATCAAGGCCAGGTTGGTGGAAGCTTTGAGCAACCTGGGCTGGTGGGAGCCCAGGGCAGGGGGTGGGACTGGGTGGTCTTTGAGGTCCCTTCCAACCCAAACCATTCTGTGATTCTATGAAAATGGGAGTGTAAGTGTTGATATAAAGGTAGCCTTCCCTCTGTAGGGGTGTCTCCTCTGTGTGGTTTCTCACCTGTAGCTGTGTTCTGCCAATTGTCTGTCCCACAGTGGGCAGCTGCTCTGAGCGGCTTCCAGTCATTGAAACCAGTGGGACCAGTTAACCCAACTGCAGTTAAATGGTGTCAAGAGCAACATGGCATGTCCTCAAACATGAGATGTGCTGCTCTTGGTTCTAGTGGGGCCGGGAAGGCCCTCTGGCAGCTGCAGGCAATGCTGCCCTTTCTGCAGTGGGGAGGTCTCCACCTGGGAAGGAACACGGAGAGGATTTGGAAGTGCTCTTGTGGCTTCTCCTGGATTTTTTGGAAGGGGAGAGAGCTCTTTTTTTTTTTGATATGTTCAAATGATACTTGTTTTATTTCCTAGCTTGGAGCTTCCTAAGATACACTGCTGCCAGTGTGAGCAATGAAATGGTAAGTGAGAGGATGCCCCCTCTCCTGAAGCTGAAGTGCCCCAGGGCTGGGCCAGGGTCCCTCTGGGTTGTTCAGGGAATGTTCCAGTGATCCTGCAGCCAATTGTCATATGACCCAGGTTTTGTTTCAAATTCGGTCTTGCTGATCAGTCCTCTAAAGCCCTAAGCCTTGATGTGTGGCCCTGGTCTAAAGTAAGTGCTGGTTGAGTAATCTAAGTTACTTGGGGAGTTTTATAAGAATTATCAGTGAAACAATGGCTTCTGGAAGATAAGCCCTCCCTTGTTAAGCACTGACATAGCTCCCTGATTTTAAACCCCATCATCTTTTATACTTGGGCGCGCTGCTAAGCCTCGTAATTAGTTAAATCTGCTCCTGTAATCAAAAGCTATCTGCACACTCCACTGCGCTGTGACGGTTGCAGAGATTTACGTGATTAACTCCACGGAGGCAGTGGGTGGCTAATTGGATAAGCTTTAATCTTCACACCACCAAAGCGAAACATGGGAAGATCAGAGGAAGTAGGAAGTTGTGCTGCGCTGTGTGGGAAGGTAGTTACCAAACATGTCAGAAAGATTATTGTCACGAGCAGACCAGTTGTCATGACCCAACCGACAAGAACAGGGCAGATTATTAGGGGGGAGGGAGAGAGAAAATTATTTCACATTTGCCTGCCTCTGCCTTTTTTTAACAGGCAGAAAGACGTGTTTTATTCAGCGAGCAAAGAGCTTTGGGTTCCGTTAGTCGTGTTCTATTCAGCGAGCAAAGAGCTTTGGGTTCCGTTTGCTTTCTTTGAGTAATGTTGCCAGTTGTAATGTTGTTGTTTAACCCTAGATTTTGCGTGTTTGCTGATTGAACTGGGTGGACTCTCGTGATCTTTGTGTCTTCAGAAACGTGATGTTCCCGTGGTGTTTGGGTTTGTGGAGCCTGGTCGCTGTCGTGGTGAGGCTGGAAAATACAAGAGCGTATTTAACCCCCTAAAAGTACCTCCGAAGGGTAGGGAATGTGTGAAACTGTATCTCAGGAGTGTGTATCTTTGTCTAATCCAACCTGATTCCTTGTCTTGGTGAGTTGTGAGTTTTAATGGAGGGGCAAAGGGCTAGAAAGCAGAAGGGTCCTGGCTCTTCTCGTTCAGACGTTGCTCATGATGGTGGTTGGGGCAGCCTGGGTTCTGCTCCACCAGCAGCAGCACAGTTCAGTGAGACCCTGTGGTTTACAATAAGGGCTTTTTGGTCCTGGAGCAAAAAAAGAAATCTGAGGAATTCATTACCTTGAGGTGAAGTTGAATAAATGTGTTAAAATCTGAAGTGAGAAGAAGTGAAATGCTCCCCAATGTACCGGGCTGCGGAGGTGTGCGTGCCTGTGATTTATGGCTGCCCCCAAACTCACGTGGTGATGCATTATTTTGGGGCAGAGTTGGTTCATCTCGCGGCCAGGAGATGGCTCTAGTTCACCATAATTCCTCCAGGAACTCCTGGGGTCTGGGTTTTGCTGAATACCCTGCTGTCAGACTGGGGGGTCCCTGGGCAGGGTGCGTTCACTCCTCACTCCAGTGCTGTGTGTGCGGAGTGAAAGTCGTTGGATACAGGAGTTGGACCCCAAAATGATTTGATTTCAAGCATGTGTATGTACCGTACAGCCTTTCAGTATATCTCGCAGAGAAGGGACCTGGATTCAATTAATAAATAAAAAAATAAAATTTAAAAAAAAAAAAAAAAGGTCTTGGTGTGATTAAAATTTTTGTGAGAATTTGCAGAATCCTCAAAATGCTGTCTGTTCTTGCTTTGTTCGTGGAAGCGCTTTGGGAAAAGAACTGGGAAAGGTAAAATGAGAATAAAATATGAAATTTTAAAAAAGCAAAGCAGAAAAGTAAACCCTCTTCCTTCTGTCCTGCTCTTGAGGAGTTGATCTTACAGTGACTCTTACCCCAAATCTGTGTTGCAGTTTGGGTTCAGGCCACTCACTGTCTGTCAGATGATGTTTTTCTTGTAGGAGAAACCCTCGAGAAGCCGAAAGGCGGAAACCAGAAATCTGCTATTGAGAAAAATATTTAAGTGGCATTTCATTTTACTGCTTGAATTTATGTGCCTTGGACATGAAAAACTTGTTTTCCATTGTAAGCGGGGAAGTGTCTATAATGCGAACAACCTCAAGTCATAATTCTTTTAAAAGAAAACCCAGAACTTGGTTAATCTTTCGTAGAAGAGTGTGTGTCCGTGGCTGGTGGCTCGTGTTGGTGCTGGATTAGGAAATGCAGGAGAGTAACTGTGTCACTTCCATCCACCCTTGCTGAAATGCAGAACTGTTCCCTTTAGGTTTGGTCAGGATAGCAGCAAATTAGTAGTCTTGGCTGATTTGCATCTGTATTACTGTGATGATCCCTTCACTGCTGGAAGCTTTGAGGCTATACCTCTCTGCTGCTAGAAGTTTGTTTTGACAATAGCAAATACATGAAAACTAAGTGTATTCCCAGTAACCCTGGTCTGTCTGTAGCAGTTTTGAATGCTGTGTGCTTTACATGCAAATAATATTTAATATGTATATGTATTATACAGCGTATGGTATACGTTTCACCACTTAGCATATATATTTCACCACGTAGCTTAATTGTTGACTGCAAAACTAATTCTCTTCCTGCTTTACCCCTTGTAGGCAGCGTTATGGAGCCTTTATTAGTGGAGATCGTGGGGCTCTTTTTGGCTCACGTCCTCTATGGTTGCAGAGAGTCCCAGGGTGAGCCATCTCTGGGATTTCCATCTCTGTCAGCCAGTCCTTGCGAGCAGGAATTTATACCATGAGTGGGTTTTGTGTTGAAAAATTACTTACCGACGTTATTTTCAGGTCCAGCCTAATGACGGGAGGGGTCAAACGAGGCGTAACCAACCCGTGGCTCTTGGAAGAATCTGAGGAAACCAGAGGGCTTGGCTTTGGTGATCTCAGGCAGCAGCAGCGAAGGATCATAGAAGGTACAAGAGTCTTTCTGTTGGTTTTTTGTTTTTTTTTTTTTTCTAAGCATTGCTAGGACTCCTGAGGAGCCTTTACTACAAAGTCAATACAATAACCCGTCCTGAAGTTTTATTGTCAAACATAGTAATTCCAGGTGGGTGGTTCTTTTCTGTATTTGCAGGAGCAATATTGTGCTCACAGTATTCTTAACTGGAAGCTTCTTAAATCAAATTTTCAAAGACCTTACAGGGTGTCCCTGATTTTGACCACGTTCGTGGTCTGGTTTGTGGTGGGGATCCCCTGACTTGCAGAGTGCAGGGGTGTTACTGCCGTGCTTGAGGCTGGGGACGCTACGTCTCCTGTTGAATTGCAACAGTGTAAGAATTAACTTAAGCTAAAAAGTGTCTTTAGATTTTGGCCCTCAGTATCCGTAAGGAATTTTTAAGTTTGGAAGTGGTGGAAAACCTCAGCCTGAGGACATCAGGTGGTTAATGAGGTAACTTCATTGCAATTAAAGTATTGGAAGTGATCAAATAAAATCAGTCGCCAGATAACGCCTGTTTTGAATGTCTCCAGAGAAGGAGACTCCACCACCTCCCTGGGAAGCCTCTTCCAGGGCTCTGCCACCCTCACAGGAAAGAAGTTCCTCCTCATGTTTAGATGGAACTTCTTATGTTCAAGTTTGTGCCTGTTCCCTCTTGTCCTGTCCCTGGGCACCACTGAAAAAAGCCTGGCCCCATCCTCCTGACACCCACCCTTGAAGTATTTATAGGTGTTGATCAGATCCCCCCTCAGTCTTCTCTTCTCCAGACTACAAAGACCCAAGTCCCTCAGCCTCTCCTCGTGAGGGAGATGCTCCAGGCCCCTCAGCATCTTTGTAGCCTCTGCTGTCCCCTCTCCAGCAGTTCCCTGTCCTTGTGGAACTGGGGAGCCCAGAACTGGTCCCAGTGCTCCAGCTGGGGCCTCCCCAGGGCAGAGCAGAGGGGCAGGATGACCTCCCTCCACCTGCTGGTCCCATTCTTCCTGATGGCAGAGAAGTTGTGGCTGCTCCATCCCTGGGGGTGTTCAAGGCCAGGCTGGATGGGGCTTTGAGCAACCTGGTCTGGTGGGAGATGTCCGTGCCCATGGCAGGGAGGTTGGAACTTGATGATCTTTAAGGTCCCATCCAACTCTGACCATTCTATGATTCTATGCCCCCCAGGATGCCATTGGCCTTCTTGGCCACAAGGGCACATTGATGGCTTGTGGTCATCCTGTTGTCCACCAGGACTCCCAGGTCTTTCTCCTCAGAGCTGCTCTCCAGCAGGTCAGCCCCAGCAGGAAGAGGTGCTGGGGGTGAGATCTTCCTCCTGGTGCAGGGAGGGGGGTTCCATCCATCCTGTATGATCTCTGGCTCCCGTTCTGCTGCCGGCCAGTGGCAACGTCACCGCAAATGGGGATGGCAGCGGTGATGTGGATCTTGGTACAGGAGTCTGCAGGGCTGGTGGGAGCACATCAAATTATACCTGCCCTGCAGTGTCCGTCTCAGGCTCTCCCCCACGCGCTCCGTATCCTCTTGCAGCTTAAAATCGATTTGAATTCTTTGGTGTTTGCATCACCTGTTTGTCTTTTATTCATGTTAAAAGTTTCTTGGAAAATTTAAAAAGGCTAATCAGGGATCTCTGGCTGCGTGCCAGAAAATCTCCTGCATTTATGATTGAGTAACAGCTGAATGTTGAATTCTTGGATTTTTTTTTTTTTTTTTGGGACCCTCAGCTAAATGTCCCAGCCAGAGCAGACAAATTAATTACCCATCATTCACGTAATTTTAAGAGTGCTGTTGCCCTAAGGATTCATTTTCATGTTCTGTTGATGTATTTTTCTTCATACGTTTAACTCTTTAAGCACAGAGTAGATCTTTTTCTTCACTCCTGTGTCTTTTATGGTACAAAGCCTGGCACATCAGCAATTTTTTTTTCATGTAATTGTATATATTTTGTCTGGTGCAGAGCAAGATGCTGGACTCGATGCGCTTTCTTCAATCATATCCCGGCAGAAGCAAATGGGGCAGGAAATCGGGAATGAGCTGGATGAACAGAATGGTAAGAACAAGACTCACAGAAACTCATTTTGCCTCACTTTTATGTAAGATTATGATTGATTTTTTTTTTTTCACTCCTCGTACACCTGTACTCCTTTTTGCCCACAGAGTCACCAGACCGTACTGTAAAGGTTTGCAAACACCCACTGCAGGTTCTGTCTGTGCAGGAGCTGGTTGTTTTATTGTGTTTCGCTACGTACCACCTTGTGCGTGTACGATACATAGCACCTGGTATTTTCTTATCGAGCCTGCTTTTTGAAGGAGAAGATTGGTGATTATTTATACCAAGTACAAAATTAATTTTGCGCTCAGTCTTTTGCATTTTTCAGTTTTATGGGGGTTTTTACGGTGAGATTTTGAACGTTGCTGGGTTTTACTTCAGCATTCTTGTCCCGTGGCTTTCCTCCTGGACTGAATGGAAGTCTTGAGGCAGTGATTAAAGGAGAAGCGTTGTGTTGGCTACACAGGATTCGGGTTTTGAAGGTTTCATGGCATTGAATGTAGGATCAAATTAAGTGCAATATTGAACTAGAAGAGTACCTATTTGCTTTAAAATGAGCCAGTATCCTAATGGGGGAATTGCTCTCCTGGTAAATGTGCTTTGTTACTTGCTTAATTGTCTGCGTGACATGAACTGTCCCTGGGAGGGAGAGCGGATCCTCCAGCCTTTCTGACTTTTCATTTCTTACAATATGGTAATAGCTCAATTAGAGCCGTGGAACCCCGCCAGCTTTCTCCCCTGCACAAAGACTTGCGCCACATGCTTTATCCTTGGGTTGTGTTGTACTTAACCACCGAGAAGGTAAATGTCCTTTTACTTGCTAATAAATGATATGCTTAAATCGGCTTCTTCCTCAACCTATTTTTTTTTTTTTTTTTTTCATCCCCTTGTGTTTCTCTGCCTGTCTGTGGGGGGTGAGGGGGGGCCCGATTCACAACGATGTGAAATAAGTACTGCTTGGGAGCTCCGTTCCACCCGAGAGTGAAGTCAGGGGACGGCTGTCCCCTGTGCCCCTTGGATACGTGGCTAAATCCAGGAGGGATATGAAATGTCTAGAATATGTCTTTGTTTATTAATCTTAAGGTTGTTAAGAACTGGTTTGCGCAGCTGGGAGAAACTCTGCTTTAGTGGTCTTGTCAGATTTTGATCCTCTGCCTCATGTGAGTAAAGACATTTTCAATTAAAAATCTCGGTTTCATAAGTTTCCTCTATTAACCGTTGTTGAAAAAGTCATATTAATTGCTTTTTTTTTCTCTAAATAGAAAACAGGTGGGAAGCATGAGCGTGTTTACTAATTCTCTGTGAAACCTTGGTTTCTCATCAGGAAAATACACTGTCTGTGTCCCATTTCCCTCTGTTGGGGGTGAGGGAAGGTCCCCAAATCCGTATGTTTTTGGGCCCCTGAAGGTACTGTGCATTGTACCATGGCATTGCTGCGTGACCACCCCGGGCTTTTTCTAGCAGTGAAGCCTTGAAACATCTGTGAAATTGGGAATACATTTAACCCTCCCTTTTACAAATAACGCAAATAATGCCACTTTTGTTTGTCTTACAGACAGTTACGAAGCCTAGAGCCAAATTCTCAATGTTTTCTTGCGTGCTCTTTTGTGAGCTACAGGCAACTTTCTCAAAAGATGGAAACTTTGGGGAGAGCTGAGGGTAAAAAGCAGAGAGGATGGTCTGTTGGTGATGGCAGGGCAGAGCCTGGGGGGAAAGAAAACACCAAGTTGCCTCTGCCTCTCAAATCTCGAGAAGGAAACCAGGTGGCCCTGCAGAGTGTGGAGCACTGGGACCAGTTCTGGGCTCCCCAGTTCAGGAAGGACAGGGAACTGCTGGAGAGGGGACAGCAGAGGGCTACACAGAGATGATGAGGGGCCTGGAGCATCTCTGTGCTGAGGAAAGGCTGAGGGACTTGGGCCTTTTTAGTCTGGAGAAGAGAAGGCTGAGGGGGGATCTGATCAACACCTATAAATACTTCAAGGGTGGGTGTCAGGAGGATGGGGCTGGTCTTTTTTCAGTGGTGCCCAGGGACAGGACAAGGGTCAATGGGCACAAACTTGGACAGAGGAAGTTCCATCTAAACCTGAGGAGGAACTTCTTCACTTTGAGGGTGGCAGAGCCCTGGCAGAGGCTGCCCAGGGGGGTGGTGGAGTCTCCTTCTCTGGAGACATTCAAACCCACCTGGACACGTTCCTGTGCAACCTGCTCTGGCAGGGGGTTGGATGACGTGATCTCCAGAGGTCCCTTCCAACCCCATATCATCCTGTCATTCTGTGTTTGTAGATCTTGAAGCAATCTGAAAAGGAAGGGAACAGTCTGACTGATGGGGGACCAGATCACGCAGCACTTGGCTTCATCACTGCTGAGCAAGCGGCTCCTGTGTTTCCTCTGATTTTATGCAACCTCTTCTGTTTTTCTGTCGATTCAGGGAGATTTTCTTTTTATTTGTGGATACAGGGGGGTATGGTCAGGTGTTTCCTTGCCACTGGCACATTGGAAAAGCCGAAATCCCTAGCGATGTTTTCCGGGGGCTGCTTTCCCTTTGATGCATCTTATTTTATGCCCTGTGCTTGACTATCTCCAGCCTCCCCGGGCTCTCTGCCAGCCCCGTGTCACCATTACCTGCTCGGGCTGATGAGGATGACTGCCCTGTCATTTCCCCTCCCTCGGAATCTCTTTCCTTCCTCCTGCTGAGTGATAATGCCATGGTCCGTGCTGTGGGGAGGCAGGGGAAGCTCATCTTCATTAAGTGCTGCATCAGTATTTCTTTTTATTCCAGTCAAATTTTCCATCAAATTGCCCGTCTCTGCGGGAAGCTTGATTTCCACTTGATTTCCAGCTTGATTTCCCTGAGCTGCTTTGGACATTCCCACCTTCCGCAACTAATTAGTGCCTTGAGCTTGTTCTGGTGTTATGATAAAATATTGGCTTAATTCAGAAGTGGCTGATAGTTGATGAAACAGACTTTAGGGAGCTGGGTGACGTTATTTTCTACACAACCTGTTATTCCGGGCTGATTTCTCCCTTTCCCTGGCAGCTCAGGCTCTGTTCAGCAGAGAGATTTGCTCTTCCCAGCTCTTGGAGGTGGCTCCAGGCACTTTCCTGTGGTGCCAGTTGGTGTAGCTGTGCCTTTGCAGATGCACGAGTGGTGGAGCATCCCGATGAATTATGCAAAGTTTACTTCTCCACTGGAGTTGGTACCTGTAAATTCTTTTGTGTTTGTTAAATGACTGAAAAATGATTAAACTTTGCTTTTTCTCAGCAGTATCAATTTTTACTTCACTGGTAGGCTGCCAGGCGGTGCCGTGGGGTGATGCTGGAGGTTCCTAGGAGGGCATCCTGCAAACTGGTCCAGCTGCGGTAGTCACTGGACTCTCCAGAGAATTGGTCCTTCTTCTTGGGTGGGCTGGGGGACATCACCCTCGCTGAGCTCCATGTCCCAGCAAAGCCTGTTTGTCTCCACTGAGCCTGGGCTGGAATCATAGAGTCACAGACTGGAAGGAGGAGACTTGGAAGGTGATGATCTAGTCCAACCTCCTGCCAGAGCAGGTCCCACAGGAACGTGTCCAGGTGGGGTTTGAATGTCTCCAGAGAAGGAGACTCCACCACCTCCCTGGGCAGCCTCTGCCAGGGCTCTGCCACCCTCACAGCAAAGAAGTTCCTCCTCAGGTTCAGATGGAACTTCCCATGTTCCAGCTTGTGCCCATTGCCCCTTCTCCTGTCACCAGGCACCGCTGAGAAGAGCCTGGCCCCATCCTCCTGACACCCAGGCTGTAGATATTGCTCAGCATTGCTGAGATCCCCTCTCAGTCTGCTCTTCTCCAGCTGAATGGCCCCAGGTTTCTCAGCCTTTCCTCAGCAGAGAGATGCTCTATTCCTTCCTCATCCTCGTAGCCTCTGCTGTCCCCTCTCCAGCAGTTCCCTGGCCTTTTTGAACTGGGAGCCCAGAACTGGTCCCAATGCTACCACTGTGGCCTCCCCAGGGCAGAGCAGAAGGGCAGGATGACCTCCCTCCACCTGCTGGCCATGCTCTTCTTGATGCCCCCCAGGATGCCTTTGGTCTTCTTGGCCACAAGGGCACATTGCTGGCTCGTGGACAACTTGTCCAAAGGGTTGGAGGTGGCTGCTGGGCAAACATCTACCCTGAGCAGATGAGTCCCATCCTTTGATTTCCTTGCGACACATCCAAGTTTTAATTGGAGTCTCATGTCGTTCTTTACTCCCATTTTCAGTATAGCTCTGTCCTTGAGATTTTATGGCTCTGTGTGAAGCCGAGGGTCCTTCCCAAACCTCCCAAGTGCAGGATTTTGCGCTGATGAGTGAAATAGAAGCATGATACCGGGAGACATTGGGTTTTTCCAGCCTTGGGAGCCTGCTAGCAGTGGGAGAGATGGGGGATTAGCAAAAGAATTTTCCCATCATTAATTCCAAATTTGGCCCCAGAAAACTTTCTGTAATCCTTTCATCTGTTACATAAAAAAAAAAAAAAAAAGAAAATAGTGTAAATGGCCTCTGGCCCCGTTGATGAGGCAATCTAATCGAGTGCAATAATTTTGGAAGAATGCTCTCAGAAATCCTGGATGCTGTTTGTTTTACCCTTATAGAGATGTTGTTTTCTCATTGCGGTGTCTTCGTCTGAGAATATAGGACTCTGCGCCGGATGGTAAATATTGGGAGCTTGCAAAATTCCTAGTGTTTGGCATTTTCAGCGTGTTGCTCTCCGTTTGGTGCACGCTGTCGGGGCTGGGTTCTTTTCCTTCTGGCTCATTTCAGATCTATGTCAGAGCACAAATATGTTCCTAAATGGATAAGCTGCAAAACCAGACCACTGTTTACATCCTTTCACTGGTCAAGTGAATGTTATATACGGAGCGAATATTCAGGGTGTTCTTAAAACCAAAAGTGGCTCATTTCAAGTAAACAATCTGTCATAACGATGCTTTAATTACATGGTTATGTAACATTTTTGATTTCTCGTCAAAGTCCAATTTCTAAAACCAACTGAAAATTGAAGCATTATTTATTTTTATCTATTTAAAAAAAAAAAAAAAAGCTTTGCAAAATAAAGGTTGCTGTCTCAACTCTGGTGGTTCCAAGCCTCTGAGGTGGACTCAGCTTTTTGGTGCTGGTTCAATGGTCAAAGCCTGTGACTTGCCTGGTACAGAATTTTCATTAGCCTGATGTGCTTCCATCAAAATGCAATTTAGAGGCTCCACCTGAGACTGGAGCCCTGTGTACGGAGAGCAGCAGGTAGAACACAGTGAAATATTCTTGTAAAATCAGAGAGAGTGAGGGAAAGTGTTCTTGGAGATGGCAGAGATGTGTTGAAGACAGCACTGGGCGCTGTATTGCTGGAGGGAGGAGATTCATCTCTCCTAGGGCAGATATCCCTGTCCGTGTACGTGCAATAAAATGCTTCTACTGGAGATTATTTTACGTGGCTATCGCATAATCAAAAAAGAAACCCTGAAGTCGTTTCACGTTTCTGTTTATTAAGAGCATTTTTGCTGTAATACAAACTAATTAGCGTTGTGTATGGAATATGTATGAGTTATGAGACAGGAACCAATGGGGCCGGGGATATGTTACCTCATTGTTAGGATCAGTTTGTAAATAAGAAATGATTAAAGATTGAATGTGAAATGTAAAAAAAAAAGAAAAGTTCATCATCTTGTCTAAACAATAGACCCTTTCATCATGCAGAGTTACAATCCTCTGCTGCTTTGACCCCCTTCCGAGGGGGCTCGAGTCCTGCGGGCGCTGGGGTTTGAAGGTGCTGGGTGTTCCTGGGGAAAGGCTGAGCACCAGCAGGTTCAGCTTTTCTACAAACCTTCAGAGACTCATGTGTTTTTAATAGTCCAGTGTAAAATAACCATCCGTAGCCCGGCTGACCTCATACTATGCAGATAGATTTTTATTTTGCTTCTTGAGCTTATTTTACAGAATAGAAACGACTTTGGCTTTATTGGGGAAATGTTCTGTCTTTATTGCGTGCTGTAGAGATGGGGTTAACCCTTCTAAGGGGAAAAAATTAACACCCACGTTCTAACATTGCTTTTTGTCACAAGCGATCTAAATAGTGGAATACTTAGTCTCAATAGGAGCATTCAGAAGTTGGGGAATCACAGAATGGGACCTCTGGAGATCATCCAGTCCAACCCCCTGCTAAAGCAGATCCATCCAGAGCAGGTTGGACAGGAACATGTCCAGGAGGGGTTTGAATGTCTCCAGAGAAGGAGACTCCACCTCCCTGGGCAGCCTCTGCCAGGGCTCTGCCACCCTCACAGGAAAGAAGTTCCTCCTCAAGTTTAGATGGAACTTCTTACGTTCAAGTTTGTGCCCATTCCCTCTTGTCCTGTCCCTGGGCACCACTGAAAGCAGACTGGCCCCATCCTCCTGACACCCACCCTTGAAGTATCTAATAAGCACTGATCAGATCCTCCCTCAGTCTTCTTTTCAGACTAAAAGGACCCAAGTCCCTCAGCCTTTCCTCATAAGGGAGATGTTCGAGTCCCCTCATCATCTTTGTAGCCTCTGCTGTCCCCTCTCCAGCAGTTCCCTGTCCTTCTGGAACTGGGGAGCCCAGAACTGGTCCCAGTGCTCCAGATGGGGCCTCTCCAGGGCAGAGCAGAGGGGCAGGATGACCTCCCTCCACCTGCTGGTCACCCTCTTCCTGATGCCCCCCAGGATGCCCTTGGCCTTCTTGGCCACGAGGGCACATTGTTGGCTCCTGATCATCCTACTGTCTGCCAAGACTCCCAGGTCTTTCTCCTCAGAGCTCTGTCTGCCAGGACTCCCAGGTCTTTCACCTCAGAGCTGCTCTCCAGCAGGTCAGCCCCAACCTGTACAGGTTCAGGGGGTTGTTCCTCCCCAGGTGCAGAACCCTACGTTTGCCCTTGTTGAACTTCATTAGGTTTCTCTGCCAAACTCTCCATCCTGTCCAGGTGTTGCTGTATGGTGGCACAGCCTTCTGGTGTGGAACTCTCCGTCCTGTCCAGGTGTTGCTGTATGGTGACACAGCCTTCTGGTGTGAGAACCACCCCTCCTGTTTTCTATCATCAGCAAATGCCAAAATTGAGGTTAGATGGAACTTCTTGGGTTTACTTCTAGACTTAAAACAACTGCATGCTCTTTTCTGCAGGTCCTGCCGTGTTTTTTGCACAGGACTCCATCTCTTCTGGGGTCGAATTGAGCATAAATGGTGACAATAAGTATTTTGTAAGGTGTCTGCCTTGTTTCTTCCAGTTGTGGGGAACTTTTTAGTGAGTAAAGCAGGGGTTATAAGAGGTTTCTGTGCCAGCAGCAGTAGATAAATGTTGCCTTAGAGCATAAAACTCTTTGCTCTTGCCCAGGAGTTGTGTGTTGGTGCTTTACTCATCTCAACTGAGCTTTTCCAGGAGCAATTCCCTTCCAGGTGTCTGAGCTGGCACCGTGGGGGCTGGTTTGCAGAGGTTTTGAATATTAACACTTAAAAGAAATAGGTGTGGGCTGTGTGTAACAAATCGTGGGATGGTTTGGTTTGAAAGGGACCTTTCAGGATCATCTAGTCCATTCCCTGTGAAGTACCAGGGAATATAGAATCATTTGGGTTGGAAAAGACATTTAAGATCACTGAGTCCAACTGTAAACCCAACACTGCCCAACCCACCACTAAACCACGTCTCTGAAATACTTGAAAAAAATGCAAACTGCCCTTTGGAAGATAAGGTTTGGTTTATACGTGTGTTTTTTTAAAAAGAAGTTCAAACCCTCTTTTACTGAGCATCCAAAATACCCCTTAACTATTAATTTTCTTTTATTTCCTTCTGTTTTGAAGATGATGGTGTTTTGTCTCCCAAGGAAGCTGTCAAAATCAAAATACGCTCGTGCTTGCTGTCAGGAGGGTGGTCATTGGAAGGTCTGGGAGGAAGCTTTTGACTCTTCAGAGCGGAGCTGGAGTTGTATGTGCTCCATAAGGAATCCCACCTTGTGCTGGATGATGAGGATAAACCCAAATATCCGGTGTCTGTGAGGGAAGTGAGCCCTGTCTCTGCTGCCTGCTGAAGGAGCTGAGTAATGAAAACCAATGTTACACCGAATTTGCTCTGGATTGAAAAAAATGTATCTACACAAAACAGTATTATTTATAGAATCGTCTAACATTTTAAGTATCTGACTTTGCTGCTTCAGCATTTCCAGTGTTTATTTATCTGTAAAATTTCCTGGTGTTCTTAAAATACTGAAAAAAACCCTTGAAAAATGAAAAAAAAACCCAGGGAAGCCAGTGCTATATTAATCTGTCTTCAAGCCTGGGTCAGCAGCCAGATGAGAGCACCTACACAGGGACCTCTGCAGTGCAGGCTGACAGTAATTTTCCTGGTGTTGGATGATGGGGAGCAGCGTGAGAGAGGTGTGAGATGTCCTGCCCATGGGCTTCACGGCCTGTTGCTGACAGCAGTGGTAAGAACAAGGCGTAAGCATCGTGCTGCCTTCTGGCCTCTGGTGGGATGGGTTTCCAGCAGTCAAAGTGCTGGGAGAACTCTGGCACAACAAACCCAAACTATTTGTAGGTATTGATGAGATGGAGATGAGAAGGCTGCAGTGGCTCTCATGTGAGTTCTTGTGAAGAGTCAGTTGTGTCAAATGAGTTTGGACTTAGTTTGTGGAAGAGCCTTGTGGAAGAGACTTAAGAGTAGGAGAAGAGACTTAGGTGTTATTTTGACTTGAGAATGACTTGGATGCTGTTTCATGAGACTTTCTTGTAAGTAGTCTTTGGAAGCATGGGTTCAAAATGAATAATCTTCAATAGATGTGACGTTGATTGGTGAATTATACTCAGAAATTAGTAACTGGCTGTTCACAGTTGGAATAGAAGTACCTCTTGAGTTGGGCTGTGTGGGTGAGTCTGTTCAGCTTTGTTTGAAGGATGTGGACGATGAAGAACACAGTGTGATTGCTCAGCTCCTGCATAATGCACAGGTGGGAAAGACTAGAGCTTTGTTTGCAGCGATGCTAGAACTTCTCCAAATGGTCTTCAGAAACTAGGGTGAAATTCAGTTGGGCTACCTGCAAAAGATGGCTCCTCTAAAGTTTAATCAAGTTAAAGATGAGTATAATGAACAGGGTCAACTCTTAAATGTGCATGAACAGTATAATATTGTGGAAGAGGTTCCATATGAGCCAGTGTTTGTTGGAGAATGTGATCCTTCCTTATGCTTGGCCCTGAGGAGGAGGCTGGGCCAGAACTTTGCCAAGGTTCTGGGCTGGGAGGACCTGGACCTGGGCTGGGAGGGTGTGCAAAAGCGTGGTTTGAACCAGTGAGGTGTGACCACCAGGAGGATGAACTGCTGGGGGGGGCTGAGCTCAAAGAAGAGACAGCTGAGGTGGGAACATGAGAATCTTGAAGAATGGAACAAAGTGGTTTGAGAGGGGGGAGAGAAGGCTTTTGGTAACAGGATTGAGCTGAGGTCAAAAGGAGCAGGAAAATCCTTCTAATGGCAGCGGAGGGCCTTTTTCAGGAGGTTGGGAAGTCCCTGTCATGGTATGTCTTTGAGAACGTGTGTTGTTCCTGGCAGCTTGAGCTGGGTTAGAGCAGGAGATAGACTAGACAACTTCTTCCTTTCTGTTGTGACCTTCTCTAGCTCTTCTTTCCTATCTCTTCTGCAGCTTGGCTTCCTTCAGACTTCTCATTCTGCTACTTGTATTGAGGTGATCTTTATTCTTCCCTCCTGGATGTCTAACCCTCACTTTGGAAGCCGCCCGTCAGTGTTCCAACCTTCTTGCTCAACTGGTTCCCCTTCTGGGTCCTTTTCCATCTCCCTCTCACTTCTGGGTGTCCTCATGTGGAGGTGGTGGGTCCTGGGGCCACTGGAGAGTCTTAACATGGCAAAACCAGCATTGTTCTGAAAGGGCTGAGACATTTTGGCTGCAACTTCATTTTTTTAAAATTCATCTGGAAGCAGACATCCGAGCGGGGAATCCTGAGCCCAAGTCGTTAAAGTTTTTCATCATTTCAAGCGACCGAAAATAAGGCCTTTTCACGGGAAGCAACAAATGGCCTTAAGAGCAGGTCGCGCTGCTGGGCCTGTGCGTGTGTATTTTTGTTCCTCTCTGTGTACACATAATACTGGGAGACGATACTTGTGTTTTCAGTATTTTTTTACAGCGCTTTCAGTATTTTTTTACAGCTGGAGGCGGTGTTTACAGGCCCAGATAAACCAGCGAGGCCCGACCTGGATGAGGATCAAAGCCTTGCACTTCTGCAGTGGGACTGGGCTTCTCCGTGCTCACACTTACACACAATGAGCCCGTCTGGCCTCTTGGCACGCTCTGCTTTTTTCCTTGAATAGTTCAAGCCGTAAAATAACTGTTCAACATTTGTCTTCTCAATTATGTGGATTTTTCCACAGTTAGTCAGTCCCTACCTCACCCACACCGTGGTGGGGAGGGGGAAGCTGTCTGCCTTCATCTGTCTTCACGGGCACCAGAAATGCTGGAGAAATTACCGCTGAGGAAAAACGAGTTTCTAACTTTTTTTTTCTTTTTTTTTTAAGGCTTGCAGGATTTCTCGATAAGAATTATGACCTTAAACATCTTGTTTGCTAAGTCCTGTCTTTAGTTTTCTAGCAGGGCTTTCAGGGAGCTTTAGTAGGGATAGAAGCCTCCGCTTTTAACGAAAGAGAGTTTCCCATCTGCTTCTTCAGGCATTTGATTTAAACTGTTTAAAAAGAAAACAAAACCTGGCTGTAACTGTAGATATTTCAACACTCTGATTTTATTTTTTTTTTTTCCCGTGTTAATTTAGCTTTTCCCCCTGTTCAAAAAATAATCTCAAATTGAGAGCGTGGAGAGGGGGTTTATTTTCCGAGCCTGCTTCCTTGGGGTGACTGTCAGGTGTCGTAAAGCAGCAGAAAGGCACAAACCCCGTCTGTTCTCCTTCCCAGCCCCGTTTTGGTAAATCACATCCCCGCCTGGGAGCAGCTGAAATGATAAATCCTGCCCTTCCAGCCACTGCTCGTGGAAAAGAAAGGCAGGAAATAAATTGTCCCGTGCGGAACAGCCTTTGCTTGAAGATCTAGGAAACATGTTACGGGGGTGTCTCTATAATTTTATTTATTTTACCCTCATAGTTAATACCAAAGCAGTATATCTGGCTTATTCTCCTTGAGTACTGTCCCTCTGGTTTTTAGCTGAATTGGGGAAGGTTTTAATTGCTCGTTAGAGACAAGGTCCCAAATGCTTTCTCGCTGCTCCCTGTGCTCGGTGTGAACAGGACGCGGCCGCTTCAGCGCTTTCAAACGATGACATCGCGCTGCAATACTTTATTCTTGAATCGTTAAGCACCACTTAGGCTAAAAATAATGTTTTATTTTTAAATATTTGCTATTTGTGGCAATGAAATGCAGCTTGAGAGTTTATACTTGAGTTTATACTTTCAAAGGCTAACTTTAGTGCTTCCTCTGGCCCTTCCCCTTTTTAGAGGACTTTTGGAGGATTTATGAGGGGGAAAAAGGAGGCAATTACTTTGTCCAGCATCACTTGGTGACTCGCTGGCTTGGGCATTATTGGGAAGAAGGTGATACTCAGGCGTAGAAGGAAGTCATGCTTGGTAGGAAACATATGCTCTTGTGTCATGGTGATTTCGGTGAGTGGGCTCTTGGATGCTTAATAGGCTTTTAATAGATTTCCCAGAAAACGTGCAGGGTCGAAACCTGAACGGTTACAACACAAGAGAGAATAAGAAACCCGTGTTTCTGGGCATGTTGTTATGGTGAGGTATTGCTGGAATCCAAAGAGTGCTTTGAACTGCATTTACTCACCACCAAGCGGGTTGGTGAGCACTCTCTGGCAGATTCTCCTGGTTTTCCCATTACCTCTGAGCGTGCTCCCAGCTCATCTCACCTCTTGTCTTTGGAGGGAGAAACTTCTCCTCGCTCTCCTGTCCTTCTAGACATGGAGTAGAGTATATTGCTTCTCCAATGCTGATGTTTTAGAGTCATAGAAGGGACCTTAAACATGATCTCATTCCCCACCCCCTACCCTGGGCAGGGACCCCTCCCACCACACCAGGTTGCTCCAAGCCCCCTCCAACCTGGCCTTGAACCCCTCCAGGGCTGGGGCAGCCACAGCTTCTCTGGGCAACCTGGGCCAGGCTCTCACCACCCTCACAGCAAAGTTCTTCCCCACATCTCATCTCAATCTCCCCTCCTTCAGTTTAAAACTGTTCCCCCTCATCCTATGGCTCCTCTTCCTGATCCAGAAAACCAAATGCAGCATCTCATGATGCTCTGCCCATGGCAGGGACAGAACGTGGGATGGAGCTGGCTGCTGTGAGTGACTGCGTGGAGATGGGTCTCTGTTGTGCGGGATCTCAGTGGGAGATGGGGCTTTCTCGCTTGTTTAAATACTGTTGAGGTACTTGTAAAATCACAGAATCACATGGGGTTGGAAGAAACCAGATGCAGCATCTCATGATGCTCTGCCCATGGCAGGGACAGAACGTGGGATGGAGCTGGCTGCTGTGAGTGACTGCGTGGAGATGGGTCTCTGTTGTGCGGGATCTCAGTGGGAGATGGGGCTTTCTCGCTTGTTTAAATACTGTTGAGGTACTTGTAAAATCACAGAATCACATGGGGTTGGAAGGGACCTTTGGAGATCATCCAGTCCAAATTTCCTGCCAAAGCAGGTCCACCCAGAACAGGTCCCACAGGACCCTGGAAAGAGTCCGGCTCCATCCTCCCTCAACCCACCCTTTAGACACTTCTAAACGTAGATAAGGTCTCCCCTCAGCCTTCTCTTCTCCAGGCTCAAGAGCCCCAGCTCTCTCAGCCTTTCCTCATCAGGGAGATGCTCCAATCCCTCCATCATCTCTGTTGCCCTACGCTGGACTCTCTCCAGCAGTTCCCTGTCCCTCTTGAACTGGGGAGCCCAGAACTGGAGGCAGGATTCCAGTTGTGGGCTCCCCAGTGCAGAGCAGAGGGGGAGAATGACCTCCCTCCACCTCCTGGCCACACTCTTCCCTACGCAGCCCAGGATCCCATTGGCCTCTTGGCCACAAGAACTAGAATAATCCTCCAGTGTGACAGTAGGACAGGTCCTGGACATGGATTCAGACAAGATTAATCTCTCCCAGCAGTTTTGTAAGAAACACCTTAGTGTGAAGGGAATAAATCATACCCTTGATAAAATATCCCATAATACGCGCCGTCTGGCGTGGCAGGGCAGGGGCACTATCAAACCTGGCTTTGGCTTTGGAGATCGCATTGTTCTGAAAGAGCTCCAGTGGTGTTTGATCTCAAAATTTTGTTGGAAATTTTCTCATAAAACCAAGTTTTGCTGAAAAACGCTGGTTCGAGTCCAGATTCTTTAGTCTGAAACATCTGGGCCTGGCAGCGTTTTTTTCCAGGCTCAGGGTAGGAATTCAAGGGATACTTTTGTCTGTGAGAGAGGGATGGGTTTGGCCGTGGGGTTCCTAGTTCTGAAGGAGGATGCTCAGTGGATTGACCGGGGACCAGAGACCCCTGGGGCTCTGATGCTGCTCGGCTGAACCTGAGACATCGATGGCCCCTCGGTGCTCGCAGAAATGCTGGAAGGAATATTGGGTTTAGGCACTGCCAGAGATTTCAGGAGGTTGGTTTTTTGTCTGTTTTGGGCAGACTCCACATAAAAGTAAGGTAATATTTGGCATAAACACACAAAATCTTTTTTTTTTATTTCCTATATAACTCTGACTTTTGTGTTTATAGTGCCGTGTTGAAACTAGAGAGAGCGGCGACACGAGACAACCCCCTGGCAACGCCACAGCGGTGTGTTGGTACCCGACACAAACTCACACCTCGTGGTGCCCTGCCATGGCACTGGGGAGGTGATTCCTGTCCCCTGCCTCCCTTTCCAAAGGCTGCAGAGCCTTTATTTGGAGACCCTTTGTTTTTTTTTTGGCAGAGCCTTAAATCTGGGGGTGGAGGGGAGAGGAGATTTTTGTTTCTTACTGGTGGGCTGTTATGGGCTTATTTTTTTTTCGGAATTATAATATTCATTATAATCAGAATTGTAGTGGGGAAAAGGAAGATTTTTGGGAAGAAACTTGGGAATGATTTCTTTTGCTGCGTCAAAACTAATCGCTTTTACGTTGCAGAGGTGTAGTGTCTCTGCTGCAGCATAGATATGTCATGTTGGAGGGGACTGAGGTGGTCCTTGGTCTGAGGAAAAGTCCATCACAACTTCACTGAGCCCTGAAATCTCCTTGAAGACGCTCTGAAGGAGATCTATTAATTTGTCTGCTTCATTTTCTCCTGGCTTTCCCTGGGCCAGCTTTGCCTCAGGCTTGCAGGAGTGATGAGAATTTAGTCCTGGGGTTGGGCTCAGGAGGGGCAGAGAAAGTAAGAGATGCCCATTGACAGGAAGGAGCTGTGAGCCAGAATGGTGTCGTGGGGAGGGATCCTTCCAGGCTGGGGGAGTCCAGGACAGTGTCCCAAGGAAGCTGGGGACATCGGGGTGGCACCTCTGAGTTTTGGTGTTCCTTGTCTCTTGAACTCAACGCAGGAAAGACATGGACTTGTTGGAATGGGTCCAGAGGAGGCCACGAAGATGATCAGAGGGCTGGAGCCCCTCTCCTGGGAGGGGGGCTGAGAGAGTTGGGGGGGTTCAGCCTGGAGAAGAGAAGGCTCCAGGGAGACCTTATAGGAGACTTCTAGTCCCTAAAAGGGCTCCAGGAGAGATGGGGAGGGACTCTGGATCAGGGAGGGGAGCCGTAGGACAAGGGGGAAGGGTTGTTTTAAATTAAAAGAGGGGAGATTTAGTTGAGATCTCAGAAACAACTTGTTTGCTGTGAGGGTGGTGAGAGCCTGGCCCAGGTTGCCCAGAGAAGCTGTGGCTGCCCCATCCCTGGAGGGGTTCAAGGCCAGGCTGGAGGGGGCTTGGAGCAACCTGGTCTGGTGGGAGGTGTCCCTGCCCAGGGCAGAGGGTTGGGACTGGTCCCTTCCAACTCAAACCATTCTGTGATTCTCTAACTCCTGCATCCCACCTGGGCATCCTACTGATGTAGCTCTGCTTGTGGTTAGGAAGGAGCTCCGTTACCTGCTGTTATTTTGGAATATCAACATTTTCCGTATCCCCGTGTTATCCGGTTGCTATGCAACAGGGTGTGGGTATCACATTACTGCAATTGGGTTTTCAAGCAGTGTTTGTAGATAACGTGGGGTTTTGCCAAAGAAAATTAGCAGTGTGAATTCAACTCTAAAGTGGCCTTCCGAAACATGATATTTTAAATGAATAGAAAATCAGATAAGCTGGGAGGAAAGCTTCCTCCTGGTTGAGCTTAGGACACAGACTACTTTTTATGTAATAGTACCCGTTATAAATAAGTATTTTTCACTTGGAAATTATTATTGGGACCAAGCTGCCTCAGAGCCCCAGCCTGTGGCTGGAGAGAGATGGCTGTAGCGTGGTCCATGTTCATGTGCTAATGATCAAAGAGCTTGTGAGAATTTGGGCTGGATCGGGCTGGTATTGGCACATCTGTGTGGCAGCTGGGGTCAGTGTTCATCAGTTGGCTTTTTCCCACTGTTTTATGGTACTTCACTAATCATAGGTAATTGTAGGGGTGCTTAAACTTGAATAGAGCCTATTTAGCTTAAGTGTAGTACTTTCCACTGGTTAAGCTGTTGTGACTTCACTTCTTGGAAGAAAACTCCATTTGATGCTCTGTTACAATAGGAACTATAATGGTTTTGCTTATGGGTAGTGTGGGTGGTGTGTTTTCAATGAAAGGAAAATTACTTTCATAGTTGGAGACCACAAGACTTTTGTAAGGGAAGGTCTGAAGGTTTATATGTAAAATCAATGTATTTCTCCTTTTTGTTACACCCACAATGGCTGGTGCTTCCTCTTTAAGGAGAGAGGTTGGATATTCAGTGATATGGAGCATGGAGGAGGTAGAGGAGCACTGACAGGAGAGGTGCTTCACGTCTGGGCCTTGTGTTCACTTGAAAATTACTTTTAGTAATTGACTCATAGTAACCTCCTGCTCTTCCTGAGCTCATTGTCATTCCGGAGATTTGTCTCATCACAGAATCACAGGATGCTATGGGGTTGGAAGGGACCTCTGGAGATCATCCAGTCCAACCCCCTGCCAGAGCAGGTCCATCCAGAGCAGGTTGCACAGGAACGTGTCCAGGTGGGTTTGAATGTCTCCAGAGAAGGAGACTCCACCACCTCTCTGGGCAGCCTCTGCCAGGGCTCTGCCACCCTCACAGGAAAGAAGTTCCTCCTCATGTTTAGATGGAACTTCTTATGTTCAAGTTTGTGCCCGTTTCCTCTTGTCCTGTCACTGGGCACCGCTGAGAAGAGCCTGGCCCCATCCTCCTGACACCCACCCTTGAAGTATTTATAAGCATTGATCAGAACCGCCCTCAGTCTCCTCTTCTCCAGACTAAAAAGACCCAAGTCCCTCAGCCTTTCCTCATAAGGGAGATGTTCGAGTCCCCTCATCATCTCTGTAGCCCGCTGCTGTCCCCTCTCCAGCAGTTCCCTGTCCTTGTGGAACTGGGGAGCCCAGAACTGGTCCCAGTGCTCCAGATGGGGCCTCCCCAGGGCAGAGCAGAGGGGCAGGATGACCTCCCTCCACCTGCTGGTCCCACTCTTCCTGATGCCCCCCAGGATGCCCTTGGCCTTCTTGGCCACGAGGGCACATTGTTGGCTCATGATCATCCTACTGTCTGTCAGGACTCCCAGGTCTTTTTCCTCAGAGCTGCTCTCCAGCAGGTCACCCCCAACCTGTACAGGTTCAGGGGGTTATTCCTCCCCAGGTGCAGCACCTACACTTGCCTTTGTTGAAGTTCATCAGGTTCCTCTCTACCCAACTCTCCGTCCTGTCCAGGTCTCACTGGATGGTGGCACAGCCTTCTGGGGTGAGAACACCCCTCCCAGTTTTGCATCGTTAGCAAACTTGCTGAGGGGACACTTCATCCCCTCATCCAGGTCACTGATGAATATATTTAAGAGGAGTGGACCCAGCGGTGACCCTGGGGGACTCCACTTGTTACAGACCTCCAGCTGGATTCTGTGCCCCTCGTAACAACCCCCTGAGCTCTGTCTTTCAGCCAGTTTTCAATCCACCTCACTGTCCATTCCTCCAATCCTCTCCTCCAGTTCCGTTCTCTGCTTTCTGAGACTTCAAAGTTTTCTTGCTCCAGACCAGAACCTAGAGACAACAGATTTAACCTGATCGTTGGTTTTCCATACCGAGCTCTGGACTCTTCCCTCCGGGTGATTGGAGGGTCCTTCCTCAGCATCCCTTAGTGGAAATCTCAGCCTGCCCATGTGGAGATGTGACAGGACTAAGGTGGGGTGGGGGCTCTAAGGTGCATGGTGACATCTGATAGGGAAGGTGCTGCTGGTTGAATCTTGGCTGGTAGTAAGGAGAACCTTGCTGGGACCTCTCCTGGCACAGCCCTTAACCTTCTGGCTCTGCTGCTGCTGTGCTGCTGATGGAAAATAAGCTCAATTTTCCTCACCATGTGAAGAAATCACTTGTGTGATGGGACACAAAGAACCTGCAGAGAAGTGGAGCTGAAGGTCTGTGCAGATGCTCTTGTTCTCAGTGCTGTCCCTGGTCCCCTCTTCTGGGGTCTCCAGCATTCTCTGGGAAAGGAGCCACTTGATGCTGTGTCTTTGTTCCTGGTGTTTTCCAAAACGTGTGACTAGGAATGCTGGAGCACAGGGCAGTGATGGCAGTTTGGGCTTTTCTTACTTTTTCTCATCTCATTTTGTGAATGTTTTTACTCACTGGTTCTGTTATGGCTTCTTAGCAGTGGCAGTAACAGTTCCAGCCTGCGCGTCCCAGCATGGCATTGCTGTGCTCCTGAGCAGCAGGAGAGCTCTGAATCCCGCTAAGGACACCAGGAACAGTCTTGGAGAGTCTGGGGGTCAGTTTTTAAAATGCTGCATCACCTTCTCACCTGGAAGTCTGTTGAAAACCCAGAAAGCAAATGAGAGACGCTGACACCTGAGTCATGAACCGATTCCACCATCCCTTAAAGCTTGAATGCTTGAAAACAGACTTTTTTTTTTTTCTCTTCAGGCAAGGTGCTGGAGAAAGGAAAGGTGTCAGAGCGTGTCAGGAGACCTTGTTTGAACACAGCGGGAGAGGAGGTGGGGTGGGAGCTCAGGAGTTCTGTGGCCAGGCTTCTCCTCCAACTCATTAACATTGTCTGTGCTCTTAAACTGAGAGAGCTGAACAGTTTATCCTCTGAAGTTAGTAAAAAGATAAAGAAAAGCACTCTCATTTCAGCATTGCCAGGAGCCTTTATAAGGGATATTTTTTAATCGAGACTCTCAAAATACTGTTTAAAGAAATTTGAGAGGGTAAAATCATCTTAACAGGGAGCAGCATGAGAAGCAGCAGTGTCTCCTGGAGTCACCCGAACACGCTGATGTCACCAAAGCAGAAATGCAGCAGGAAAGTCATTCTTCAGCTGTGGGATAGAAACATTTCATGAACTGACTGGCACTGTTGACTTTAGCCAGAGATTTGGTTTTCTAAAGGCGAGGAAGCTTTCCCATAGCCCTCGCTAACAGTTATTAGATGAAAATAAGCTGCAGCCGCCGCACCGTTGTTTTCCTGCCCAACCCTCCTCGATACCTCGGGCTGTTCATCCCTGCTCTGCTGAAGTTCCCATCGCATCCTCTGGTCTTTCTGGACCAAAGGGGTGGTGGGAACCACTGAAATGTCCAAATTTAGCTTTGCTCAGGAGATCCCAGGTACATCAGGAAGATGCATCATGGCTGGCAGTGTCAGAGGCTGCTGCTTTTTCTACCCCAAGCTGAAAACCAATTAACTGCTAACAGAGACAGGAGTGCGGTAGTGACCGCTCCTGTGTCAGCCTGGGTTTGTGTTTCTTCCTGCAGAGGATGCTCTTGTACCTCCAAATGACACCTTTTTTAGGGCCAGCTGAAGGAGCTGGGGGTCGAGCTGGTGGCCGCTGCTGCCAGGGTACGGTGATCGGGGGCTCCGAGGGACGGCTGAATTCAGTGCTCAGTGATGCTATTCACGTGCAGTCTGCTTTTTTGGTCTGTTTTAGGGATTGGAAGACTCCCTTCTTCTGGAAAAAAAAGTGGGGGAGAAGAAGTGGGGGAAGAGGAATCCAACAATTTAATATGTTTCAATGTTCCTGTGCGCCTTTCCCCACATCCTAAAACATGAAAAATATCAGTGAGTTTCCCTTTGGCCCTGGGGGAAGAAAAAAAAGGAGTCTCCAGCTGGAATTCATGAAACTTTGTTGAACAAACGAGTGGTGTCATGGGTTTGCGGCGATCTCGCTGGAGCACAAGTGGGATGTGAGAGCAAACAGCCGGTTCATGCACACTTAAACTGTCCTGAACCACCACCCTCCCCGATAATTCCTCATCCTTTCCATGGGGGAGAGCAGCACGGGATAAACGGTTTAAAGAGGAGAGTTGGAAATCAAAAGGGATATTTTATCCCTTGTGAAAAAAAAAAAAAAAGGCACCGCTTTTCTTCTTGCTCTTAATATTGCCTGAAATAATGCAGAGATGTTATTCCTGAGGTGCTTTTTAAAGCGGGAGGTCAGCAAGTGGCTACAGGTTTGATGATCCTGCAGTCCTGTGCCTGGCAGTGATGCTGCTTCAGAGGAATGTGTTTTTTCCCCTCCTAGACTTCTCCTTAAAACAATTGCCCAACTGTTGTTTAAAAAAAAAAAATAAAATAAAAAGTGCTGTCGGGAGGGGAGGAGGAGATGAACGTTGTTCCTTCCCAACCGCAGAGCTGCCCGGTGGAGAAGCCTCAGAAGGTTGAGCGCATCCAGTGACCGGGCAGTGAGGAGTCTGTCCCCTCCGGTCTCCTCCAGGGAGCAGGGTCCCCATCTCCTGGGTCCTGTTTTCCACCCCAGCGATGAGATGTGCTCAGTGCACCCCGGGTGGCTGTTCCACAAGGGGCTGAGCCAAAGTTTTTGGTATCATTGTTATGCTCATGTCACGTTTGTGTCTCTCCCTGTCGCTCAGCTCTTCCAGAAGCGTGGTTCTGCTCATTTGATTCTCTTCCTCCTGAAAGTCGCTCAGCTCTTCCAGAAGCGTGTTTCTGCTCATTTGATTCTCTTCCTCCTGAAAACAGCCCTGAATGGTATATTTTTTCCCTTAAGCTGATTTCTGCCCGTCCCCGAGGAATTCTTCTCCAGTGAGAAAACGCGATAAAGGAAATAAGGGAAGGACTAAGGTTCTGCATCCACATCTTCTCCTTTAAACCTCTCTCAGCTCATTGTGTTGCTGTTGATGGGGAATAAGAGTTGTTGGACAGGAGATGTGTAGCCATTCCCTGCCCCGCTCCGCCAGGGACACGTGTGCCTGCATTTCCCTGGAGTCCCCATTCCGAGATGGTTTCTGTCCCTACCATGGCCCTTCCCTGCTGAGGTTTCCAAGGACAGTGTTTGACCCCATTTGGCCCTGCTGGTTCCAGTGCTTACTGCCCTGCTTCTCTTGAATTCATCTAATTTATTTTAGTTCTCTCCTGCCTGTACTTCCTTTTCTCAGTAAGCGAGAGGGGAAGTTGGTCTCTTAATTTTCACTGGAAAGGATTTCCCTTCTTGTCATTAGTCTGGTTGGTGGCATTAGCAGAATGTGTGTGTGCGATCTCCAGGTTCTGAGAATGAGAGGAAAATGTCTTACGTGGGTTTCTGCGTTTAGTGACCTTCTCAGCAAACAGCTCTGGCTCTCGGATTTGCTGTTTTCGAGTTGTTGAAAGCATTACAAGAATAACACAGGCAAAGCCTCTGCCTGGCCAGGAACCTGCTGGGGTTGCAGGGCGCCAGGCGAGGTACCAGCACGGAGTCATGGAGTTGTCGGGGTTGGAAGGGATGTATCAGGTCATCAAGTCCCACCATCAACCCAACACTGACATAAATCTCCACTAACCCACGTCCCTCAGCACCCTGTCTGCCCAGCTTTTAAACTCCACCACTGTCCTGGGTAGGCTCTTCCAACCCTTTCAGTCTAAAAAAATTGTCCTAATCTCCAATCTGAACCTCCCCTGGCACAACTTGAGGCCATTTCCTCTTGTCCCATCACCTGTCCCTTGGCAGAAGAGACCGACCCCCCCGGCTACACCCTCCTTTCAGGGAGTTGGAGAGAGCCAGAAGGTCTCCCCTCAGCCTCCTCTTCTCCAGGCTGAACACCCCCAGCTCCCTCAGCCTCTCCTCACAAGACTTGTGCTCCAGACCCCTCACCAGCTCCGGTGCCTTTCGCTGGACCCGCTCCAGCACCTCGATGTCTTTTTTATGGTAGGGAGCCCAAAACTGGACACAATACTCAAGGTGAGGCCTCACCAGTGCCCAGCACAGGGGGTCGATCACCTCCCAAGTCCTACTCCCCACGCTGTTCCTGACACAGGCCAGGATGCTGTTGGCCTTCTTGCCCACCTGGGCACACTGCTGGCTCCTGTTCAGCCGACAGGCGACCAACACCCCCAGGTCCTTTTCTGCCAGGCAGCTCCAGCCACTCTGCCCCCAGCCTGTAGTGCTGTAGTGCTCCTCACAAGACTTGTGCTCCAGACCCCTCACCAGCTCCGTTGACCTTCTCTGGACCCGCTCCAGCCCCTCAATGTCTGTCCTGTAGTGAGGAGCCCAAAACTGGACCCAGCACTTGAGGTGGGGCCTCACCAGTGCCCAGTACAGGGGGACAGTCACTGCCTCAAGCGGTCCATGGTGCCTTCAGGTCAGGCAGCTTCTCCTGGGGATGCTGGGCCCTGGCTGGGTCTGGAAGAGCCGTGGAGGTGAATTCTTTCCCAAGTCCTCTCCGTATGGAAAGGGTCTGCGTGCGCTGAGCAGGCGGGAGGCTGGAAGCACGGCCAGCGGATCCCGGCACGCTGCATTCCTCCAGCTACTCCCCATGGGCGCCCTGCGAGATGATGGATATTTCAGCATCTTTGTTCTTTGTTTTCCTTCTAACACTGGAGGAGTTTAAATCACGGGAAGAGAGGACTTGACACTTCTCCAGTTACACAAACAAGCGGAGCTGCGCTGGCTGAAGCCGAACGGCATGTTTTCGGGAGAGGTGAGGGGAGACCTCAAATGCCGGTCTTTGGGAAAGGTCTTTCTGGAAGTCACGGCTGTGACATGGGCGTTAAGCATGTAGGTCTTGCAGAAACTGGGATGTTACTGGGGAGCCTGGGATGTTTTCCAGTAACAGCCCGACGAGGAGCTTATCGCCGAACGGTGTTTGGGCCTAGATCCTGGATAAAATATACAATGTGTTGTCAGACGCTGAACTAAAAGAAAATAGAAGATGTTGGCTTACCTTTTAACTTCTGCTGGTTCTTTCTCTTAAAATAATAATTCTCAGGGAAATATTAATTTGTTCCAGCTTCTATGGAGCAACCCCCCGTCCCCCAAACTTCAACGAGGAAAAATACGGCTGCGTAGGTGCAGCTTCACCCAAGCAGGAGATATCGAGTTGCACATTAATTTTGGATTCTCAGCAGTAGCATGTGGGTTTGGAGAAATCCAAGCTGTGGTGTCAAAGGTGCTCTCTCCATACACCTCGGAACAACCGTGCTTGTGGCTGCCGTGGAATAGCTGTGGTCGGATGGTTGGAACTTGGGCCTTTCGTTCTTGGCTTGCCCAAGGACTCTCTGCATGGCTTTGGGCAGGATGCTGTACCTGTCTCTTTGTTTCTTGACCCCCAAAAAAAGGTATTTCTGCCGTTTTAGTGCTTGTGAACCAGAGCTGCTCCTCTCTGACAGTTAGTTTGGTAAGATTCTTTGATAGGTCGTGAGATACAGGAGCCAGCAGTGTGACCAAGAAGGCCAAGAGCATCCTGACCTGTATTGGGAACAGTGTGGCCAGCAGGACTGGGACTGTCTGACCTTGAAGGCACCATGGACCGCTTGATGTGGTGATTGTCCCCCTGTACTGGGCACTGGTGAGGCCCCACCTCAGGGGCTGGGTCCAGTTTTGGGCTCCTCACAACAGGACAGACATTGAGGGGCTGGAGCGGGTCCAGAGAAGGTCAATGGAGCTGGTGAGGGGTCTGGAGCACAAGGAGAAGGGTCTGGAGAACTTCTGAGGGAGCTGGGGGTGTTGAGCCTGGAGAAAAGGAGGCTGAGGGGAGCCCTTCTGGCTCTCTCCAACTCCCTGAAAGGAGGGTGTAGCCGGGGGGGGGGTCGGTCTCTTCTGCCAAGGGACAGGTGATGGGACAAGAGGAAATGGACCCAAGTTGCACCAGGGGAGGTTTAGGATGGAGATTGGGAAAAATTTCTTCACTGAAAGGGTTGTAAAGCCTTGGAAGAGGCTGGGCAGGTCATTTGTGGAGTCACCATCCCTGGAAGTATTTAAAAGCTGGGCAGACGTGGTGCTGAGGGACATAGGTTAGTGGTGGTTTTTGTCAGCGTTGGGTTGATGGTTGGACTCAATGATCTGAAAGGTCCCTTCCAACCCAGATACCTCTTGCCTGATGCTCCATGTTTTCTTCAACATGGTTGAAGTTGTTGTCTGATGATTGTGGAGCTCCTAACGTGGTTTTGAGGATGGAGCCCTGTATTTCTCTGCCCCGCTGAGCTGCAGCACTTACCCAGCTGTGTCCTGAGCTTGTCCCAAATCCAACAAAATATTTGCTTGTTTAATGGGAAGAGAGTCACCATAACGTGGAGCAGGTGACAAGCGTGCTTGGGGCTACCACGGCAGTTGGAGTCATTGCACCTGGAGACAGCTTTGTGGAAAAAAAATATCTTAATTTTCAGGTTCTTGTTCCAGAAGAATGAATTTGAGGTGAAATAGACCCAGGCAATTCACCAGCAGAGAGAGGTTCTGCTCTTTCGGCTCTGTGTGCTCTGGCCAGATGTGGATGGGCAGGAGATAGGGTTTGCTTTCTGTTCGTGTTTTGGCAGTAAAATATCAGGGAGGGAAAAAAAACTGTTGAAGCTGAAGAAGAATATTGGTTCAAGAAAAAATGGGAATAAATTGACCATAAATAGTACAGACAAGAGAATTGCTTTTTTTTTTTTTTCCCTTTTTTTTCCTAAAACTGAGAGATAGGAAATTCCAGAGTAGCTTCCAGGAGAAAAAATGGGCAAAAAAATTATCTGTTTTTAAGGTGGAGTTCAGTTTACTAAAGAGTTTGTGACTTGATAGGAGGGGAACTGGCCTGGACCTGCATGTTTTTCTAAGGAGAACGTGTGCTGCTATTTCAGAGTAATAAAACCAGCTAAACCACGTTTAAAACTTATTTTTTTAAAATGTATAAGGCAATAAGAATGGAAAACCACCTGTATTTTAAGCCTGTTGAGTGGCAAACCCAATCATCAATTGTTTTAATTCTTTCATTCTAGCAAAAAATCTTATTTATATTTTAAAAGATTTTTATAATTTAAAATATTTATTTTAAAATATTTTATTTATATTTTTAAAAAGGCCACTGGATTGTGTAACATGTAAAGGTATGTCCAGGGGAAAAAACCCCTGCTGTCCAGGAAGCTTTGATGAAATCTGTGCAGTCTCGTTATGAGCACGGGGGGGAGCGAAGGAGATCACCGTTAATAATTTTTAACCTCCCTGAGCACACATTCTGCTGCTAATTTTTTCCTGCTGCTGAATTCGTGTTCAACGTTGAAAGTATAAACGATTCCCCGCATCTAAAATTGTGTTTGGTTTGCCTTGTCCCGCAGATTAACAAATCTGATTACTGCATTTAAATTTAATACCCCCCAAAATTCCCTAAATGAATGATTCACTGTGAGGCCATGAGCAGATGTAATTATCTCTGAAAACTAATGAATCATGTCGTTAGGATCGTTTTCCTTGCAGCTGTCTCCAATTAATATGTCCGTCAATTCGGAGAGTAAGGACACGGCGTAATGCCCGTGTTCGGGTACCGCCGCGTCGCCGGGCTCCCTCCGGCTCCTCAGCACTCACCCGGAGAAATGAGCAGTTCTCCCTTGCTTTTTATATTGTATTTTTGGGAAATGTGAAGCCCTGAGGATGTGGTTTGAAAATGCTCAGGTGATGGGGTGGTATTTGATTTGCATCCCTTTCCCGTTTTCCTAAACAGGGAAACCTTGACAGAAATGGGTTTTGGTGTCCAGTTCTGGGCTTCCCAGTTCAAGAAGGACAGGGAACTGCTAGAGAGACTACAGCAAAGAGCTATGAAGATGCTGAGGGGACTAGAACATCTCTCTAATGAGGAAAGGCTGAAGGACTTGGGTCTTTTTAGTCTGGAGAAGAGAAGGCTGAGGGGGGATCTGATCAACACCTAGAAATACTTCAAGGGTGGGTGTCAGGAGGATGGGGCCAGGCTTTTTTCAGTGGTGCCCAGGGACAGGACAAGAGGAAATGGGCACAAACTTGAACATACGAAGTTCCATCTAAACATGAGGAGGAACTTCTTTCCTGTGAGGGTGGCAGAGCCCTGGCAGAGGCTGCCCAGGGAGGTGGTGGAGTCTCCTTCTCTGGAGACATTCAAAATCCACCTGGACATGTTCCTGTGGGACCTGCTCTGGGTGGCCCTGCTCTGGCAGGGGGTTGGACTGGATGGTCTCCAGAGGTCCCTTCCAACCCCATAGCATTCTGTGATTTAAAGCTTTTCGGTGCTAATTCTGTCTGTCAATATTCCTAGCTGGGATGGGGGTGTTCACATTGGGAAGCCTTTGCTGAGCAGCTTTTCTCCCCTGGAAATCAAGCCCTAGTGCTTGGGATAGTACTTTGGTACCTACAAGAGCAGGTGAAGTAGTTTTTCCCCTCTCCAGTCAAGCAGGGGAAGATGTTGAGTCTTTAACAAAGATCCTATAAACAGGTGAATGAAAAGAGTATTAAAGGAGAATTCCAAAAACTTGGAGAGGAGGGACTTTCTCTTGCTCAGGTTTTACTGATTTGGTTCCCAAGTGGCCCTGCATCACCTGGCCCTCCTTGCTCTAGAATTATTTTCATGTTAATTACTTTGTTTGGTAATAATTTAAGCTTTCCCAGGATGGGGTAAGATAACAAAAGGGCACTACGGCAAACGAGGAGGATGGAGATGCAGGAGGAAGCTGGTCCCTGTCAGTTTTCCAGGATGCTGGGGTCCGGGCTGTCTACTGGAGCCCTGGGATGTGTTGCCACTGGTGCTGGGAATGTCTCTGGATTTAGCAGTGTGGTCGGTGGGGAACTGGGAACTGCTGAAAATCGTGTGGAAATAACCTCTGTGGGTAATTTCCCACGTCGCAGAATAATGAATTTAAAGAGAAGGTACCTGGAAGGAGGGATGGGATTTGGATTCCCAGGCTGCAGGTCACTGTGGACAGAGACCACGGGTGCAAGACACCTTTTCCAGGGGATGTGGTCCCCTGAGCGGAGTCGAGTGATGCCTGCGGGACGTGAGAAGCTGGATGAAGGTGTGGTGGTGGCTCAAGACCTGCACTTGGGGCAGGGGAGATGTGGGTCCTCTCTCTCCCGACCTGCAGGAAGGGAAGGGCAGCTGGTAACGTGAGCTTTTCCTGGCTGCCCCTATCCCAGCCAGGATGGCTGTTCTGGCAGGGAGTCTGGGGTGTTTGAAGTGGTTTCCCCCCACTAGAGAAGAACTCGCTGGTGCCTCCTACAAATTGATCTCCTGCTGGGAATCGAGTTGTTCCACCTCAGGCTCACAATAACATTGGCTTTCTCCCGCCTCGTTTGACTGCTGGGGACGTACTGATATGATCTCCTGCAAGGAGAGGCTGGCTTAAAACGAGGATTAAGAGGGAAACTGAGCAGATTGCAGGGTATTAACAACTTGTTCGCATTCCTGGGGCAGTAGGAAGGGGGGAAAAAAAAAAAAAAAAAAAAAAAGGGAAGTCAGGGTGGTGGGTTTTTCTGGGGGAGTAGGAAGGGGGGAAAAAAAAAAAAAAAAAGAAGAAGAGAAGTCAGGCTGCTGTGATTTGAGCAGAATGTTTGCTTTGTGAGGCCAGAGCACGCTGGGTGCTGCCGGAGGGACACGGAGCACGGAGGAGCGCTGGGCTGCGGGGATGGCATCTAAGGGATGAGGCATCACTCAGGGCGTTGATTTTGGAACACCTGTAATTACAATTAGCAGCAATAAAACACAGAGTCTCCCTGGATGAAAAGCCAGGGGGGGAAAGTTGGAGGGATTCTATGTGCTAGAGCGGGGGAGGTGAGTGCGTGCGGCGCGTCCTCTGCCTCGGCACCGGGACCGCTGTAAAAACACCCCGGTTAATTTTCGGTCTGTCTCCGTGATCAAAGCCAGACAACACGGGATTTTCCTGTGGACTTTGTGGGACTTCCTACCAAAGGGCTGCGTGACGTTCGTTTGTGAGAGTGCACACCGACGGAGTTACAAAGAGCAGGGCTTTACAAAGGAGCAGCAATTTTTGCTTTTCCCACTGAGAGTGCGATTGAAGATACACATACGATGTGACCCCAAAAATAGCTCGAAGCACCGTGTACAGAAAATAAGAGGGTTTGTTGTACCACCTGTACCGCACTGTGTTCTCTTAGCTATTTTAATGGCTAATTAATCTTGATTTGCTTGGATTTAAGAGGGGGTTTTTCTCTTTTGGCACATATGTGCAACCTATTATATCATAAATCCCACACATTTCAGCAAATGTCATCCTGATTGTTCCCTACAGCACAGCACACGACTAGTAAAACATTCAAGGTCAGGAACTTGGATTCTTTAACCACTGTATTCGAGGAAGCCAATTTATTGTTCTGTCGCAGCAGAAAAGGGTAATTTCTTTTGGACCTATATCACATTGGCAGCCGATCCAGAGAGGTCAGAATCGCCTTAAGGTTTTGTGGGTGCATTAATCTGCCTTAATAAATGAACTGTGGCACCCCCCTGATGCCAGCACGGGGCATTTTGGAGTATTTAGTGGGGTTTTTTTATGGTCTTCTAGAAGCATGAATTATTTTGCTGCACTCAGTCTTTGACCTGTGTCTTTTATCGATTTTAGGATACAAGTATTCCTTGTACTTTTTTTACTTCTGTCTCTTCGAGGGTTTAAAGCGTTTTGCCTGGGGCTGGAGGAAGTGACCTTCAGATCAAATAATCCTGACTTGGCAAATGGGGGGGGTTGGGTGCCTTTCTTGTGGCTATTTGTGCTGCGAAAGCCGAATAAAAATTAGCAACTTCAAGTCTTCAAAATGTGAGTTCGGTCTGTGTTGACTCCAAAGAGCCCTTAGAGTGTCCTCAGCGTGGGATGTCTCTTGTTTTTCGTTGCTGCTTAATGTATAGCTGTTCCAGGGTGTCTGCCCTTTCCCCGGGTTGTTTTGGTGGGATGGGGATGAGATGTCACAACGATAATGTGAATTAAAACATCTTGCATAAGAGAATGACTTTCCTGCTCTTTTCCGAAGGAGGAAAAAAGGTTTAAAAAAAAAAATACAAGAAGAGGGAGACTCCTCTTTTATTTTGCCAACTCTCTAATGCTTTTATTACCTGTTTCCTCTTGCTTTATTCTTAATATTTGGATTTTTTTCAAGCCTGTCTCTCCTGCTGGAGTTGTGTTGTGGACGTGTGAGCCTTCTCCGTGCTGCCCATCGGGATGGGGGGGCTGGGACTGCTCCGGGAGCTTCTGGGCAGCCCCGTGGAAGATTTGGCTTTTTTTGTGAGGCACCTTTAGCCCACGGCAGCTAAATGTTCCCTGTGGTGGTCATACCCTTCCTAGCAAAAATACAGCTTATTTAAAATGTTTTGTTAAGATTATTAGGTGGTAAAACAAACTGCTGTAGGCATTCCAATTCTCAAATCTCTCCTAATTTAGGACCTCAAAAGCTTTTTTATTTCCTTTTTCAGAACACTTTGGAGTGGTTTTTTTTCTTCTTCATAGTCTGTATCAGTGTTTTCAGATATTGCTGAGCGATGGGCTTGGCTTTATCATGCGGAATTGCGATTTTCAGCCCCACCTGAGAAGGGCTGTGTCCCGGGGGGTTCAGAGCCGTGCTCTGCAGTGACCACCGTGTTGTGGAAGCTCTTTTACAGCCCATCCCTTTATTAAATGCCCTCGGCCTGTGGTTGTGTTGACAGCTTGACGCTGCCAGGGCAGTGATAGGCTCAAACTCCCTAAACCCCTCCTGTGGGCAGAGCAGACAGAAAGTGGGCATGGGCAGCACCTCCAAGAGAGAATGGGGCATCTGAGAGTAGGCTCAGCTGATAAAGAGGGGCCAAATGTGGTCTTTGTGGAACAGTTTGGGTTGGAAGGGACCTTAAAGCCCATCCAGTCCCACCCCCTGCCCTGGGCAGGGACACCTCCCACCACACCAGGTTGCTCCAAGCCCCCTCCAACCTGGCCTTGAACCCCTCCAGGGATGGGGCAGCCACAGCTTCTCTGGGCAACCTGGGCCAGGCTCTCACCACCCTCACACCAAAGAAGTTCTTCCCCACATCTCACCTCAATCTCCCCTCTGTCAGTTTAAAACAGTTCCCCCTTGTCCCATGGCTCCCCTCCCTGATCCAGAGTCCCTCCCCATCTCTCCTGGAGCCCCTTGAGGGACTGGAAGGGGCTCTAAGGTCTCCCCGGAGCCTTCTCTTCTCCAGGCTGAACCCCCCAACTCTCTCAGCCTGTCCTCCCAGCAGAGGGGCTCCAGCCCTCCCAGCATCTCCGTGGCCTCCTCTGGCCCCGCTCCAACAGGTCCATGTCCTTCCTGCACCTGTCCTCCAGAGCTGGACCCAGTACTCCACGTGGGATCTCACCAGAGCAGACTAGAGGGGTGGAATCACTTCCCTCATAGAACTAATGAACCAGAGCAGGAGACTGGCTTCTCTTTGTTCAGACTTTCAAGGACTCCGGTGATAATCATAGCCAGGGAAGAACCTGATGATACGATCTCTGGTGAACTTAGTACTGCTGAAAATACAAGATTAATGGGATTTAAACGGCAAAGGCATCGGCAGAGCACTGGTTCTCTGCGGGGCCCTGGCAGGAGGTCTGCAACTGCTCTGGGAAACATATTACATCATGGATTTTATTAAAAGTGTGATAAGCATGCACAGTGTTCGGCAGAGATGTTGAAAGCTGACGTGGATGCATCAGTTCTAAAAGTTCTAAAAGTACGTGACCCAGAATTGCATCAATGTCCTTGGCCCCAATAAGACCAGGAGTCAGAAGGTAATCCAGGCAAGAAACCGACTTAATCTGGTGTGGATCTGTGCTGGGGTCAGAGAGTGAAGTGCCATCAACTCCTTTTGTGGTCCAGAGAAATGCTAAATTCTGTTAGTGTCCTAAAATTCCTGGGGCCTGACTCCCACTGGCAATGGGAGATCTGAGCCGAAGGGGCAGGTGAATGGAAGGAGGAAGTGTACCGTGCGAATCAAGATACTTCATTTTTCAAAAATTAAAAAAAAGGCTTGTGAAGGAAGGCAAAAAGACTTATCAGTTTGGAATGATGGGCTTAGTTTCACTCAGAAGAGCCCCAGGATTGAGGTGCAGAGGTGGTGGGACTTTGTCCCCACAGCAGCTGGGCTGAGGTTTGGTGCCTCTGGAGGCAGGTGTTTCCTTCTTTTCCCCAGTTCCGCTTCCCAGGGACCATTGGGTGATAGAATTAATGTCTAAAGGACAATAAATTGTTACGTGTTTTTCAAACCATAACAATGTGGTAGGCGGTTACCATCAAGAGAAGATCCAGTCCATCCTCCTGCCAGAGCAGGTCCACCCAGGAGCGTGTCCAGGAGGGGTTTGAATGTCTCCAGAGAAGGAGACTCCACCACCTCCCTGGGCAGCCTCCTCCAGGGCTATGCCACCCTCTAAGTAAAGATGTTCCTCCTTATTTTTAGATGGAACTTCTTATGTTCAAGTTTGTGCCCATTCCCTCTTGTCCTGTCCCTGGGCCCCACTGAAAAAAGCCTGGCCCCCTCCTCCTGACACCCACCCTTGAAGTATTTCTAGGTGTTGATCAGATCCCCCCTCAGCCTTCTCTTCTCCAGACTAAAAAGACTCAAGTCCCTCAGCCTTTCCTCATCAGAGAGATGCTCTAGTTCCCTCATCATCTTTGTAGCCTCTGCTGGACTCTCTCCAGCAGTTCCCTGTCCTTCTTGAACTGGGCAGCCCAGAACTGGTCCCAGTGCTCCAGATGGGGCCTCCTTAGGGCAGAGCAGAGGGGCAGGATGACCTCCTTCCACCTGCTGGTCACCCTCTTCCTGATGCACCCCAGGATGCCATTGGCCTTCTTGGCCACAAGGGCCCATTGCTGGCTCATGGGCATCTTGTTGTCCACCAGGATTCCCAGTTCTTTTTCCTGGGATCTGCTCAGGGTAGGTGCCTGCCCTGCCCCTTCCTCTGGGTGATGGAGATTGTCCCAGAGCTGGTGACCACAAAATGAATTGGCTCCTGCTGGCCTTATATTGCCATTGCCAGGTTCCCCACCAGAGACTTGGGTCTTTTCTTCTCCTAGTCCTGATTTGGAGAAGCCATCTTGGGCTTGGCTCTCACCCCGTGCTCCATGTGGCCCCCCTTGATGTCCCCCTGGGACCCCAGCCTGCCCAGTTTGCTGCTGGGACGGCCTGGCCCTTTGGGGGTGCCGCTGGATCAGGGCTGGCAGCAGAAGAGCCGCCTGCCTTCTGATGAAAAACTGCTGCTGAGATCCACGGTGAGGACACGGAGATCTTTCCTCTCCCTGTTTCCCATCAGGAAGGAAGGCAGCTGAAGGATACCACCTCAGATGAAACTCAATCTGTTTTTAAAGAACTCCCTCCCACTGAAATTGAGGGGGTTTTTTCATTTTTTATTTTTTAACATTCCTACCCTGCAAAGTCTCTCCCGGGGTGTGTCTCATCCTCGCTTAACTACGTTGAGGGTTTGTTGGTTTTTTTTAGTTTATTCCAAGTTTCTGGAAGCTGCGTGGTTTTCCCTGTTACGCATTTTTAATTCCAAAAATGCCCCAGTGAGCTTTTCCTTTTCCCAGTCTCCAGAGTTACTCCACGGGGAGAAATTTAAAAAATAACATGTAAGCTTTAAATAATTTACTATGAGAGTAATTGGGTTTATGCAGCAGTTCATAAACCTTTAGCTGGTAAAAATCAAAGTACCTTAATCTGAAAAGCAGATGGGGGGGTTGTCAGGGTGAAGGCTCATTGCGTTTTCAAAGACAAATTGTTTAATTCCGTCACTGGCTGGGAAAATAAATAGTTCTGCCGCTCGATTGAAAACAGAAACATCTTAGAAATGAGACTTTTGGAGCTTTCAAGCATTGTTCGTCCTACAACAAAGAAATCAAAAGCAACTTTGGTGGAAAGATGGGACGGAGTTCTGGTTTAGGAGAAACAAAAAGCGAGGGAGCTTCTAGACCACGTTTTTTACTCTTCTTGCTGAATTTTTGAGTGCTTTTCATCCCCTGCTCTCGGGGGCTGTGGCTGTGGAAGGTGCCCGTGTGGGGTGAATCAGTGGTGGCTCCGGGTCCCTTCCTTCTGCCCAGGGAGGTGGCAGGACCGGGCTGTCCCCGCCGGAATTCCAGCGCCGTAAGCGGGAGACGCTGCTCTTCAAATCCCCCTTTTTCAATGCAGCCAAAGCCACGTTTGCCGCGGGTTGAGGGTGGGAGCCATGCCCTGCCTGGCTAATGAGGGCTGAGTTTGTACCACCCCGTGTTATTAATGCCACCCCCCCCTGTATTAATGCCACTCACAGCCCAACGGGTCCGGTCTGGCCGGCACATCCCCTCGCCAGGGATGGGCTTGCTTTTAGCTGGGCTAATGGCCTGATGAGATCACCTCTAATTTGTGTATCAAACTGGTTTGTATCACATCCTTCAAAAAAAAAAAAAAAAAAAAAAAGAAAAGCGGGGGGGGGGGGGAAACCTCCCACACAAACCAAAAAAACCCTCTTTATTTTTTTAAAAAAAAAAAAAAAAAAAAGAAAGAAAAGCAGGGTGGGGGGGAGAACCTCACACACAAACCAACAAAACCCTCTTTATTTTTTTGGTGTTTTTTTTTTTTTTTCTCGCTGGACTTCAAAAGCTTGCATTACAAACAGCGTGCTCTGCCCTGTGAAAGCGATGTTTTTTCGCTGGGAGCCATTACCTCAGCCAATAAACATCAGAAAAGGAGCTCTCCTTTTGGCGTTTTGGTTTCCATTCAGTGCAGGATCCCGGTGGGGCGGCGGGAGCAGCGCTGTGGGGCCGGGATGCCCGGGAGGTGGTTCCTGTCCTCAGCTACATCCCTTGCTGATTCGGGACTCTCGTCCCCTCTCTGTGCCCACCGGTGCCCGTGTCCTTCTGCTTTGGCCAAGGGGATGAAGGAAACCTGAAACAAGGAGGATGCTGAGAGCGTGTAGGGTATTTTGTGAATCAGTGAACACCTGCAGCTTGAGATGTGTAATAGGCTGAGAGAGTTGGGGGGGCTCAGCCTGGTGAACACCTGCAGCTTGAGATCTGTAATAGGCTGAGAGAGTTGGGGGGGTTCAGCCTGGAGAAGAGAAGGCTCCGGGGAGACCTTAGAGCCCCTTCCAGTCCCTCAAGGGGCTCCAGGAGAGATGGGGAGGGACTCTGGATCAGGGAGGGGAGCCATAGGACAAGGGGGAAGGGTTTGACTCTGAAGCTGTGGCTGCCCCATCCCTGGAGGGGTTCAAGGTCAGGTTGGAGGGTGCTTGGAGCAACCTGGTGTGGTGGGAGGTGTCCCTGCCCAGGGCAGGGGGTGGCACTGGATGATCTTTAAGGTCCCTTCCAACCCAACCCATTCTGTGATTTTATGGTTATCCAGCTTTTTTTTTTTTTCCATTTTGAGACCTGTGCCAGGAATAAGCCGCGCTCTCTGCAGAGTGGGGGCAGTGAAGGGGGTGTCTGTGTGCTGGGTGGCAGAGGTGGTGTGTTAACCAGCTTAATTACACCAAGCACTTGATATTAAGTGATGAAGTAGATTATCCAGCTTTTTTTTTTTTTCCATTTTGAGACCTGTGCCAGGAATAAGCCGCGCTCTCTGCAGAGTGGGGGCAGTGAAGGGGGTGTCTGTGTGCTGGGTGGCAGAGGTGGTGTGTTAACCAGCTTAATTACACCAAGCACTTGATATTAAGTGATGAAGTAGAAATGTGTTACCCTACCGAAAATATCTGTCGCGGAACATGGCAGTGTGTCTTGTTTCAGCCTGACAAAAACCAGGTGAGCAGGAACAGTCGGCCACAGCTGGAATAGCTATTACCAAACCCGCCTGGCTGCCAGAGCCCTGAAACCTGATAAGCCTCCATCCACGGCCCTAATAAGAGGAATTTCCATACACAATTAATTCAACTAGGTTTTAATCTTATAATAGTGTCTTTTGTTGAAAGCTCTGCAGCGAGGAGGCGTGGGGTAATCCTCCAGCACCTCCCCGAGAAGGGATGCAGGCAGCGTTGTCACGGTGGGTCACCTCTGGGGACAGTGGGGGTCAGGTGTGGGGTGGAGTGTCTCTTCCCCCTCACCTCTCCCTTCTGATGCCCTCGGGAGCAATCGGACACAGATATTTCTGGGTATATGCACGTAGGGTTAGCCTGGAGCTTACTGAGTGGATGCAGGGGAGGTGGAGGGTGTGGGGTAGGGAGGGGAGTGGGAATAGTTGGTAGATAATGTCACAAAAATAGCAGGGGAAGCTGTTCCGGTGGTGCAGGATGCTGGTAGTGAAGGTAGATAACAACAGAATCACAGAATGGTTTGAGTTCAGATGGACCTTCAAAGGTCTTCTTGTCCACCCCACTGCCATGAGCGGGGACATCTTCAACTAGATTAGCTTGCTCAGAGCCCCATCCAACCTGAGCTGGGATGTTTCCAGGGATGGGGCATCTCTCACCTCTCTGGGCAACCTGGACCAGTATCTCATGGCCCTCAGCATAAAAAGTTTCTCCCTAACATGCTCCTCCACAGCAGTTTTCCTTCAGGTATCAAGGTACAGGTATCAGAGTAGTTCTCTTAATTCGGAGCAAAACTTGGATGTGTTTTCTTGTTCATTTAGGAACCAGACAGGAGAGACTCAGTGTGGTTCTAGTAACTGTAAACGTTTGCAGCCTGGCTTCGTTACAGCCATGGTCGTTAGAGGAGAAGGGTATTTTTTGGCAGACTTCACATGGCAGCAGAGCGTTGCGGTGATCTTCAGCAGAAGACCTGGTTTGAGTTGATCACAGAGAGCGTTTGTCCAGTTTTTGGAGAAAATCAGAGGAGTTGGCCGTGGTGTTCATCGAGGAAGGTGAAGAGATGAACTCATGCTTGGTGGGGCTTTGAGCAGGAGAGACACCGTCGGGAAACCAGAGCTGAAAGAATGAAATTAAGAGCCTGACACACAAAGCTCTGCATTGTATATTTGGTAGGAAGAGAGATTTAATAAAGTACTTTAGGAGAAAGTCGAAGAAGTAATTGAGTTAGAGTGTGGAGTGTTGTGTGAAATGAGTGCTGACAGAAGAGTTAACCAACCAGACCATTGTTCTTAGATGTCTTCTGTGGATCACCCGGTCCCTCCTTCCAAGCTCCTCTAGAGCTGAATGAAGTTTGAAGTTGTTCTTTTCCAAACCTGCTTTCCCTCTAAAGGAAAAAAAGAAAAAAATTAATAGCAAAAATTGAATTCTTCAGAGCAGCTAACTTATAAATCTGAAAATCTGGATAAATAAATGGTGCAACGATAAAAAAATGTTGCATTAACACTTTTTTTATTACATTAGCTGAGACACTTCAGTAACATGCCGTTATCCCGGGGCGCTGGGGAGATCATGATTTTCCTATTTTTATCAGTTTTACTGTTCTACGCCCTTTTGCTGCTGGTTCCACTTTGCCTCTGCATTGATTTGCAGTGAAATCTGGCTGGAAGAATTTAATCCTTTGGAACTTATCTTATTGCTTTCTGTCTTGTTGCTCATGTAATTCATAGCCAGAAGAGATCCGTTCGAGTCTGCAGCCCAAGGGAACAAGGACCTCAGCTCTGCTGGTGACCACGGGGACTGAGCATTCAGCTCTCACAAGGCATATTTGAAAACTGCGTCTTCTCCTCAAATTGGGGCACTGGTTGCAGAAAACCATCTGCCAACTGCAGCTCTGTAACTGGTGGTTGCTCACAGTGGGCTCTGATGTGACTCTTTCAGATTAAAGCCAGGTACAGAGATGCTGCTACAAATCTGGGTGGGTTGGGTCAGGTTAAGTTGCTCTCCACCAGACAGAAGGGTTTGTTTTCACAGAATCACAGAATTGTTGGGGTTGGAAGGGACCCCTGGAGATCATCTAGCCCTACTCCCTGCCAGAGCAGGTCCACCCAGAGCAGGTTGCACAGGAACGTGTCCAGGTGGGGTTGAATGTCTCCAGAGAAGGAGACTCCACCACCTCTCTGGGCAGCCTCTCCCAGGGCTCTGCCACCCTCACAGCAAAGAAGTTCCTCTTCACGTTTAGGTGGAACTTCTTATGTTCAAGTTTGTGCCCATTTCCTCTTGTCCTGTCCCTGGGCACCACTGAAAAAAGCCTGGCCCCATCCTCCTGACACCCACCCTTGAAGTATTTGTAGGCGTTGATCAGAACCACCCTCAGTCTCCTCTTCTCCAGACTAAAAAGACCCAAGTCCCTCAGCCTCTCCTCAGCAGACAGATGTTCCAGGGCCCTCATCATCTTCGTAGCTCTTTTCTGTAGTCTCTCTAGCAGTTCCCTGTCCTTCTTGCAAACTTTCTTTTAAAACTTTCTTTAAGAGTTGTTTTGGGGCTGCCCGAGTCATTCGGGCCCTTTCCGTTGACTTTCTCTCTGAACTGGGCGCAGAGTTAATGCTGAGTTGCCATTTCCATGACAAGTCCTCTTTGTGGAGATTTACAGCTCAGCTGCTTTAATTTGCCAGGCTAATGCTTTGGAATGCAGGTTGACAGTCCAGATGTGAAACCTTTCTCCTCAGAAAGAAAACAAAGGATTAAATGTGTTTTAAGAGGGTTTGAAAAAATAATTTAAGATTGAGGCCCAGAACCTAACGTCTGAAGTCTTGAAATACCGCCATTCTCTGGCCATGTGAAACTCCTAAATCCGGAGACTTGAAAGTGTGTCATCTTTGGCCACAGGTACCCTTTGGCTTTTGGTGCACCTGTTAGTGCCCGAATCAAATGCTTCGTGAGGTTTTACAAGGTGTCAAATAATCAAATTATGCATCTTCACGCAATTGAAAACAGGCTGAGAGAGTTGGGGGGGTTCAACCTGGAGAAGAGAAGGCTCCGGGGAGACCTCAGAGCCCCTTCCAGTCCCTCAAGGGGCTCCAGGAGAGATGGGGAGGGGATCAGGGAGGGCAGCCATAGGATGAGGGGGAAGGGTTTGACCCTGAAAGAGGGGAGATTGAGATGAGATCTCAGGGAGAACTTGTTTGGTGTGAGGGTGGTGAGAGCCTGGCCCAGGCTGCCCAGAGAAGCTGTGGCTGCCCCATCCCTGGAGGGGTTCAAGGGCAGGTTGGAGGGGGCTTGGAGCAACCTGGTGTGGCGGGAGGTGTCCCTGCCCAGGGCAGGGGGGTTGGATGTAGATGATCTTTAATGTTCCTTGCAACCCAACCCATTCTATGTTTCAATAATTAATACAGGCTAAAGAATGGTTGGGACATGGCTTCTGCTCAAACATGCTGTGATGTGGGAACCACGGTGGGTGCTCGCTTGGAAATGACAGTGTTTCCTGATACTTATTGGTAAAGACAGTAGCTCAGGCTTCTTGAGTTGAGCAACAGACCATCCCCCAATTTCTTGAGGGGGGCTATATATAAGGTTATTCTCGTTTTCAGGGTGCGTGGAGGACAGCTCTGGTGGTGCGGGTCTCTGCGGTGGCTGTTCCCCATCGCTCCATTGCGGGGTGAAGGGTCTGACCAGACTATGGGGATTCCCTAAAGCACCACAGAATTGGAAGAGGGTGTAATAGTGGTGTTTAATATCCAAGTCATTTATTATTTTTTTAGAGAGAAACATAATGCTCTCAGCCAAACCATGGCATCTGATCCATTGTGCTCGTGAAGATTCGTGCAATGAATCTATCAATTAATATCTGTTTGGGTTTCAGCATTGTTTGGGTTGGAAATGATGCAGCAAGAGTTCATTGTCCTTTCAAAGACCAGATGAAAACGTCTGTGACTTTCTCCCAGCCCATACAGAAGGAGCAGATATTCAGAGCCTGTACCACCAGAGGTCTTAGAACTGAACTCCCAGCCTCCCGGGTTAAAAAGGGCAGATCTTGGAGGTCACCTCTTCCTCAAGGTGCCTCGAGGAATATAACGGGGTGGAGATGGCAGAGCTTTGCGTTGAGGTTTATTAAAAGTGGGGCTGTAAAGTAAAAAGCTTGTTGTTTTTTTTTATTTGGGGCTAATAATCCGATTGGTGTTCTCTGCTGATTACATTTAGGAAGCCTCTGTAGACACGCGAGTTTGCAAGTAGAAGAGGGATATTTTGTATGTTTGGTTGATATTTGTTCTTGTCAGGAAGATCTCTGCCTTTTTACCCTGTTGGGGAGCAACAGATTAGTACAATAACGCTAAGAAATGGGTTTAACAAATGACAAAAATGCCTTATATTTTTCCTAGTTAAAAAGTAGGAAAAAATTAACACCCTAGGCCGGAAGTACTTTTTGTAGTATCAGTGTATTTTTTTTTAAGTGGGATGTTTTAAGTTGAGTAATTAGAAAGAATGACTTTTAGGATGCACACACAGAACTAGGAGTTGATGTTTTTTCCCCTGTATATCTTCTGTGTTCCCATTCTTCCCCCCAATCCCCCCCCAGCTTTCTTTTTGATGGTGAGTTTTGATTCTGTTCTTGGTTGGTATTTTTTTTCTTGACGTAGTTTGGCTGGAGAAAATGCTGGTTTATGCAAGAACTCTTGCTGGAGCAGCAGCGGGGCAGGGTGCTGCCTTCTTCCCATACATGTGGGAGCCATCAGACTGTCAGCTTCTGCCCAGGGTTGCGGGAGCAGCACAATAAGCACCGCTAATCTCTGCAGTTTGATAAACCCTGTATTTGTGTAGCTCGATAAAGTGGAGGCTTAAGGTTTCCTTCCTGCGCTGGAGTTCATCACCCTGGAATTCAGAACTCGTGCGTGGAGATCAAGCCGGTATTTAGCCACGCTCTTCTGAAGTGTCTTCCAGACACATCGCTTCGTGGCACTAAACCGTCCGCTTTGTGCAGCTTTTGCCAATTAATCACTTCGGGTCCTTCCAACAAATGAACTGGAGAAAGGAGAAAATCATAGAGAAGCCGAGCAGCTGGAGAAGGGCTGCCTCCTTGTGACAGCCTCTCCTTGCTCTGCAGAAATCCGCGGGCACAGAGCCATGCCAAACAGTAAGTGTTCAGCCACATCTGCAGAAAATCCATGGGAGGGCATGTGGAAAGTTGGCACGACTTTTGGTGGAAGGAAGTGGGGAGAAAGAAAATCATTAGCTAAGGCTGACCAGGATGCGTCGACTTGAGGTCATCTCTTATCTGTGGAAGTTCTTCTTCCACCCCTTCTGTTGTTTTAACCACTTCTCTGAGTAATCGGAACTTTTTCCATGACTGCAGACTTGGAACGGAAGATTTTTGAGCCATCAACTCAAGAGATCTTTTTTCTCTGCTTTTGGCCCGTTTCAGACCTCGGGGCAGGTGACCGGGCAGGCAGGACGTGAGTAATTCCAGCGATAGCAGAGAAGTGCCTTCACCATGGTGCCTCTGATTCCTGGTATTTGCTCAGCTCTGAACGTGTTGTTAGATGATGTATTCCTCTTGCTAATTTAGCCGATTTACCATTGATTCCAGTAGAGCTTGATGAAGTATGTCAGCTGGAGATTAGTCCCAGGTGCCTGGGTTGACCTTAGCTTTATCAGCTGCTTTCAATACTGTAACCATGAAGCACTTGCAAGTTTTCTGGTTCCTCCCATGATTGATAGACCGATTCTAAAGTGGCTTTCCTCCTCGTTTGTGATCCAAGAGGATAATGCCATGCAGCTGTCCACAGCATGATGCTCTTGTGGTGAATACTCTGATGCTCTCTTGGCTTATTACCAACCCGAATGTTTATTAAAATGGCAGTTGTGTTTTGCAGGCTTGAAAACTCACTGATACACGGTTCTGCCTTTTCCTCTTCTGTAAATACCTTGAGCAGGATTGAACGAGTCTCATAATGCTCAAGTGAGATGAGGTTATTATAGAAGAGGTTCAACTGCGGATGTGTAGAGGGGAGAAGACCAGCACTACCTGTTGGCTGGTGGAAATTAGCTTTTAGCAGTTGGCAGAGGTGATTTGTTGTCTTGAGTGTGGTTTTGGTGAACTTTCCTGGAGTTCTTGTCAGCTCCTATGGGTATAAGGGATGGGCTGATGAAGAACATCATTCTGCTGCACCTCATCACCCCTTCTGGTGTGTTCCCAGCAAGCTGTCACTGATGGTCACCACTTGGCCATGGGCATGGAGAAGAGTGTCTTTCTTAGGGCTGTATGTTAAAATGGTTCAAAAGATTGTGTGAGTTCCGAGGCTAATGGAAGCCTTCCCATGTTTAGGGGCCAGGACTTGACCAGTGGAATTGTTTTTAAACCTAATTTTGCATCTGCTGCTGCGTGAGATTGGGGTTCTGCAGAGGATATCGGGGAGGGGGAGCCCAGGGCGTCTGAGCTGCTCCTTCAGAGACTGAAGATGGGGTTGGGTTGGTCTGTCTGGTGGAAGGCTGCCCATTGAATTTCTACCGGGCATATTTTCATTTAAAAAAAAAGAAGCAACAAACCGCATTTTCCTAGAATCATAGAATGATTGGAGTTGGAAGGGGTCTTAAAGATCATCAAGTTCCAGCCCCTCTGCCATGGGCAGGGACACCTCCCACTAGAACAGGTTGCTCAAAGCCCCATCCAGCCTGGCCTTGAACACTTTGAAGAGTGAGGTGTAAGGGCAGGGGACGAGCTGTACTGTGACAGTCACCCTGAGACACCCGCTGGAGCGTGGTGGGTCACCGGTCCATGTGGTGGTACCACCCGAGAGGTGCTGCCCCTTCATGAAATGAATGAAGCTGGGAGGAAGGGAACGCAGCACTGGAGCCTCAATGACTGAGGTAAGGATCACATCAGCACCTTGAGCTCTATTCCCTTTTTTTTTGCTCCTCAAACTGCAGCCCATGTAACATATTTCTGGTCTCCAGCTACGCACGAACACGGCTGGTCATTTTTTCCAATCTTCCTTAATCTGCTTCGAAACCGAGAGCACTTAATCTCCAGTTGTTGAATAATTCTCAGTTGTAGGGGCCGTGGCAGCAATGAAGTGTTTCACTAACTCTTAAGCTTTTTTAATGTGAAAAATGTGGGACGTTCTCATGGGTTGGAAAGAGCGTTACAGGCAACATCTCGGGGATAGTTCGCTCCTGCTTTTTTGGATGGAGTTTTCTTTAATTTGAGTAGGAATGAGTTTATGTGTCCTGCACAGCCCGTCTGACATCTCAGGAATTCCAGCCTTTCTTTGAAGGCGCTCGCAGCGGAGCGGGGCGATTCTGCTCCCACCGAAGCCCAACAATCTGGTGATTTTTCTCCTGGGGCCACGATGACATTAAGCCATTTATAATCGTCGCTTTAAATCGCCTTCAGAGCCGGGGCTGTCTCCTAGGCAGGTTTTTGAGAAATGAGCTTTTTTTTTTGCCTTTGGAAGGTGCTTGGGAAACTTCTGCCGGGATTCCCAAGTGACGGGGCCTTTGTCCGGGAGGAAGGAGCCGGGCTGGGAGGGTTATCCATCAGCGTCCTTCACAGCCACGGCTCATCAAAGGGACCGGCCCGGCCCCGTCGCGCTGGCCGGCCCGGGGTCGGGCAAGAGGGATGGGTTGTTGGGCTGAGGGATGGCATGAAGGCCATGGTGGATTTATGGGGAGCACCTCTTGGGAGTCAAAACCCGAGTGACTGGCATTTCAGAGAGTCCTCCCATAAATACATTAACTACGGTAACCACCAAGGTTGAAAAAATGGATTAGAATTGACTTTTTTTTATCTCATGGAAGGAAGGGAGATATATCTGGGTCGAGGTGGCTGTGACCCAAGTGAATGAGATGCTCTGTCACACTACGTAATTTTAATTTTTTTCCAGTGGGACTGAGGCCGGATTCTTGGGTACCCATGAGGATGTCCTCTGCTGTGAGGACAGGCTGAGAGAGGCTGGAGAAGAGAAGGCTCCGGGGAGACCTTGGAGCCCCTTCCAGTCCCTCAAGGGGCTCCAGGAGAGAGGGGGAGGGACTCTGGATCAGGGAGGGGAGCCCTAGGACGAGGGGGAAGGGTTTGACACTGAAAGAGGGGAAATTGAGATGAGATGTGGGGAAGAACTTGTTTGATGGGAGTGTGGTGAGAACCTGGCCCAGTTGAAGCCTAAGTTGAACCCAGTTGCCCCGAGAAGCTGTGGCTGCCCCATCTCTGGAGGGGTTCAAGGCCAGGTTGGAGGGGGCTTGGAGCAACCTGGTGTGGTGGGAGGTGTCCCTGCCCAGGGCAGGGGGTGGCACTGGGTGATCTTTAAGGTCCCTTCCAACCCAAACCACTCTATGATTTTATGATTACTACATTGCTGTGATGAGTCCACAGTTTAAGAAGTGTAGAAAGTAATTGTCAGGGAGACCTTAAAGTGACAACAGCTGCATGGGCTATAACTTAAGTAATTATTTTTTAATTTTTTTTTTTTTTTTTTGAGAAACGGACTGGAAACCTGAACTTGCAGGGTTTAGTAGCCAAGTGGTGTTTTATAGGGAATTGCTATACCTTCTGCCCTAGCCTAATTATAGCAACTGGTACGTTCTCGTAATTAAAGCTATTGATATCTCTGGAAAAGTATTGCAATGGTGTACAAAGCTGGGGAAAATTCAGGTTCCTAAAAGAAATCAGGGGTGAATATTGCAAAGAATTTCTGAAGTATTTTAAAAACCCTGCTTAGATTTTTGTATAAAGGGAAAACAAACAGATACAGAGTCTGAATTAGCTTCTGTCTTTTCATTTTCCGTTATAAGTTTGCAGAAAACAAACATATCCCAACAGGAAAAGTGTTTTGATTGGCAGGGGTTTGTTACACGAATATAAGTAGGCGTCCAGTGTCGTAGTGCTCCGGGCTTTCCTAGAGATGCAGAATTTATGATTATTTTATCTACGAGCAGTATTTCCTTGCTTTCTCCCAAAGTCGAGGCTGTAGAAAAATAGTTTAATGACATTGTCCCTGCAACTTGAGGATTTTGCTACGAGTTTTGATAGTCTGCCCTAAAAATCTCTGCGTTCGTGTTGCGAGAGCCCGTAGATTTTTGGATTTAAATAGAAATAGGCAGTGGGTGCCGTGGGCTCGGTGTCACACAGGGTGAAGAGGGCGCCCGGGCTGCGCGGCAGCGTTGGCTTCAGTGGGTGCTGTGAACTGGGGGCAACCTTTGGGAATTCTTACAAGAGGGTTTATGGTGCTTTTTTTTTTGTAACATTAATGTCCATTTGATAACTAGGGAATTGTGCTGATCTGCTTTAAATACAGTAAATAAAATGAAAGGAGTAAAAGGGGAGAACAAATGACCTGGCTTTTCACCCCAGTATTGCTAGTGAAGGAGACCATTATCTCCTTCCAGATAACCAAGGAAGGATACTCAAAATCCTCTATCATGTGAATATGGTTATTGCCTGTCTTATATCACTGCGAGTTCTCAACACATCTGGACTGAGAATAGTTCCAGTAACATTAAAGCGTACTATTTTGGTTGGCACACTGACCCTGTGGTATATGCCAATTAGTAATGGCTCTTGGAAGCAGCCTCCTTTAAAACTCTCCCTGAACTATTCCCCAGAGAAATTATTCAATTAAGTACAGCTAAAATTAATGTCCATGGTTTTTGTTCGAATAAAACAAAATAAGCAGCTGGAAAAGGGAGAACTTCTCAGTGTGTGCTTTTAAAATAACAGCTCTAACTAATAACTGTGTTTGCTGGAATCGATACTGCTGTTTGTTTTCTCAGCCTTGCTCTGGAGCTGTGAAGGATCCGATGAGGGCTACCACAGCTCATGGCCTGGGATGCTTCTTTGTCACCGCCATGTATTTTCAAATCACCCTCTGCTGCCTCCAGACCTGCTTTTGAGAGGTTGAAGTGTTGTGTGTTGCTCGGGGGTATCAAAGTTTGACCTAGATACAATCTTATCTATTTTGGGATGGATGAGTGAGGCTGCTTGGCCATGGTGTGTTGTGGAAACCGTGGTCCTGGACATGCCCTCCCTGTCCTTGGAGCAGATGGCAGGGTTTTCTGTAGCAAAACAAACAGTTTTCTCTTTTTTGAGCAAGTGTTACCCTTGAAGATGCTGAAGATTGGTGAACCAGTGGGAAAGGGTTATGCTGAAGGGACAGGCTGGTCCTTGGCCTTGTGAGCTGGGTGCTCGAGCTGCTCTTCGCTTCCCAAAGGCCAGGCAGAGGTTGTGGGACTCTGGAGCAGTTTGTTCTTTCCATTCTGTTGTCAGGAACTCAGAGAACCAGGAGCGATCCTGGTCCTGAAGGAGTTGTTCCTCTGCAGGGATTCCTCAGGGGGAAGAGCTGGCATGGCCTGGAGTCCCTGGGATCTGTTGGGAGAATCACAGACTGGCAGGGGCTGGAAGGGACCTCTGGAGATCATCCAGGCCAACCCCCTGCCAGAGCAGGTCCACCCAGAGCAGGTCCCACAGGAACGTGTCCAGGTGGGGTTTGAATGTCTCCAGAGAAGGAGACTCCACCACCTCCCTGGGCAGCCTCTTCCAGGGCTCTGCCACCCGCACAGGAAAGAAGTTCCTCCTCGTGTTTAGATGGAACTTCTTATGTTCAAGTTTGTGCCCATTCCCTCTTGTCCTGTCACTGGGCACCACCGAGAAGAGCCTGACCCCATCCTCTTGCCACCTGCCCGTTAGATATTGATAAGCATCTATGAGATCCTCTCTCAGCCTTTCCTCAGCAGAGAGATGCTCCAGTCCCTTGATCATCTCTGTAGCCTCTGCTGTCCCCTCTCCAGCAGTTCCCTGTCCTTCTTGAACTGGGGGCCCCAGAACTGGACCCAGTGCTCCAGATGTGGCCTCCCCAGGGCAGAGCAGAGGGGCAGGATGACTCCCCTCCACCTGCTGGCCAAGGACCTACTGCCATGGCCATGCATCACCCACTCCACCTGCTGGCCGAGGACCTACTGCCATGGCCATGCATCACCCAGTGCCTCGGGCTACTGAGCTGAGCTTGGAGGGCAGGCTGGGGCTGAAGTGGGGGAGAAGAGCTGTCCTTCTCCATCTGCTCTCATTGACACAAACCCAAGTCTGCCAGCTCCTGCCCTCCTCTACCTGCAGCATCCCACCTCCACCTGTGTGGAAACAGGGAAGGGTGACAGAGTCTTCGTGCCACCCAGACCACAGCAGAGTGGTGGAGGTGAGATCTTGCCTCCCTGTAGCACCAGGAGTGCTGCCTCCACATGGCATGTCGTATAACACGCTCCCAACGGGAGGCCAGGAGAGGTCTTCTGAACCCGACCGTCTCCAAGGACCACCAAGCCCCAGTAAATTAGAGCTAAAGAACGAGACAGCTGAAACGCAGAGGAACAAGTTGGTTTGCTCCCTTGGAGAAGTCGGTATTTTGAGGTTTTTTTAACACTTACATGAAGTTCTGCGAAAGAAGAGATCAAATGTTACCAGCTAAATTTTTGACGGTGGATGGAGGAATCTTGGTCTTTGCTTGAGACGCAGAATTCATCAGAGGAGATGGTGTCGATGTCACGGGGTCCTGAGCAGCGCAGAGCTGTGGGGGTTTGAGTGTTCCCTTGGATTTAAGAGGAGGAGAAGCCCGTGAGTGCTGTGGGGCATGGCCCGTGGCACGGAGAGCTGTGCCCCTCAGGGGGGCTGCGGGAACCGGGCCCGGCTCGCAGCAACGGGGGGAAATTAAGATTCTTGGCTTGGTATTTTTTGCCGTGTTTTTCTCTTTTCACTCTGCCTTGACGTTAGAGCTGGCACCCAGCGCTGAGGTTCTCTAGGTTTCTGATGGACTTCCATTAGCTGCAATCTTCATTCCATACCACTGGCGTTTCCAACAATGCCTGCTTTCTTATTAACGTGTAATTATGGGCTTTGGACATATAGAGGTTGGCATTCGCTATATGATTCATTTCTTTGGTATCTAGCTCTTCTCCTGAGGCACCAGAGACCTGGAGGAGGGAGGGAAATTCTGCTTGGCTTCCCCACTAAATTCCAGCCTTATTGTAATATTTGGGGGTGGGTTTTTTTTTTTTTGCGTAGCATAAAACATTATGGATTTTAGTTCTCGATATGTTTTTCTTGAGGCTGAGTGCAGGCTGCCGTGACTCACAGCGGGGTACGGCGTGGAGATGCATTACTCACCCATAAATACTGTTGAGTGATCTGAAAATTTAAAGCCACGGAAAAATCCAGAACAACTCCAAGGAAATGTTGGGTCAGCGACGCCGTTGTGCTGAACTGGGCTCAGCCCCCAGCCTGGGTCCTCTCTGCCTGGGCTCTGCTTCACGTTGGCGCTTGGGTTTCTTGCTCCGCAGACGGGATGGGTGTGAGTCAAAGACAGAGCTGCCAAAACCAAATGAGGCTTTTTACGTGTTTTAAATAAAATGTAAAAAATCATCACTTAGTGTCAAGGCACGTGTGGAAGCAGAACTCTGGCTGCGCAAGAGCCTGTTTTGCTTCATGGGGAAAGACCTTTGTCTTTTGTAGGAACTCCACGAGTTAAGGAGAAGGATTTTAAAAAGAAATAAATCCTGGGCCTTCAGAAAGATGGTGCAGGTGTGGGGCTGGGGTAGAACTTGGGAGACGTAGGGTGGAAAGGCAACCAGATCATTTTCCTGCTCCTGAGTGGAGGAAGAGGAGGAAAAAACCCGCATGGTTTCCTGCAAAACAAACCGTAGTGTTCCTCAAAACGGCCCAGCTGCATCACAGCATGGCTTTTGCCTCCTTAATGCAATGTTTCACCTTTCTCAAGATGAGGTTGGACAGGGCTTTGAGCTGGTCTGGTGGGAGGTGTCCCTGCCCAGGGCAGGGGGTTGAACTCGATGACCTTTAAGGTCCCTTCCAACCCAAACTATTCTATGATTCTCTATAAGGAGCTACTGTTCTCTCCCAGGAGCTCCTTAACGGGAGAAACAGGATGGTTCTGGGGTTCAGTGGTTGGTCCTTGGTGCCCTGATGCCCTGATGATGCTGACAGCATCCATAGCTGTTGGACTAGACCTTCTCCTCTGTGTCCATGCGCTGCACTTCATGTTGTGACTCGTATTCTTATAAGTTATGCCTTTTTGGATTAAAACGTGCAGCGTTGATGCCTGTTCCATAACTTCGGTGTCTCTTGCTGCTGTTTGGTCCCAGCAGAGGAAGATGCAATTATAGTTTTGTGTCTTTAGGATGATCTCAGGACCCAGCACTTGACTTACTCCCCAGTCTCCAGCACTGCTGGAGCAGAGCAGGGAGTCGGAAGTGGAGGAGAGATGGAGAGACTGAATGGGCTGGAATAAGGGGCTTTTTCTCCCTGGAACATTTGGGCTTCTCATTTTGTTGTCAAAACTGAGAATTTCAGTTGCAAGCTGAAAGCTGGTTCTTTGCTTGGAGCTGCTCAGGGATGTGTTTCAGCACAAAGGGCACCACCAAGGCGGTAAAAGACTGAAGGTCCAGGTGTGTGGAGCACTCTGGGATGGGCTGGTTTTATCATCTGTCAAATGGTTTTCCAGTGGAAACTTTTCCCTTGGAAAGCTTCTGAGCAGCTGTAGAAAGACTGGCTGGCTGAGCTGCCGCAGGAGATGGGGCTGCCAGAGAAGTCCCATTTCAAACCCGTAGGAAGGTTGTTAGAAATACCACTGGAGAAGTTGGGAATATGGGAAAAGCAGATGGGGGTTGTGATGGAGGACCTGTGCTCTCTGCGCTGTGATGCTCCACAGGACCACAGGCAAAACCAGTGTCTGAAGCTTCAATCATAGAGTAGTCCAGGTTGGAAGGGACCTTCAAGATCATGAAATCCAACCATCAACCCAACACCGACAAAACCCCCACTAACCCGTGGCCCTCAGTACCACGTCTGCCCGGCTTTTAAATACCTCTACCCACTAACCCGTGTCCCTCAGTACCACGTCTGCCCGGCTTGTAAATACCTCTAGGGATTGCAGCCTTTTTGAGGAGGACGAGAGGAGAAAAGCGAGATGCTCCGTGTGGCCTCAGCAGTGCTCCAGCTCCTGGCTTGGGCTCAGCTTGTCCCATCTTGTCCTGTCCCATGCCAGCCCCCGGCGCAGGAGACCGGGGAGGGATGGCCCTTTCCTGACTCAGGGCTCTACCATGTGGGATTCCCATCTCACGGAATGGGCTGAAATTATCCACGTCGTGGCTGGAGAGAAGCAGAACCAGCTCTTTAGGGAAGGCATCGGTGGTTTTAAGAATTAAACCAAAACATTTCTGATTTTCATGGCAGTGGGAAAGTCTTGGAAAGAAAAAGGGTATGATGAAAGAGCTGCTTTTTCTGAGATTCCTAGGGTTATGTGCAACTTCTTCTGCTCAGTTTTTTATTGTCTGTCTGCTGTTGGTGTCCTTTGCGTAAATATTTCTTTTTCTAGTTATTATCAGAGGTGATTTTTTAAAGATGTTTGTAAATACACCCTTACACTGCTCCTACCAGGTTGTTCCACTGCAATTTCAGGAAAGATTTTTACATTACTACCCTACTGCATTCTGGTGGCTCCTTATGGATAGTCCCTCTGACCACACACACGTGCACATGGACGGACCCCAGAAACCGGTAGCCACAAAATGTGACGTGAGTGTGACTTATCTCTGAATTCAATGGTTGCATTATATTAGAAAGGTCATTTTTCTCAGCCTTTACTGTATCATTTGAGATTGCGGATCTGGGGACGACGGGGCAGAGTGGAACCTGCTTACGATTCAGCGTTCACACCAGTTGCTTCACTTCTGATTTTCCACTTTGACTTTGACAAGGAATATTTAACACTTTACGTGCTCGCATCTCTGAGTAGTTTTGTGTTGATTTGGGTCAATCAATGGGTTCTTGAGCCTTTAAAAGTCAGCTGTAGGCATTGACAGTCCTTGACTTGCTGTGACCAGTGAAGAAATTCAATGAGCAATTTATTTTTTTGAAATGCTTTGGGTTGAGCTGCAGCTCAGAAGCTTTAATCTTCTGGCTGTGGTGGCTGATGCAGCGACAAGTTCAGGTCTGATTAAATGATTTCTCTATTTGTTTTTATGGGCAAAAAAGATGTTTTAAGTTTAACACAAAAACTTAAACAAACCCAAAAATTATTTGATGTTTTGTGGTTTTTTTGTTTGTTTTTTTTTTTTTTTTTTTATCTCCAAATCTTCCAGAAGTTCTTCATGACCTCCTCCCCCCCAGCCCTTGATTTTTTTTTTTTTTTTTTTTTTTTTTTTTTAAAATAAACAGAAGGAACATTTCCTCACTTTCCTGGTACTTCTTCCAGGAGCAGGAGGTAGAGTTAAGGCTGGTAGTGGCAAAGGATGACAGACCATATGGATGCTGTTTCCAGCCTCTTCCACTTCTTCTGACCCAGAGCTGTGGCTGCTCTGTATTATCCCAAAACATGTGTTGCCTGAGATCAAAAACTGATGCTCTGGGTTTTTGAACAAAAAAGAAAAAGGTCAAATATTTCAGAATGTATCCACCTACGTTTTCTCTGTCGTCTACTTGCTTTGCTGTTCTCTCATTGCACGTTTTCTTCCCTTTTACATCCCGGCTGTGGAATTCATCCCGGTCCCCTGAGGGGGTGCTGGGCCCCCCCCATTGCTGGTCCCACAGCCAGAGGAGCAAGGGATGGGCTACAGACAGGCTTCTGTCCACAAAATGATGACCTTCCGTGACTTCTGTTCTGGTTTCAGGTATGCAGGTATCCATCTCAAATCTGTAAAGCCCACTGCTGATTTTGCTGTGTGATTTCTGAAGAAATCCTGCCCTTCTGAGGGCTCCAAGCCAAATTTTATAGCCTTGATGACTAGGAGAAGCACCCAGATTTGCAGAGACGGGGTTGCGTTTTCCTCCTCGCAGGGACAAGGTGAGGAGCAATGGCAATGCCCACACCTTCTTGTAGAAACCTCCTGCTTTTGTGCTTGGTGCCTTTGGCTGCTTGTCTGCTGGTGAGCTCAAAATCCAATGTCCCTGCCTGGCTGTGACCCTCCAAAGGGACATGTGTGCAAGGATGAGCAAGGCTGGGACACTAGTTTTCAAGCCGAAGTCCCTGCTGATACAGGAGGTCCTGTCTGAGCTCATCTCCAAGAGATGAGCAACCTTCAAACTTCTCCCACTTCAGCTGGGCTTAAATTACTGAGATTTTAATACCAGGGCTGTGCGGTAGGTTTTGGCTTCTCCTTCAAGATGCTGCTTTGCTGAAAGGAGACCTTGGCTAAGTGTGTGTGAGGGGTTTGCCTGTGGTTTGCAGTGCAGTGTTACAGCAATGTCCTTTGGAAGGTCGCTGGCAGCCCTTCAGCAGGCAGCCTGCTCTGCCCGTCTGCTCCCTCTCCACGGGGAACCTTCACCTGCTCCAGCTTTCTCTCGGTTTCTTTTCTTTTTTAATTTTTAACTCATTGCGCAGTCAGGTGATAGAAACCTTGGCGTCCTGAATATAAGTGCCAGCTTTCAAAGGGGGTTGCAGGTGGGTCATCTGCCAGAAGAGGTGGCCCTCGGGAGCCTGCTGAGAGCTAACGTGGGCTCCAAAAACTTCCTTAGCCACGGAATTAGTTTCCCTGGCAGCAGCTCTGCCTGTCACAGAAATCCAGTACTAGTTTTCAGCTCTGCCTTGTACAGCACAGATTTTCCTTGTGTTCCCTTTGCTTTAGAGTGGGGAGAAGATCTTTAATTTACACAAAGGTTGAGAGCTGCTCTGGACCTGAGTTGACACCACAACAGCATGACGATGGGGGTAAAGGGGTGGGTGTTTCTATGCAGGAGGTTGGTGGGTGTAGAGGGGGGTTGGATGTGTCTGTGCAGGGTGTTGGTGGTTACGAGGGCACCCTGGCCTAGGGAACCTGCTGGTCTAGACTTCGGATTCAGCTGGTGATGGGGTGAGAACCTCTCACGCCAGCCCCAGGAGGGGAAGACCCTGTGTTGATGGTGTTGGTGGGTGTAGAGGGGGGGATGGATGTGTCTGTGCAGGGTGTTGAGGGGTACGAGGGCACCCAAGCATAGGGCACCTGCTTGTCTAGACTTCTGATTCAGCTGGTGATGGGGTGAGAACCTCTCACGCCAGCCCCAGGAGGGGAAGACCCTGTGTTGATGGTGTTGGTGGGTGTAGAGGGGGGGATGGATGTGTCTGTGCAGGGTGTTGAGGGGTACGAGGGCACCCAAGCATAGGGCACCTGCTTGTCTAGACTTCTGATTCAGCTGGTGATGGGGTGAGAACCTCTCACGCCAGCCCCAGGAGGGGAAGACCCTGTGTTGATGGTGTTGGTGGGTGTAGAGGGGGGGATGGATGTGTCTGTGCAGGGTGTTGAGGGGTACGAGGGCACCCAAGCATAGGGCACCTGCTTGTCTAGACTTCTGATTCAGCTGGTGATGGGGTGAGAACCTCTCACGCCAGCCCCAGGAGGGGAAGACCCTGTGTTGATGGTGTTGGTGGGTGTAGAGGGGGGGATGGATGTGTCTGTGCAGGGTGTTGAGGGGTACGAGGGCACCCAAGCATAGGGCACCTGCTTGTCTAGACTTCTGATTCAGCTGGTGATGGGGTGAGAACCTCTCACGCCAGCCCCAGGAGGGGAAGACCCTGTGTTGATGGTGTTGGTGGGTGTAGAGGGGGGGATGGATGTGTCTGTGCAGGGTGTTGAGGGGTACGAGGGCACCCAAGCATAGGGCACCTGCTTGTCTAGACTTCTGATTCAGCTGGTGATGGGGTGAGAACCTCTCACGCCAGCCCCAGGAGGGGAAGACCCTGTGTTGATGGTGTTGGTGGGTGTAGAGGGGGGGATGGATGTGTCTGTGCAGGGTGTTGAGGGGTACGAGGGCACCCAAGCATAGGGCACCTGCTTGTCTAGACTTCTGATTCAGCTGGTGATGGGGTGAGAACCTCTCACGCCAGCCCCAGGAGGGGAAGACCCTGTGTTGATGGTGTTGGTGGGTGTAGAGGGGGGGATGGATGTGTCTGTGCAGGGTGTTGAGGGGTACGAGGGCACCCAAGCATAGGGCACCTGCTTGTCTAGACTTCTGATTCAGCTGGTGATGGGGTGAGAACCTCTCACGCCAGCCCCAGGAGGGGAAGACCCTGTGTTGATGGTGTTGGTGGGTGTAGAGGGGGGGATGGATGTGTCTGTGCAGGGTGTTGAGGGGTACGAGGGCACCCAAGCATAGGGCACCTGCTTGTCTAGACTTCTGATTCAGCTGGTGATGGGGTGAGAACCTCTCACGCCAGCCCCAGGAGGGGAAGACCCTGTGTTGATGGTGTTGGTGGGTGTAGAGGGGGGGATGGATGTGTCTGTGCAGGGTGTTGAGGGGTACGAGGGCACCCAAGCATAGGGCACCTGCTTGTCTAGACTTCTGATTCAGCTGGTGATGGGGTGAGAACCTCTCACGCCAGCCCCAGGAGGGGAAGACCCTGTGTTGATGGTGTTGGTGGGTGTAGAGGGGGGGATGGATGTGTCTGTGCAGGGTGTTGAGGGGTACGAGGGCACCCAAGCATAGGGCACCTGCTTGTCTAGACTTCTGATTCAGCTGGTGATGGGGTGAGAACCTCTCACGCCAGCCCCAGGAGGGGAAGACCCTGTGTTGATGGTGTTGGTGGGTGTAGAGGGGGGGATGGATGTGTCTGTGCAGGGTGTTGAGGGGTACGAGGGCACCCAAGCATAGGGCACCTGCTTGTCTAGACTTCTGATTCAGCTGGTGATGGGGTGAGAACCTCTCACGCCAGCCCCAGGAGGGGAAGACCCTGTGTTGATGGTGTTGGTGGGTGTAGAGGGGGGGATGGATGTGTCTGTGCAGGGTGTTGAGGGGTACGAGGGCACCCAAGCATAGGGCACCTGCTTGTCTAGACTTCTGATTCAGCTGGTGATGGGGTGAGAACCTCTCACGCCAGCCCCAGGAGGGGAAGACCCTGTGTTGATGGTGTTGGTGGGTGTAGAGGGGGGGATGGATGTGTCTGTGCAGGGTGTTGGGGGTGTTGGTGGGTGTAGAGGGGGGGATGGATGTGTCTGTGCAGGGTGTTGAGGGGTACGAGGGCACCCAAGCATAGGGCACCTGCTTGTCTAGACTTCTGATTCAGCTGGTGATGGGGTGAGAACCTCTCACGCCAGCCCCAGGAGGGGAAGACCCTGTGTTGATGGTGTTGGTGGGTGTAGAGGGTGGATGGATATTTCTGTGCAGGGTGTTGATGGCGTTGGTGGGTGTAGAGGGGTGGATAGATGTTTCTGTGTAGGGTATTGGTTAGTGAAGAGGGTGGATGGTTGTTTCTATGTAGGGTTTTGGTTGTGTTGGTGGGTGTAGAAGGTGGATGGATGTGTCTGCGTAGGATGTCAATGGTGGTGGGTATAGAGGGTGGATGGATGTGTCTGTGTAGGATGTTGGTGTGTTGGTGGATATAGAGGGGCGGATGGACATTTCTGTGCAGGGTGTTGGTGGTTACGAGGGCACCCTGGCCTAGGGAACCTGCTGGTCTAGACTTCTGATTCAGCTGGTGATGGGGTGAGAACCTCTCTCGCCAGCCCCAGCACCAGGAGGGGAAGACCCTGTGTTGATGGTGTTGGTGGGTGTAGAGGGTGGATGGATATTTCTGTGCAGGGTGTTGATGGCGTTGGTGGGTGTAGAGGGGTGGATAGATGTTTCTGTGTAGGGTATTGGTTAGTGAAGAGGGTGGATGGTTGTTTCTATGTAGGGTTTTGGTTGTGTTGGTGGGGGTAGAAGGTGGATGGATGTGGCTGCGTAGGATGTCAAGGGTGGTGGGTATAGGTGTAGGGGGGGGGATGGATGTGTCTGTGCAGGGTGTTGGTGGTGTTGGTGTGTGTAGAGGGTGGATGGATGTGTCTGTGTAGGATGTTGGTGTGTTGGTGGATATAGAGGGGCGGATGGACATTTCTGTGCAGGGTGTTGGTGGTTACGAGGGCACCCTGGCCTAGGGAACCTGCTGGTCTAGACTTCTGATTCAGCTGGTGATGGGGTGAGAACCTCTCACGCCAGCCCCAGGAGGGGAAGACCCTGTGTTGATGGTGTTGGTGGGTGTAGAGGGGGGGATGGATGTGTCTGTGAAGGGTGTTGACGGTGTTGGTGGGTGTAGAGCAGGGGATGGACATGTCCGTGCACAGTGTTGGTGGTGTTGGTGGGTGTAGGGGGGGGGATGGATGTGTCTGTGAAGGGTGTTGACGGTGTTGGTGGGTGTAGAGCGGGGGATGGACATGTCCGTGCACAGTGTTGGTGGTGTTGGTGGGTGTAGGGGGGGGGATGGATGTGTCTGTGCAGGGTGTTGGTGGTGTTGGTGTGTGTAGAGGGTGGATGGATGTGTCTGTGTAGGATGTTGGTGTGTTGGTGGATATAGAGGGGCGGATGGACATTTCTGTGCAGGGTGTTGGTGGTTACGAGGGCACCCTGGCCTAGGGAACCTGCTGGTCTAGACTTCTGATTCAGCTGGTGATGGGGTGAGAACCTCTCTCGCCAGCCCCAGCACCAGGAGGGGAAGACCCTGTGTTGATGGTGTTGGTGGGTGTAGAGGGTGGATGGATATTTCTGTGCAGGGTGTTGATGGCGTTGGTGGGTGTAGAGGGGTGGATAGATGTTTCTGTGTAGGGTATTGGTTAGTGAAGAGGGTGGATGGTTGTTTCTATGTAGGGTTTTGGTTGTGTTGGTGGGTGTAGAAGGTGGATGGATGTGTCTGCGTAGGATGTCAATGGTGGTGGGTATAGAGGGTGGATGGATGTGTCTGTGTAGGATGTTGGTGTGTTTGGTGGGTATAGAAGGGTGGATGGACGTTTCTGTGCAGGGTGTTGGTGGTTACAAGGGCACCCTGGCCTGGTTTAGGCTTCTGATTCAACTGGTAATGGGGTGAGAACCTCCCATGCCAGCCCCAGCACCGTGGTGGAGGGGAAGACCCTTCTTGGACCTCCTGGTTGTGCCCTGAGCATCCCAACACTTCTCCTGGTCTTAACTGCACGTCCCATCGAAGGACTGGTTGCTTGTTGATCTGTGGGTTACATGCTTGGGCTGCTCCCCTGAAACCTGACCATATCAAGAGCCACATTCGCCAGCCCCAGCACCAGGAGGGGAAGACCCTGTGTTGATGGTGTTGGTGGGTGTAGAGGGTGGATGGATATTTCTGTGCAGGGTGTTGATGGCGTTGGTGGGTGTAGAGGGGTGGATAGATGTTTCTGTGTAGGGTATTGGTTAGTGAAGAGGGTGGATGGTTGTTTCTATGTAGGGTTTTGGTTGTGTTGGTGGGTGTAGAAGGTGGATGGATGTGTCTGCGTAGGATGTCAATGGTGGTGGGTATAGAGGGTGGATGGATGTGTCTGTGTAGGATGTTGGTGTGTTTGGTGGGTATAGAAGGGTGGATGGACGTTTCTGTGCAGGGTGTTGGTGGTTACAAGGGCACCCTGGCCTGGTTTAGGCTTCTGATTCAACTGGTAATGGGGTGAGAACCTCCCATGCCAGCCCCAGCACCGTGGTGGAGGGGAAGACCCTTCTTGGACCTCCTGGTTGTGCCCTGAGCATCCCAACACTTCTCCTGGTCTTAACTGCACGTCCCATCGAAGGACTGGTTGCTTGTTGATCTGTGGGTTACATGCTTGGGCTGCTCCCCTGAAACCTGACCATATCAAGAGCCACATAGATCTGGAGAAACGCTTCTCCCAAGCCCTGCGGTCCAGTTTCTCTGGTCAGAAAGAGCTCCTGCTGGTTGTTCTGACAGGGAACGGCTCGTGCCAGGGGCTGGGAAAAGAGAGGCTCTAGGTGAAATCCCAATTGTGACGCCGTGGGCTTTGAAACCATGACAGAAAATTTTCCTGCTCGCGTTTGTTCTCCTTGAGCTCCAGCTCGTTCACCAGGATGTTTTTCAAGGAGGGTCTGGTCAGTGTTGGCAGAGGAAAGTCTCTGATTTCCCAAGCGTGCTTATCGCTTTGGCCTTGACAACGATGGGAACTTTCAGCACTGGGCTTTTTTTGTTTCATTTAGAGGCAAACATGAGAAAGCCTGCCCTCGCCGGCAGCATTGTGCTGGTTTTCCTGTGTGCTGGATCACGCAAGACAGATAAAAGCTTCCCCCAAAATGTTGCTGGCTTTGCAGTTGTCGGACCTGGGCAAGTTGGGTGGGAGGAGGAGAAGGAGAAGTAATGTCTGAACTGAGCAAATCTTGCCGGTCAAAGAAAGTACCTGCCATCACTTGGGAAAAGGATTTTTGGTGTAGGATGAGCAATAAAACCTTGAGGATTATAAACAGCTCCCCAAGGCCGTGGGTTTGTGTCTGGAATCGAGCGGTGTTGGTGGGGTGATGGTATAGATCTATAGGGTGAGGTGGAGGCTGGCCGGACAGAAGCGGGTGGTGTTTGCCCCCTGCCCTCCCCTTCCTGGGGATACTCGGGTGGTTTGGGCTGAGGAGCAGGAGTGAGGAGCTCGTGCCTTAAGAAAGATGTATATTTTCAAAGTGCAAGATGTTTTAGATGTGGGTATCATTGTACTTGGGGGTTGGCTGGCAATGACGGGGTGCTCGTGGGGCAGCCTGAAAAAGCATGTGATGGAAGGATGGTGCTTAAATCCCTCCACTCCCCGGGAGACTCAAACCCCGGTGCTACCTCTTCCGTTAAAAATTTCCTTTGTGTCTTCAGAGCTTTGATTATTTTATATTGGGGTTTTCGTTATCCCTGTGTACGATCAAACTGGTTTTCTCTCTGTACGTGGAGCGCTGCTGGGTACTTGGTGAGGTCTGAGGAGGGAAGCACATGGCAGAGCATCTTCTGCTGCGGGAAGGTGGATTTTGGAGGAAACCAGGGGAGCTGGTGGCCCCCAGAGGTGTGCGGGTGTTCTGGAGAAGCTCAAGAACCAACATCACATACTGCACTATCCTTGCAAGCCTGAGGTTTTCTTCTAGTGTTACAGGGAAGTTTTGGAATACAAGGAATGCCCTCTTTAGTGTCATCCCCTTGTTCCTGGTAGAAATATTTGGGAAATCTCTTATTTGAAGGAATACAGTCAAAAAAAATAAAAAAAGCTTATTTATAAGGGCCCTGTCCCGTTGATGGGACTTATTTTCTTTAATGCTCAACCAACATGCATACAGGGTTAGGATGCATAAAAATGAACAGGAAATGAGTATATCTTGCTAACTGAAGGGTATGAATTTTAACTTTTGCTTACGGTACGTTAAAGCTGGACGTTTCATCAGCGTGAGGGTCTGGGGATGGTACCGACAGGCCAAGAGCGCAGGCCCTGCCGGCCGGCACGGCTGCTGCCCCCGACCCGGTCCCAAAAGGTGGCCTGGATTGATTAGGGCAGTGGTCAATAAGCTGGGAAGGTTCTGGAAGTGGCAGCAGAGCAGGATGCTGTGCCGTAGTGTTGGGGTTTTGGCTGCTGTCCCCCTCCCTGATTTCTCATGCGCGACAAAAGCCATCCCTACCTGCCGAGCAGGAGGCAGCCCAAACGCGGGGCGTTCCTACACCCAGCGAGGAGCTCTGGCTGCCTCTTGCAAGAAAATTGGAGCGTAACAGGCAGCAAGAAGGAAATTTGGTGCCTTTTCATTTTCAGCATTAAAAAAACCCATCGGCAAAACTGAGCAGTCTGAGTGTAAGCCTCGGGACTGATCGCCCTGACAGAAATACAGGGGTCAGTCGTGTGAGGTTGAGGATGAGTTGGCTTGAAATTTTCCTTTCCCCTCTGTTAAAAACAGGTGTAGGAGGAATTTTACTCACTTCCCTTTTCACAGAATCACAGAATGCTATGGGGTTGGAAGGGACCTCTGGAGATCATCCAGGCCAACCCCCTGCCAGAGCAGGTCCACCCAGAGCAGGTCCCACAGGAACGTGTCCAGGAGGGTTTGAATGTCTCCAGAGAAGGAGACTCCACCACCTCCCTGGGCAGCCTCTGCCAGGGCTCTGCCACCCTCACAGCAAAGAAGTTCCTCTTCACGTTTAGGTGGAACTTCTTATGTTCAAGTTTGTGCCCATTTCCTCTTGTCCTGTCCCTGGGCACCACTGAAAAAAGCCTGGCCCCATCCTCCTGACACCCACCCTTGAAGTATTTATAGGCGTTGATCAGATCCCCCCTCAGTCTTCTCTTCTCCAGACTAAAAAGACCCAAGTCCCTCAGCCTTTCCTCATCAGAGAGATGTTCTAGTCCCCTCATCATCTCTGTAGCCTCTGCTGTGCCCTCTCCAGCAGTTCCCTGTCCTTCTGCAACTGGGGGGCTCAGAACCGGACCCAGAGGAACTGGATCCCAGAGGATCCTTCAGGCTGCAGGCAGCACTGCTGGCCATGCATCTCCGAAACTGAACCAAGGTGGGACGTTGTCCATCTCCTCCATAGTTGCTTGGTCGCACCAGAGGCTCTCAAAAGCATTTATGAAGATGGGGACTCTGGATGTGTTTTAATGACTATGTAATGGCTGAGTGTTGAGGTGCCTTGTTCCAGGGACTGCAATTTCAGATTTCCTATCACAAATGCATTAATTCTCTTGCTTTGGCTGGTGTTTTTTGGCTGCCACCAGCCTATTCTTGGTGGCCATCAAGCCTGATCCCGTGGTTTAGGCTGCATTTCTTTCCCCTCCCCTTTCAGTGGAGTGCACTGAATCTGATGTCCACGTCTCCTGTATAGCATTTCCCAGGATTTGGACCTTTGGGTGCATGGGGAGCACTGGTCTGTCATACTGGAAGATGGGAGGATGCGGCTGGTTTCCATTCTGAGTCTCCAGCAGGCACGTGCTGGTGGAGCGGGGATGCTGCGGGGCGCAGAGACTGATGCTCCTGTTTCTCTTTTCTCTTTCCCCAGAGATCATCGACGACCTCACGAACCTGGTGGAAAACACAGATGACAGACTTCGCAACCAGACGCGGCACGTGAAGATGGTGGACAAGAAATCAACATCCTGCGGTAGGAAACAGCTCGAGCACGAATCCTGTGCTGTTATTAAACGATGAGGAGGTAGCTTAGTGCTCAGAGGCTGCGTGCAATGCGCTCCCCCCGAGGCCAGATTCTTTTAAAAGTTAAAAAAAAAAAAAAAACTCTCCAAACTTCTTCAGCTGCTGTTGCAGGTTGGACTCACGGTGTGTGTCGATACAGTTAATTTCCTTGAGCCATTTGACTCCGGTGTTGCACAATATTCTGATTGGAAATTGCAGAACTGTCTGAAATTAGAGCAGTGCGTGTTAATTAGCTTTAAAAAAACTTGCGAGCTACCAGCTCCCACAAACCAGTCCCAGCAGGGAGCGATGCCACGGGGACATTTCTGGTGGTGTCCTGCAGGAACGTGTTCTCAGCCAGCTGGTGGCCTGCCAGATGTGAAATCTTTGTGGGGACTCTTCTGGCTTTGTGCAAGGGGGTAAAGCTCAGTTTGTCTGCCTTCCCGTGCAGCCAAGGAGAGGTTTTAGATCTCAGGCACCAAGGTTTTCCCTCTATGGGGTGAAGAGCTGGGGGTTTGAGAGCGATGTGGGGCCAGGTTGGACAGGGCTTTGAGCAACCTGGTCTGGTGGGAGATGTCCCTGCCCAGGGCAGGGGGGTTGGAACTGGATGATCTTTAAGGTCCCTTCCAACCCAAACCATTCTATGATGCTGTGGGAGGATGCTGTGGGTGGTGGCAGAAAATATATTGGGAGGATGAGTGGCTGGGGATGAGGTCTATGGGGAGGTGGTGGCAGTGAGACACTTCTGGAAGTAGAATGTCCAGTTCTGGTGCCCATGGTACATTTTTTCCATAGTGGGAAACTCAAAATCCTAACAAGAATAATTTATGCTCTGTAGGAATTTGACTTATAGGCAGAAGCTAAAGAAATCTTGGTGTATGTAGTTTCATAAAGAGAAAGTCAAGAGCTGAACCGATGGTTTTTATCGGAGTCAGGTTGATGGTTGGACTAGATGATCTTAAATGTCCCTTCCAACCTGGGCAATTCTATGACTTGGTCATGGATCCATTTCTGGCTGGTGGGGAACTCTTTGTAGAGCAATGATCTAGCAGCAGAAGCGGGTGATCTCAGATGGCAATGAAATACTTTTCAAGCACTGAGGATGTATTTCAAGGATTTCTTTAGTTCTCCATCAGGGGCAATTTTTTGAAAATCTGATGAAAATCTGTGGCTTCTTCTGGAGAGCAAAGTTGACTTTTCAGAGGCGTTTGTCTCCAATTTCTCTCATACCAACTACAGGTAAAATCAGAGATGTGACTGCAGAGTTGGGCACTGGCTTTTTTATTTGAGGTCTTTAGTGTTGACACAAGATGAATTTAAGCTAAAAATAATTGCGCCTGAATGATGCTGAGTGCCCCTGTGTGCCTCTGGAGTCTTCCCTGAGGTTCTGAGGTTTCTGAGGAGCACAGGGAAGCACCATGGGGCAGGGAATCCCACTTCCCAGACACCTTCCCCCTCCCTAGGTGTTTCTCCCCCTTTTTAGGTTCCTCATGCACCCCCGGACGGTGTTGCTGGATAACGAGCCTGTCTCTTTAACACTGCAGCCCATACTGGCTGCACTGGGGAATGTGAGAGGAGGAGGAGGAGGAGGATGGGAGAGGGGAAGGCTGGGAGGCTCCTGGGCTGGATTCCTTGGGGGTGACCTCTCTCACCCTTTCCACATTGAAAAACATGTTTCTGCTGCCTCTCAGTGCCCGGTGCCTGGTCCCTCTGCTCCAATAGGGTTTCCTGTGTTTGCATAACAATTTGGGCATATGTAAACATGGTATTGCCTCAGATAACTGGTTTGCTCTGCCTGAGCAGGGCTTTTAGAACAATAATGCTGGGAGCCACAGGCTGTAATGGCATTCTTCCCGTCCCTTTGCCACCCTTACCCCTGGCGCTGGAAGTGAGCTCCTGTATTAAGATCAGAAGAACCCTCTGCGTGCGTAGAACAAAGCCAAGCAGTGGGAAAACTGGCACCTGCCAGGTCATTTCCCCATTTAAATTGATTAAACTCTTTGGTAACTCTTTGGTTTGGGTGCTGTTACTTTGGATTTCAATGGGGGTGAAGTGCTCGCTCTCCCCCCTTGCCCACCCCTCTGTTCCCCGGGATGCAGACCTTTGCTTGGATCCAGCCTCCGTGTTCCAGCGCGTGCCTGTTCCTGGGTTTTTTGCCTCCTTTTTGAAATCCTAATGTCTTTTTATTTCCCCCGACGAGTGCCTGCACTGGAGCCACTGGCTGTGGATGCAAGCGGAGCAGCCTGGCGTGAATAGTGGAATAATCACCCTTTTACGAGCAGGAATGTAACGCAGAACTGGGTGGGTCTTTGTTAGCAGCCAGTATAATAATAAAATCAAAGTATTGCTGATGAAATCCAACTTTAATCAATATTTCAACGTCTCGCTCTCATGCAAATGTTGTTTTGAGCTTTGGAGGTGGTTTAACACCACGGCTGTTGGTGCCACCGGCTGGGCACCGAGGCGCTGGGGACAGCAGCCCCTCCAGCTCTGTCCTGGCAGAAACCTTCAGGTTGTTTTGGGTGGGTTGTTTCATTTGCGGTTTATTTTTGGTGCCGTTTCTCTGGCTGACTCAGGAGCTGTTGACAATCCCATCCCTCGCTCCTGCCCAACCAGGGCTGCCCTGCTCAGAGCCTGTGGCCCTTGGTGGCCCCGGGCAGCCCTGCACTGGTGGCAGCGGGAACTCCCAGGGACTGCAGGGGAAGAAAAATCCTGGGATATACTGGAGTCTGCTGTGTTTGTGAAATTATTGTTGAAAATCATCAGTCCTCTGCGGGGAAGCGTTTGCACGCTGTTTGGCATTGCTGTATTGTTTTTCAGTGTGTGCTGGACGTAGAATCACAGAATGGTTTGGGTTGGAAGGGACCTTAAAGCCCCCCCAGTGCCACCCCCTGTCCCGAGCAGGGACACCTCCCACCACACCACGTTGCTCCAAGCCCCCTCCACCCTGCCCTTGAACCCCTCCAGGGATGGGGCAGCCACAGTTTCTCTGGGCAACCTGGGCCAGGCTCTCACCACCCTCACACCAAACAAGTTCTTTCTGAGATCTCAACTAAATCTCCCCTCTTTCAGATTAATTGCCATTCCCCCTCATCCTCTAGCTCCCCTCCCTGATCCAGAGTCCCTCCCCATCTCTCCTGGAGCCCCTTGAGGGACTGGAAGGGGCTCTGAGGTCTCCCTGGAGCCTTCTCTTCTCCAGGCTGAGCCCCCCCAACTCTCTCAGCCTGTCCTCACAGCAGAGGGGCTCCAGCCCTTGGAGCATCTTCATGGCTTCCTCTGGACCCGTTCCAACAGGTCCCTGTCCTTCCAGGCATTTAGGAAGGAAGATATATATATACATATATATATCTATATTTTAAATTTCAGAAATTCACATTGAGCTTTGACCAAAATGTGCACACAAATCATTACTCACATGTAAAGCTGCCTTTAACCAGATTTGCTGCAGGAACATCTGTGTGCACAATCCTGACTTCTCAGTTTTCCTCCTGGTTCTTTTGGGTTGGTCCCCACTCTCTCCCAGTTCTCTCCCAGTTTCCATACCTTTAGGGTGAGGTTTATATGTGCAGAGTAACACTCAGTAACCATTTCTCAAGAACTTCTTTATTAGAAATGTTAACCCTCAGAATATCCTCTTGAGAACTGCATTTACAAATAAGCATAGAAACGAAAGTGTAATTAAGGTTGAGATGCTGAGGGGGTGGGGGGGGGCAATGACACATGAATTTGCCCCAAACCAACTCTTGAGCTGCAACAACCTGATGAAGTGGCAAATGCCACAACACCTTAATGACAGAATACTCGGGATTCCTGCAGTATTTTCAGTTTTCCTGGGTCGGGATGACCTGGCTGGGATCCCACCCAGTCCAATTCCAATCGGCAAAAATTCCCACATTTTCTAAAACTCTTCAAAATGCCCAATTTTGAAAAAAATAGACATTCTTTAAAGGCAAACGACTGTCCTGAAATGAGTAGTACTGTCAGACTCTCAGCACTTCTGTTGTTTGGGTTCATGGTGTGGCTCCCGTGGGGTTTTCCATCCTCTCTTGCCCCGAGGGGGCTCCAGTGTCAGCTCATCCTTAGTGTCCCTGACACCCATCCTGAGAGTCTCCTGGTCCCCAGCCTTTGGCATCTCGGGCAATTCTGAGTAAGTAGGTGCAGGTTTGGGGTGGGGGATCCCAAAACAGGGCGGCTCAGCCCGATATGCAGTTCTGTGGGTTGGGTTTATTTCTCTCCATCATCAGGCTCAAGCATTTTAGGACTAGGCTGGAGTCTGCAAAGAGCCTGTGGGTCTTTCTCCCGGCCCATGGGTCGCAGTTGGCCTTGTCACAGAGGAGAAAGTCTCTCGTTTACCTGGATGGTGCTTTTTGGTGACTTTCCCCCATCCTTGAGCTGTGTAGATTATTTGTTGTTGTTTCTTTTTCACCTAAAGCCGCAAGTAGGCAGCTCCTTGCAGAGGGGATGGTTAAACCAGGCTGTGTTTGTGGTAAGAGCATCCTGAAGTGTTTGTGCCCGAAGGAGATGCGGGGATTTTAGTAACCCAGGACACAGCTGGGAGCCTAATTATCCTAATTATCCCATGCGACCTATGCAGAGGCAGTGGCAGCCAAGCTATGCAATGGATGGAGTCAGAAATGTTCCTAAGGTCCTGCTCAAGCAGACCAGGAATTGGGGAGGGGATCTGGGGGATCGGTGTGGTCCTGCTCCTCATCCTGCCCAAATCACTCTTTTTGGTGGCCCACTCTTTGGTGGAGAAAGGCTGGTTTCCTGGGGAAGCAACACAAAAGATTATGACTTTTTCTTAGTGAAAACGAGCCAAAAAGAGCAAACTTTCCTTCCTGACAGATTTATCCATCCAGCATCAGGGAAGCAGACCGTGTCTTTGCAGTTATCTCTGTCCTCACCCCTCTAAGCTTCCAGATAGAGGAGGCAAACGAGAAGCACCCACCCAGTGTTCCCTGCTGGGCTGGTGGCTGTGTCCTGTAAAATAATACACAATTGTGAAGTGCCAGCCGAGCCTGAGCAATTTTTTTTTCCCTGTCTTTCGTTTTCTCCTGTTCCACAAGATGGCATTGCAATCTAATCCCCTCCCTCTGGCCCCAGGTGGATGCTCTCATCTCCCCTTTGCCTTCTGACGGAGGGGTTTGGAGAAAAAAGTTAGTCGGTACCAAGTAGGGGTCTTTTTTTATCTTAACAAATCGCCAAAATACCTGAATTTAAGACAGAGCTTTGCCAAACCTATTAATTGGAGTTTTAGGAAGGTTTCATTTGTTTTAAAACAGAGTAGCTTGGATAATACAAGTTTTCCTCTAGAAAATAATGATTCACGCAGGCAGGGGACTTCTTCTGCCAGATCCTGCGATCTCCCCCTTCTAAGTTACGGTTATTTTTGCCGTGAATTTAATGGGTTTTCTAAATCCTGGATGGCAGTTGCTCAGGTTTGTTCCTCTGACATAAGGCTGGGTGTTTAGATGAGCAAGTCCCCATCCATGGGTTTTTTTTCTCGGCGGAGCGGAGAAGCTGGTGTAGTTGCCATGAAATCAGCCTTTCCTGCAACCCGACCCCGGGGGCAGTGACACCCCTGTTCCTCCCCGGGAGGAGCAACCTGCTTCTACAGCATGACTTTTCTTGGCCTGGCAACTTAGATATTTTCCTGATTTTTTTTTTTTTTATTATTATTATTATGATGATTTTCCCTCCTTTAGTTTCTTCCATTGTAAGCGATTACACGTTGAGAAGTTTGTTCTGAGCTGTTACTCCAGCTTCGGAAAGAAATTTTAGCGGGAGAACGATGGATGTGTTGGTTGAATTGGGCTTGTTGCTGCTGTTTTCACTGGTCGTCGGTGGCTGAAATGCATCCCTGGACTCAAGCAGCCCAGGGAGGTGGCCGAGGGGTTGAACAGGAGGTGCAGTTTCATCTGGGCTTTCCAGTCTCCCCATTCCCTTCCCCACAACCTGCTGGGGAATACCAGGAGATCTTGCTGCAGGATTTAGCTTTCCACCAGTCTTGCTGCCTCCTGCACCACCCTCCTTTGGGCTGTAGTTCTCCTCTGAGCTCCCCAAAGTGGTTTTTTCCTCCCACAGAGCTGGTTTTCCATCACCAGGTGAGGTGCAGCCGGGAGAAGCAGGGATCTGCCACCACTGAGCCTGCATTCGGGAGGAAGCAATGGGTTTGCAGCCCCCAGCGACCCTCCTCTTCCTCCCACCTTGCCCCTCTGACTTCTGAACCCGCTGCCTCATTGAAGCTGAAATTAGCCAAAGAGAGGGGTTGCAAAGATAAGAAGTTACTACAAGCTTACTCGGCATCTATCCTCATTAGAGAGACCCAATTAAGGGCCCCGTTGGGGGGGGGGGAAGGCAGGGTGAGCTCAAGTCTCATTAAACACCAGAGAAGCCTCAAAGCAGATTAGTTGAGGGACGTAGAGGGAAATGTGGCTCCATTAATTATATTAATAGAACAACTTTTAAATGAACTGGTCCAGTAATTTTGGTGTGTTGCTAATCCCAAATTCCTGGTTCGTTTGTTGTCTCCCCAGAACAGGAGAGACTTTTCCTGGGCTTCGTTTAGCTCTGAGCCCCCCGGGAGCAGGTGAGGAGCTCCCGGGATGTCCAACTGTGTGAAGAAGCATCCCAAAGGATGCTTTCTGATTCAGCAAGTGCACTCAGACAGTCAGGCACGGTGCTGGGACAATGACTTTGCTGGTGGGGTGTCCCCAGCAGCCTGCTCCTGGCTCTCCCCGTGACTTTGTACCCCCCCAGCTCGTGGCCTCTCCGAGCCACCTCCTCCCATGTGCTGGATTCAGAGCTCGAGTGTTTGGCTTCAAATTGCTTATGCTGAGGCATTGAAATGGATTCAACGGATGGCAGAGGATGGACCTAAGCAGTCATAAACGGTATTTTATTTATTTTTTTTATTTTAAAAAAGCTGCTTTGGGGCTGCTTTCTGAATTTCTTCCCAGGTGAGGAGCGTGGTGGTTACTGGTGGTGTCTGCCCCATGTGTGTTTAGCAGGAAGGGACAGGAAGAGCCTTCTGGGTCATAGGATCCCTTCAAGATAAATTTCTGAGAACAAGCTTGTTTTTTCCCCCCCATTACTCCTATTGGAAGGCTGCAATGGTCATAAACTTATTGCCAGCCTGGGCTTGTCAGGGACACTTCATTTTGCCCACGTGCAACCCTTGTTCTGGTCTCTTGAATAGTTCTTTCCCCCTTTTTATTTTACTCCCCGAGATGCGTGTGGCTGAGACTTCACCCAGCGTTCCCTCCCAGCTTTTGTTTTGTGGGGATGAACAAGCATCTTTACATTTTGATCTCCTAAATTAATCTCTCTCTTTCCTGATAAGCCCTTTTTTATGCTTCTTCCAAACTTTTTGAGTTTTTAACCATGAGAACTGACCACAACATCCCCGGAGTCTTCCCATGATGGCTTTTCCACCAGCTCTAGCACTTTTCTGGCTGCTGGAAATATTTCAGTTACAGCCTGTCGGTGCCTTGGTGAGTTCTGGTTTGAGCTGTTTGTTTGGGCCTTTCTCACTCTTGAACATTTTCCACCTGGAGTTCATTTTCTTTCTGACTCGTAGCAAAAAAGCTATTGTTTGTCCCAAGTGTGTGGCTTCCTCTTTCATCCCATTGAATTTCAGCCTTCCTCCATTCATCCTCACAGTTACCCGGTTTTTTCCTACGTGCTGTCCCAGCTTTCCTCTCTGCCGATACTCCTTTCCAACTTTGTGTCATCAGCAAATTTCATTAGCACGCTTACTTTTTGTGCCAAGGTCATTAATAAAAATATTTAATAAGATCAGCCTCCTGACCATTCCTTGAGGAGCTCCGCTGGTGACCTCCCTCCATTCGGATCCTTCTTTCAACGCTGCTTTGCCTTTCACTGATTTCCTGGCCTTACAGTTCTGCTAATCCCCGTCTTTCTCATTTAATAATTTCCCACGTGGCACTGTATCACGTGCTTTGCTGAAGCCTGCGTGGATGGGATCTATCGTGGTGCCTTTGTCTAGAAAATTCATTATCTTATTGGCCTAACCTGATTAGCTCCGTTGGATCTGATTGCCCTTCCCGTTGTTTTCTACCCTGTTTACCATTTAGTTTGATGCTCTAATTAGGCTTTCTTCAGCTGGCTCTAGAGCCTCTGTCCTGCTGATGGTAACGGGACAACCTTGTGGTTGCTCATGTCTCATTTTCCCTTCTATGGTGTGGTTGTGTGAAGGCTGTGGTTCCTCTCTCCTGCCGGACATGGGCTGCACATTGATCCACCTGGTTTTGGGATACGTATCCCAGCTAATGTTCAGTTTGAAGGGAAAGAGCTGGAGCTCAGTGTGCATCAGTCCTGGCTTCATTAACCACCTCGCTCCACGTAACGACAGTTCGCCCGGTGGCACCGAGACCCTGCAGAACCACTGCAGCCTTCTCCATCCTCCCACCAAGCCATGGCTTGGCACGTTCAAGCAGCTGTTAACCAGTCGGCACGACCCAGCTTGTCTGGGACTTCTGCACCTGGGCCACCTCTTCCCACGTGCCTTTTTCCAGCTGCAGTAACCCCCAGGGTATCTCGCTGGGTAGTTTTTGGAGGTAGAGACACAAGTGAAATGGTTGGCTTAAGGCTGCGGAGCAAGGGTGGTATAAAGAAGGGATGAAGGGCAGGCACAGAGTCATCGGCGTCAAATGGAGGGGGGGAAATGACTTTACTGCAATGTATTGGCTTGATGTATTGGGGGGTTGTGTTCCAAGTGGCAGTGTCGACGCACGGGCATCAAAGCTGCAGAATAATGGGCTGTTCAAGAGCTGAGCCCTAAATTTGAGGCCACCTCAAATAACGGTAGGGGGGAAAGGAGAGTGGCATTTCTGGGCCTCGCTTGCGAGATGTAAATCGGGCACGGGTTCAAGTCTGAAGCTGGGAAATGGCAAGTCGGAGCAAGGGGGGGGGAGGGGGGTGGATAGGAGTGCGAAAGGCAGTAGAACATCTTCTTAATTACATTTGCATATGCAGCTGTTCAAACAGACTGAACTTCATCAATGCTTGTTCATACCTATCGGGAGATTTAGAGCAGCTGTTGTCAACCCATGAAATGGGATTCTACAAATCTGGGGGGTAAAATAAGCCCCCGGGCACCCTGCTCACCCAAGCTGTCCGTCACTCCGAAAGGGCAAGCAATTAGTTGTATTTGAATATTGAAAAAAAAAAAAAAATGGAATTGTGTGAAATATCCAAGGGCGACTGCTTACAGCTCGGTTTCCAAGGATACATGTTGCAGAATTAAATCATTAATTTATATTTCTGAAAATGGTGCTGAAATGTGTTAATTTGTACATTACCAAAGAGGCTGAAACTCGTCTCCTTCTGCCTTTTCTTTCCTAACATGCTCAATGACAAAATAATTGCTCTGCCCGGTCTGGAGTTGAAATACAACGGTGTTCTGGCTTGGGGAATTCGTGCCCCGTTAAGACTAAATTAGGGGTGTGGGAGAATTATCTCTGTTAACTGTTTGTGTTGATTCTTTAAGAGTTTGAAAATTCTGCCTTAATCCTTAGCTCCCAAATACCCAAACCGTTTCTAGCCTCTCTTGGTCTTGTTCCCCTAGATCCCCCCGCAGGGAAGGATGCTGTGCAGAGCCCAGCGCTGCTGCAGACACATTCCCGGGGCAGAGAGAGGGTCCGGCATCTGGAATTCTGCTTCACAGGCCCCGGGCACTTGAGGGACACAACAATACGTGGAGGATGTGGTCAATGGAGAAATGAGTTTGCTATGGACCAAGTGGTTATGTTGTCTCTTCGGGGCTTTCTGGGATGCATAGAGGATGTTGATCCCACCAGAAATTGGGGATATAAATCAACAGGGGCTGTGATCTCCAATCTTTCTTGTTTTGCAAAAATACAGTAGGATTCCTGCAATTGTGCTAATGCTGGTGGGGGAAAACTGTCCCTGGGCAAACGGGAAGAGCAGTGAGAAAGCCCTGCCCTTGAGGGGGGAGTCAGGTCTGATGGGGGATGGCCAAAGTCTGTGGTGGTATTTAAAAAAAAAAAAAAAAGAATTTAGTTAAGGTGGAAATCAAATATGTTCATGCAGCGTTTGTTTTGAAGCATTGAAATGGCAGGAGTTGTGCTTCCAGCAGGAGGTGTTAATTAAACCATGTGGCACATCTGGGATCGGGGGTTTCTCATTGGGAAAGCAGATGGGAGCCGTGCGCTGGGTGATGGGACGTGGGACCTGGCCAGCGTGTGCCCAGCGCCGTGGTGGCTGCTGCTGGAACCAGCTCAGCTCATCCTCTGGGGGCTGTGGGGCTTGGGTGGGAAAAGCCCCAGGCAGGTTTTTGGGCAGAAATCCCAGGTGGGTATTTTTGGGCAGAAATCGTCCTGCTGCCTGTCCCCAAGCAGGACCCTGCACTCATGTCCCCGGGGTGAGCAGCAGATGGAGTTTTCCACAGGAATGACTTGCTGTGGGATGCCCAGCCCCAGCACAGAGGAAGGCAGTGGTTTAAATGGGACCATCCCCTTGGACACCTACCCCCTGGCAGAGGGCGAGGTGCAGACAGAAGGAGCACCCGTAGCCACCAGACCTCCTTCTGGGACTCCAGGGGAGAAGCTTCTTAACTGCCTTCAGTTCTCAGAAGGTTGTACAGCAGTTTCACGGCTGGGAATGATGAGTTGGGTTGGACTCATTGCCAAAGGGCATGTGCAAGAGCATGTGCTGCTTCCAGAAGGAGCTTCACCACCCTCCTTGTGGTGGAACATGCAGTTTGCTTCTACTGTGAAGTAGGGTTTTAAGTCATAAGCTTAATAAACCAGCCTCAGTTTTAAAACTGAATTTCAATGTAGTTTTTGCAGATGATGGGCCATGACTTCGGCATGGCTCTGATGCTGACTTGAAGGTGTGAACGTTGCCTTCAAGGTATCTCCAGGGTGGGCCAGCTGTCTGCTTGCCCCAGGCTTCAGGTGGGTGTTGGTGCTGGATGTCACACAGAGGTGACACACACAGGGCTGACGTTGATGCTGTCGTACCAGTGTTGGATCTAGAGTTTGCAGTGACTTCTAAAGCCCTGCGGTGAAAGCCGAGATGCGTCACCAGAGCGTCACATGTGTCTGCAAACCAAGTTGGACGTTGATGGCCCAAGCACTTTCTGTGCACAGCAGCAAAGTGGGATTCCCTGTTTTGATATAAAACCTCTCTGCTTTGGAAATCGTTTTTCCCTTTGGGGTGGATGGAGGGAAGGGGTTTGTTTCTGCTGCCGGAGGATCAGCTTGTGCGAGTGCCTTTGCTGTGGAATTCCAGGGAGTGCTGGGATTTGCGGACGAGTTGCAGGTGTGAGGCTGTGCCTCGCGTGGCTTTTGATGCATTATGGTTGTCTTGTACCACATCCCCAGTTGGACTGCAACACGCAGCAGCTACTGTGTAATACTTATCTTCTATATATATAAAAAATGCACCAGAACATTGCCTTTTTGGCAAGGAAATTGGTATCACCAGCTCTGTTTCAGTGGAAACTTCACTTTCCAAGCCACGCTTTCTAAAACCGTCTGGTTATTACATGGATCTGTGAGATGCGTTGGGAGATGTTGTAAAACTTGCCTCTAATTTGCAGCAGTAGCCTTTTGCAGGAGGTGCTGTGGGCTGGCAAATCGCCTTTAATTTTCATCCCTGGGTCGTTGTCTGCCTGTTAATTTAATTACATTTATCACAGTAGTTGGAGATGAGCTGAGAAGGGAGCGAGGTGTTCCCAGCGCTCTCCTTCCCAGCCCTCCTTTGAAGACTCCTCTATAAACATTTTCCCCTTGATGCTTTCTTTTGTCAGAAGCGTGAAAGAATACTCTTATTTTAAACTTCTTTCTACTTCCATAGATGGACAGTTTTATACGATACAGCCAGTGCCTGCTGTGATTTTTATGGCCTATAGTTTTCTGAGCAAATGGTTTTGCTCACAAGTTGGCGAGGCTAAAATGACCTTCTCTTGTTCATTAACTGTCTGTTGAAAAAATATGCGTGTGGTGGTAGTTATAGAGCCTTGATTGGGGTTATTTTAGGTGGTGTGGGGAGGTCTGTTCCTTTCCTTCCCTCCTCATTATTGAGCAGAAGCGACTGCTTAGGGCCTGGTTTATTTACCTAATAAACTGCCTCTTGTATCGTCTAGGAAATGCTCACATTTTTCAGCCAAGAAATCCTAGTAACAGGCAAACAGAGGTCTAGCAGTCAGGTCTGGGGAAACAACAAAATGAAGGTCAGCTAATATTGCTGTTATTCTCTTTCCCGGTGGCCATGACAGCAGGGGTGGTTTATTTGAAGATCCCAGACTCGGAGTCATTGCTCGCATTGTTGGTCCCCCGAGCATTACAGGCTGTGCCAACACTCGGGGATATTAATGTATTCTACAGATCAGTGAATGAAGAATTCCTCCGCACTCCTTTCTTCTTTTTTTTTTTAAAAAAAAAGAAAAAGGAAAAAAAAAATCCTCTTCTCTCCCCTTCCCCCCTTTTTGTTTGCCGTGGCTTTGTCTGGGGGGATGTTGCTGGGCATTTCTAATGAGAAGAAGAAGAATTGGGGCGATGGGGGCCGGGGCAGTGGGGCCGGTTCCCCACTCCCAGTCCCTGCCAACCAGGTGGGTTGGCAGCCCTCGCATTGGTGGGGTTTGGGCAGGCAAATATCTAAGGAGAGGAGAACCAAAAAAGGCACGTTTTGGACACGTAAAGCTCATTGATTTGCTTCCTCCAAGGAGAAAATCCTGCCCCAGTGGTTCTTTAGTATTCAAACCAGCGCCGGGGCTGCAGCCATCGCCCAGCCCACCCCCAGCAGCTGCTCCGAGGCACGAAATTAAAGCAATTCCTGCTCCCGGTGACTTACTGCCGGGGGAATAATTGGGTTCTGTTTGGGAGGAACATAGAGCAACCCGGCCCCGACAATGGAAAAAGTACGGGTTTGGTGGGACGGAGTCGCGGAGACTTTTGGGGGGTTCAGTGGGAATTAAATCTGGTTTCATGAAGGGACAATTATCTAAGAATAATGCAATAGATCAGGGAAAGGGCGTCTGAGCAGGGTTTTTTTAATATATTCTCATTCCCTAGCAGGAATTGTACTTATATATATTTTTTTAAATATATTCTTTGATCCCTCATGGAAATGTTAATGAGACGAAAACTCCTAAAGAGCTCTCCAGACGCTGCCCTGCCTCGGAGAAGGGGCGGACTGAACCGCGGACCCTCGGGAGGGCTCCTGACACACAAGCGGTGCCTTTGTTTCCTCCTCTCCCACCCAGCACTGCCTCTGGAACCGCAGGGGAGACGAGAGGAGGCTGAAGAGGCCGGGAGGAAGGCCCCGTGTCCCCCCATTTACAAGAGAGAACTCGCCGGCCGGCTCTTAGGCCGCGGTTTGACAGGCCGGGCCCGGCCTGCGTTTGAAGTCCTGGGCTGAGGGTTCTCCAAGGATGTAAGTGGGATGCTTTTAGGCCGTCTTTCACTCCCGACTTAATTAATTAAGAAACCGGCAGGCTTTGTCTGGAGGGGGCCCGTTGCCGTGTGAGGCCCTGGCCTCCCCCGTGAAGGGGCCGGCGGGGGGACAGGCCTGCGCTGCCTTTGTGCCGTGGTGCCGAGCTGCAGGGAGAAGCCCCCGTGAGGCCGGCGGTGCCAGGGGCCATCACTCTCCGACAGCCCCAGAGCCCACCGACCTGCTCCGGATGGGAAGGAAAAATAACCCCCGGGGGGTAGGAAGGGTTCTGTGTGTCCTACAGCATCCTTCGTCAACCCTAACGGAGGGGCAGAGGTTATGCCAGAAAAAGGGCAGACACTATTAAGAGGCCGATGCCTGTGTCTGTATTTACACAGGGAGGAATATTATCTTTGAAATTTCATGGGTTGGCCAGGTGATTAGTTGTTGGCCTCATGGCCTGATGAGGGTGACGCTAATGGCCTTGAAAATCACCTAAAAGAATAAAAATTGCCCAAAGTACCAGCCTTGTTTTCAAGTTTCTGGTATAGGGAATGTGCCATCAGCCGTTGCCATCAGCACCCTGTTTGCCCAGAGCAGTTGCAAATAAACGCCGCAGTCCTTTGTATTATTTATCTTCTTCAGATTTCTTGGTGGTGATGATCAATACTGATTTGATCTCCCTTTGGCTGGCAGCCAGAGAGGAGACTTTAATGCTGGCACAGACCAGAGCTGACTGGAGTCAAATCAGTGTCTCTCCACCAACAAAGTCAGCTCAAAAGTTCAAAAATGAGGAGCCAAAATATCCCCACCTGAGACACAAAACACAGGACTACTAGAATTAAGGTTTTTATAGTGTTTGCACTTTTGCGAGGCTTAACAAGTGTCTAGTGAGGTGTTTATTCCACTCCAGTTGGAGGTGTGTCTCCAAGCCCTGTGGTTAATTGGGTCTGCAGGCTCTACAGCCATCAGCTCCTGAAGACGCGGCATGGCCTTTGGGCCCAGCCCGGTGGCCAGGTACTCTTGGTGTGGTGGCTGAAGGTGGTATGGATCTGGAGAAGCCTCATGTCTCTTGGATCCAAAACTGAAATACTTTGTCTTCATCATGTTGCTCTGTTGCTTTTTCGGAAGAGTGGACGTTAACCCAAGGAGAAGCCTTGGTACCAGTTTGGGATGGGAGAAGCAGAAGATGGTCAGGCTCTCTGGAGGTAGAGCCTGGACAGTAGTTTGTGATGGATGTTGAAACTAAGGAGCTTTTCACACATGTTGGAGAGTGCCCAAGGTAGGCTCAGGGCTCAGCAGAGGGAGTTGGAGATGACAACTTGGGAACTGTGACCTGGAGGTGACGGATGAGCCAGAGTAGAATGGGGACAGCGTTCACCTATCAGTGATCCCTGTAAACTTGTTTTAATTCCTCAGCTGAACAGTTCCAGCTTTGTGGCTGTAATTCAGACGTGATGCACATTGTGTGAAGTGGTGCCCCAAGTGTAGGTAGTAACTAACAGTTTTCTCTTGCCCCAATTCTCTGGGCTTCAGCATCGTTTATAGTGATTTAGTTGGTACCTTATACTGATATTTGTACCTTTGCCAGTTTGCTTTGTCACTTGCTTCTGGTTGCCCATGAGAAAAGATGAGTATTTCATACAATACGAAGCCATAACATGAGTGTTAGGTTTTTAACATAATATGCATTTTTGTGTAACTCTCCCAAATCTCCCAAGTTCAAGGAATCTGGAACGTATAAACTCTCCAGAACCAAAGAGATTCCCAGGTTTATTGCTTCTCCCTGCGCTTGGTGATTTTATTGAGCACTGTAAGATTTCCAGCTCCTGCAGGGTTGGGTGTTTTTTTACTACTGCAGTGTTTATAGCGTCTTGGGGATCCCAGCAGACGTTTTGTATTGAGCTCTACAACATCAGCGAGGCGACAGTACTGCTAAAAAGTTTTGGAAAAGCACCTTCTTAGTTCCAAAGTGACTCATTCCTGCTAGAGAATCAGCAAATGTTTTTCTGGCATTTAAATAAAATGCAAAATTATTAATTTCCCACCTTGATATTGAATTAAAGACTCAAAAACGAGGGGAAAAAAAGCCCCATGTTTAGGCCTTCTACAAAAACACAATTGGTGCCAAATGATTCATGCTGAATATTTTACGGCATGCTTTCAGGGGGAATGCAGCATTATAAACAGTAACATTTCCAGTTTGCAGAGATGAGGAGATTTGATTTCTTCTCCTGAATTTTACATTCTGTGCTTTCTGATTCAGAAACACTTTATTTGGAGTGTGTGTTTTGACAAGATACTCAAATAGCTTGGGAGTTGGGTAGATGTTTGTTTAAAGCTGATCGCCGGGTTTTGTTAGAGCTTGCGGTTCGAATGGAGACTCGGTGGATTTTCAGTCTTCATGTTACACCTCAGCCCTTTGCTTTTAATTAATTAAATTTTGGTTTTGTTTAATTTCTACACATCTTTTCCAGTGTTGCTGCTTCTGCTTTACTGTTTACTTTGGTAATACCAACATTATTAATATTTCTGTTGGATGCGTGACTACTTTGCCCTGTCCTCTATTCTCCTTCCTACATCCTGAAGTGTTTTATGCTTGTTTACCATCACTTTTGGTATTTCAAAGATGCTTGTTGCTTTGGTAGCTGAATGCAATTATGTAGATGAATGTGGAATAAGTGCCATTCTTGTTACACATGTTGTGTACTTAACATTCATATCATATTTGTGTGTGCATATTAGCGGTTAATGGTCTAAAAGAGAAACTTTCCTGAAAAGGAATATCTTCAGTTGAGATCGGTCAGCCTTGCCCACCGATGAAAAGCTGTTCCTGTCCCGGGAACCTCCGCTGGGACTTCTCTGCCACTGGATTTGCTCCAGTGTGTCCACTGAGCTGCTGGAATGTGAAGCTATTCTGGAGACTATGATGTGCTCCACGCAAGGAGAGAATCACGCTTTAGGCCTTCAGATTCTGCTTGAACTAAAGAGTTGGTGAATTTGGAGGCTCGTGGGAGAGGGCTTTGCTGTGTCGCATGTTGTGCGAGCCCTTTTGAGATAAGGAAAGTTGAATTCTGGTAATTGATAAATGCATGAAACTTTGATTTTTCACTTGGGATGTCCAGGTGGCTTGGTTCTGTTGGAAAGGTGCATGTTTTATTTTGGCTGCCGGAGGAACCAAACGCTAGTGGTCCCCTTCCAAGGAAGGAAGAGTTGAGTAAAACTGCTTTTCCTTTGCTGCAGGGTAAATGAGAAAGTCAATGAGTGCTAATGGTGACCCTTTTGTGCTGCTAATTCTGGCGATAAGTGGAACTGTAAGTCATCAAAGAGCTTGGAATTGCGTATTTAGATGTTAAATAACTTGATACAGTGAGCTGGTTGTAGGCTGAGTGATGTGCAAGTGCCCAAAAGCGAGGTTTGGTGTGTCAGTGTCCATAGGTGGGCATTCAGGTATTTTTATGGGTTATGACTGAACAAGTTTTACAATGTACCAGCTCCAGTCGTCTGCTTCCTTGCTTAATTTGGCAAGGTTCATAGGGGAGCCGAGCGTGTGGTAAGGGGTAGTTTTGGCTCAGTTCTGCTCAGTGGCTGATTTTAGTGGTGGTCCAGCTCACCTGAGACACCAGCTTGGCTCTGTAACTCCGAAATAGCGGGGATGACCCCCGTCTCCTTTTAAAGTCTTCATTCAGCCTTAGTCAAGGAAGAAATGGGGCATCAGGAGGGGAGGACATGTGTTATTTCTAGGCAGGGTTCCCATCTTTGTGGCCTTGTGTGGCTGGCTCTGCCTTCCCTGTAGGGTTTGTGCTCTTCTGCCAAGGTTCTTGGAAGGCAAGCACTAAAAAAGACCTCACGGCCATAAGGGATGAAGGGAGGAACTGGGAGTAACAGTGGAGCAATTGCTGGGACGAATTGCTCTTCTTTCCTGCCAGGCCAGTGCTGGCTCCATCTGCAGTGGTTGACAGATCTTAGTAGCTCCTTCACATATGTATTGTCCTTTGTGGAACAACAACATGCTGTTGTCCCTGAGTGCCTGTGGCTTGGCTGTGTCCATGTCCTCTGTGCCTGTCTGGAGTATTGTCACTGTCAGCCTGTTCCTAGACCATCTCTGACTTTGAGGTCCTAGAGGAATTGGGGTTAAGCCATCGGATTTTGGGGATGTGGTCCAGGATTTGTCATGCTTTGGTCAGATGAGCTGTGAATTGCTGCCCAGTGCCCTGCGAGGTAACCTGTCTGTCCTGCCCAGGCTACTCTGCAGACGTGGCTCTTTGGGTGTTCCTTCTTGGTTCACTGACACAGAGGAAGGCACGTTCTCTTGATGTTTATCCACAGATGTGTGGACATGGCTGACGCTCCGGAGATTGGGGCTTCCCTACTTAGTAGAGCCTGCAAGTGGGCTCCTTTCATCGCTACTTTGCCAAGATGACTTGAACTGCCCTTTGCAGCGATGGATTACATCTTAGTCACTTCATCTGGTGGCTTGGTAAACCCAACGTTTTTCTAGGTGGTTCCCAGTGCCCCCAACACCACTGTTAGATCCTTACACTTTCCTTCTTCCTACCTATCAATGAATAACAGAATGGTTTGGGTTGGAAAGAACCTTAAAGATCATCCAGTGCCACCCCCTGCCCTGGGCAGGGACACCTCCCACCACACCAGGTTGCTTCAAGCCCCCTCCAACCTGGCCTTGAACCCCTCCAGGGATGGGGCAGCCACAGCTTCTCTGGGCAACCTTTTCCAGTTTGAAGCCATTACCCCTCCTTCTACCTCTACTTGGCCTTGTGAAAAGTCCTTCTCCAGCCTTCTTGTAGACAGTCTTCAGATATAGAAAGGGGCTTTAAGGTCTCCCCGGAGCCTTCTCTTCTCCAGGCTGAACCCCCCCAACTCTCTCAGCCTGTCCTCCCAGCAGAGGGGCTCCAGCTCTCAGAGCATCTCCATGGCCTCCTCTGGCCCCGCTCCAACAGTTCCATGTCCTTATGCTGAGGACTCCAAAGCTGGATGCAGTACCAGAGCAGAGAAGAGGATGAGAACCACCTCCCTCAACCTATCTCAAGAGCTCTCCTGCCTTTCATGGTTTTCTGAGAAGATTAGACCTTCTAATCGGGTTGATCATCTGGTTTTCTGCACTTTATGGTGGCCTCCTTTGAGACAACAGGGCATGAAATAGTTCCTTGTGGTGGAGTTTCCTTTGATCAAACTAGACTGCACTTCAGCAGTCCTCAACTACCTAACTTCTTGCATAAGAGACTTTCTCTGAGAGATATTTTTAAAGACATTTCTTTGGTAAAAATACCTCAGGTAGGAGGGAGAACTCTCAGCACACTCTCACCTTCTCGAGCGTGATGGGGTTACGCCCTTTACTTTATATAGATCAAGAAAATAGGGAATTTGTAATTCTTTAGATAATGGAGGGTTGCTGAATAACGCTGTATAGACTCGTGTTAAACTGGGAGTCTTTTCAATAGAAAATGTTATAAAGCCGTGTCTGAAGCCTCCATGGAACAGCCTCTCCCAGAACCTGCAGTACCAGCAGTGTTCCTCACACAGTGTCGTTAGTGGGGGAAAGATAATGATTGCTGCCCATTACCCAGGACTCTGGGCAGTTCATTTCCCAATTTCCCATCCGCGTGCTCCAGCAGGTCATGGGGAAGCAGATAGATGGGCATCGCCCATCCACCACCTGGACAAACTGACCCTCACTGGGGATCTCATCACCTGAACTTGCTCCTGCAGCTTCCCCATCCCTGGTGCAGCCACTGCCTCTCTCACCACAAATCTTATTTTCTTTTTTTCCCTCCTTTGGACTGTTAAAGCCTCTCGGTTCACTTGGATTTATGAAATACCCGTGACAGCTACCTGCTGCTCGCTGTCCTGTGTGCAGTCCCTGGGTGCTGCTGGCAGCGCTGCCCTCCTCCGCCCACGACCTTAAGTCTTTTTTAACGTTCCCGTTGATGATGATGATGATGCTGGTGGCATCATGGCTTCAAAAATGCTGATGCTTCTCTGGAAAAAAAAAGAGTCATCTTAGTGATGAACTGCTGACTCGCTTAAACGCTGCTGCAACTTTTTCCCTTGTAAAAGTTGAAACGTAATCTTCCTTTTTTTTTTTTTTTTTTTTT
>NW_015091252.1:267795-343511 GCF_001431845.1 Calidris pugnax
CGGGGAAGCTTAATGAAAGTTCATTGGGAAAAGAATATTTAATGCTGCCAGAGAAGGTTCCTGATTGGGGCTGATCCCGAAGCTGGTAATGAATGTGCACTATCAGGGCCTGGGGATTTGGCGTATGAATTTCCCAGGGTCTAATCGTCTCATAAGGCTGCTGAGTGCGACTCCTTCCCCAGTAATCTACTTAACTCAGTCATTTCCCCCTCCTTGGGCCTTGCCAGGAGAATGAATCTCACAGGTTGTTTGCATGACAAGTAGCTCAGGATTGTCTGAGTTTTTGAAGAAGATGCTTGGAGTTAATTGTAGCAGCTTGAGTTGATGGTTTCCCATGTTCAGTCGCCGGCTGGGTGAGGAGCCGAGCTGGAGATTTTACGGGCTATTCTAGGCTGCACCATGTGTTTTGATAGCTATAAATCTTTAAAAAAAAAAAAAAAATGTTTTGCCTTCCAAAGGATGTTTTTCTCCACCAAAACTAATCTCGGGGGAAAATTGTGTTTGGTAGTTCTAGGATTATTGGATTTGCAGATCGAAACTGCTGTGCTAATGGCAGCTACTGACTGATGACCAAAGCAGCTAACTGGGAGATGTTTCCTTGGCAGCTCATCATACTAAAAATCTCCACTCAAAGACTTTAAAACCACAGTGGACAATGTTAAAAAAAAAAAAAAAAAGAAATATTGCTAGTGAGGAAAAACTAGTCACTGCATCCACATCTTCATTTTAAAAGAAACTAAGGATGCTCTATCAGAAGGGTTGACTTAAATTTTATCAGGATCCCATCACCCCAAACCTTCATTTTGCTAAAAATCAAAGGATAAGCATCCCTTCGTCTCTGTTTTTAATTTGCCTCCTCCTAAAGCCAAATAAAATTCCTGCTTTGAGGTAGGCTCTGTGGGATGTGGTCAGCTTGTGCGAGCTATCACCCGGAACAGAGGAGAGAGAAAGCAAGGCTGCACGGGGAGCAAAGGGATGGGAAGCTCTGGATAAACTGTACGGGTTTTATTTAAATTACTGTGGTGTTCTGTGGCTTGGTTGAAATCAAATACTGCCAAGTATCTTACTGCAGTCCCCATGGTTTGCACCTAATATGCATTACATTAACCGTTTGCAGATGACTTTATTTCTGTTATAATGCTGTGTGTGCAGTCAGAAACTTTTGGAGTGTTTGAGGCAGGATTTGATGAAACCTTAACAAAAAAAAAAAACAAAACCAATTCTCTTTACGTTATTTTAGAGGTGTTCATGCATGACTCTACCTGGTGACACTGCCCGTGTCCTGGTGTTGGTTTTCCCCTTGTTGGCTGAGAGGTGAGGTCATCTCAGAGAGCTTCACGTGAATGCAGAGTAGCAACCACTTTTGTATCAACATCTGTCTCCTTAAGCCACACTCTAAAGTCTCCATCTCAGGGTTGCCACAAAGCTCAGTGTAGGTCATAGAATCCTAGAATATCTCAAGTTGGAAGGGACCCGTAAGGATCATTGAGTCCAACTCCCAGAACTACCCAAAACTAAACCATATGACGAAGAGCGTCGTCCAGACGCTCTTAGATGTTGAGGTTCAGCCCTCTCTTCTTAACACTGACCTTGCTTGGTTTTTCCGATTCCGATTTCCAGCCTTTTTTGTTGCCTGTGTTCCTGTGCTGGACAATTCCACCAGTTGAACTCAGATCCTGGTCAGAGTAGCCTCATATCTGGCTGCTGTCCTTGGGCTCCTTAGAAGTGTTCCTGGTCCACAGGTGGAAAGTGTCTGTTGAGTTCTCCAGCTGAAGGTGGTGTGATCCCCTACACAGATACCTCAGGTCTTTGGGGCTTTGCCTCCAGTTCCCTGTGGGAATGACGGAATCCATGTGGAGCTCAGCTGACCACAGATGGACACTGCTGAGGCTGCAGGGTCAGCCCCTGCCCATCTGTTTGCAGGATCAGGGCCTGGGGAGCAAGGGCCCTCTCCGTGATGTCCTGTGCCTTGAGAAATCAAGCTTTTGTTAGCATAGCATCAAGGTGATTTGTGTTTTTCATGGGGAGAGATAAATGTGAAATATAATTTATTTAATCTTTGTGTAAGCAGGATGAAAATAAGAATGAAACACATGTCGCAATGATAAAAGCGCATTGAAAGGGCTATTTGTTTTCTGACTCAGAAATTTGTAGTTGGCTTAAGAGCGTAATTCTGACAGAATTGTACCACTGGGTTGGAGTTAATGTTTTGCAGACAGCAGAGTCCTCAAAACAATGTCAGATCTAGGGGATGAAAATGTTCCTGATCATCTTTACAGAGCTGGAGACCACGTGTACTGGGTCTTTCATACCTAACGTTTTCTTCTGCACTGCAGAGACCACTTTTTGTTGCTTTTTGGCCCTATTTTAGATCCAAGACCAGACGATGGGGGCTGCCCCTACCTGGGGCCAGCAGAGCTTTCGCACAGGCCTGGCTGATCCTGGCACCGAGGAAGCCAAGACACACGGGAGCAGGGCAGGGTCTATGGGCAGCTTGAGCAAACCCCACCGTGCCAACGTGCCCAGCCTTGAAGCTGGGACCTTCTGATGCCCAGACGTGGATCTGGATTTTGGCCCCGATGCCAAATTGCCAAAGGACACCCAGATACCCTCCCTCTCTCTTTATAGCCCACCTACTCTTGGACACGTTTCTCCATCCCGTGTCTGCTATTGTGTAGGGGTGAATGTCGCCGGAGCCGGGAACACGGGAGGCTTTGCAAAACAGCGCCTTTATTCTGTCAACCCAGTGACTGCGACTTTCTTAATTGTGGATTCTTTTAGTTAATTAGAAATGTTTGGAAACGCCTCGCACCTCAGCAGGGTTCAGTTCTGCGGGGTGCCAAGTGCTTTGTTCTTCATCCAGCAAAGCACTTAAGCGTGTCTTTAAGAACACTTTACAGGCTGAAATAAGCTCATTGATTTCAGGGCACTGAAGGATTGAGCCAATACCAAATTTCTTCCAATGATCCTGACTCAAAAGAGTAACATCCAGGAAAGTGTTTCTTGAATGTTAATGCTACCTTAAATAGCAGTATCTCAGGCTTCACAACTTCAGCTGGTCAGAGAAATGGAACAAAGACCCAAGCAGCACATTTGGGAGGGGGTTTCTTCTGGGGAATAGAGGAAATTTCATGGTTAAAGGTGATTTTTTTCCCCCCTCTCCTCCCTTTTTTTCCCTTTCAGTTTTTGTAGTAGCAGAGGTTAGCTTTAACTATAGTCATCTTCAGTGAGCTTTTAATAAATTAAGAGGAAACTGAAGCAGTTTGGAAAAGTATAGAATAAGCAAATACTCCGGAGAGACGTTTAGTGGCAACATGATTAATAAGGGACACTCCTGGTAATACTATCAAAACAGAGCTATTGCAAAAGCATATGGAGCGTCCCTCTTTCGGGGCAGGAGCGGGATTCAGACAAATGATCCCGGGCGATTTATGTGCCTCTGCAGTGTGGGGTTTTTTCTCCCCCTAGAAGTTTGAGGGGGAATAAGCTCTGTAGATTTAACCATGAGATTAGATTTAAAGGGAAAAAATACTTAGTAAACCAGGCAACTTCTTTTTGCCCCCAAGTATTTTTGTCCTTGGTGGTTGTTTGGTAACAGGCTACGTTCCTTATGGAGACCTTTTTTTTTTTTTCCTTAATTTTATGTATTTATTTTTTCCTCTGTGTCAACCCCCGCACGGATCTAGTAATAACCTTAAGGAGCTGAAAAAGGGAAACGTTCTCCAACAGGAGAATATGATGCAAAATGTATGAAGATGGGTTTCCGAAACATCCCACCTTCTACAGGCTGTCCCAGTGCTCCCTTGGCTTTGCTGCCTTTGCCCCTGGGGAGCAGAGGTGTGTCCCCTGGCAGTGGGTCTTGGAGAGGTTGCTGGTGGCTGCGACACGTCCTGGGCACAGTTCATGTCACCCCGGGGTGTTTTTTCCCCCTGCACTTGGTTCCGAGAGCAATTATTTCCTTATTTCCTTTGAAGATGTTAGTGTGCAGCTGCTGTGGCAGCTTGGAGCTGTCATGTGGGGAGGCAAAGGCAGAAAACCAGAGTTAAGAGCTTATAAACTTCTCAAGTTTTAGAAAGGTACAGAGATGAAATGATATTGTGGTTTTTCCTCCTCCTTTCCCTCTTTTCTTCTTTTTTTTTTTTTTTTTTAATACAAAATGAGCGAGGACCTATTTTACTGCCCTAGCATAAATTGTACAGGTTTGGCTCTGCTCAAGTCAGAAGTTAAAAAATAAAAGAAAATAGCCATCCTGACACATGAGACAATGCAGTCGTCCAAAACCAGAATAGTTTTGTGTAGTACACCAGCGTATAGGAGTCAGAGATCCGTGTGTGTGGGCTTTAAGAGATGCCTTGCCTTCTTTTTTTTGGAGAAGAAACTTCTGTTAACATCTAAATGATTTCAAGAATTCAGCACGGATTGAATTCCCTACTTCATCGGCATGAAACTTTTCGCGTTTGCTACTGAACTGTGGTGTTTTATCAGCCTCCTGCTCTTCAGCCTCCATTTACCAAAAACTTTTAAAAGTGATTATGTGAGTCAAACCCAATTTCTTATCACAGTCCTGTGTTTATTGGCTCTGCTGGTTGTGAGGGATTGTTTCACCCGCCCTGTTTCCCTTGGCATTTTTAGAAGGTTCTTATAGTTGTTAGCAGCTGTAAATGGTATTAATAAAAAGGATTTGGTTGCTGGCTTGTGCAGTTTTGTACGCTGATTAGCTCAGGTTGCCAAAGGTTGAGCAAGTTTCTAAAAGAAGGATTGCTTTTTGAGTTGTGAAAACACTATTCTCAACAACAACAAAAAAAGCCCCAGCTATATCTGTGTCAAGAATTTTATGTGCAGGCTGATACACTTCTGCAGAAACTAGGGTCTAAATTGGTGTATTGACTTTAAAAGCAGTGAAGCCCCACCTACAAGTCTTCTTAAACGTTAAAAGAGCAAATCTGAAGGACGTCAAGGGTTTTTTTTTTCCCTTTTTCTCAGCCTTGTAGTTGGGATGATAAGCAGTTATTCACTTCAGCGTTACCTCTTTGGGTTGTCCATGCTGTGCTGTTCCTCCTGAAGTGGTTTTAGTGGGTGAGGGAATAACTTCCTCAGAGTTTGTGAAAATGAGCACATCTTTTGGTGTGGTCTCATCCCCGCACAGTGGTGCAGCCTTAAAGGTTTTCAAGACTCAGGTTGAGTCTTGAGCAATTTAGTCCGTTGAGTCTTGAGTCAACTCAGGTTGATTCCAGAGCAACGTGGTCTGAGTCTGGTCTCAAGACTCGTAGAATGTCTCAACTTGGAAGATCCATAAGGATCATCAAGTCCAGCTCCCTACCCTGACCCTGCTCAGGGCAGCAAATAGTGCTAGAACCTGCCAAGTTGTTCCAAGCCCCCTCCAACCTGGCCTTGAACCCCTCCAGGGATGGGGCAGCCACAGCTTCTCTGGGCAACCTGGGCCAGGCTCTCACCGCCCTCACAGCAAAGAAGTTCTTCCCCACATCTCATCTCAATCTCCCCTCTTTCAGTGTCAAACCCTTCCCCCTCATCCTATGGCTCCCCTCCCTGATCAAGTGCCCCCCATCTCTCCTGTAGGCATGATCAAGAACTAGTTTGCTGACAAACAAATTTAGGTTCTCTTCCCTCTGGGACTTCAAAAGTAGAAAAATAAGCATCTCTCACCTTAATTAGGCTTGTGCTCGAGTGAAAGCTACAACTTGTGTTTCTTCCAATAGACGGGGCACCAACCCGTGGCTGCTGAGCTTCGTGTAGTTTGTGGAGCGACTTGAGGGTGGTTGCTGTGACAGCGTTACGATGTGCCCAGCAGGTTTGTTCAGTGAGGTGGGATTTCCCAGCAGAATCCCTCGCTGTGGAAAGAAGTGATGGTGCTGGGGCTGACACCACTGGGTTGGCTCGGGAGCCATTGCTCACCTTGTCCAGCCAAACCTCCAAACAGGCAGATCTACCGCTGCTTGGAGCCTGCGTTGGGGCTCTGAATTGTGTCCCTCATGGCTCTTGATTACATGAAGACTTTGATGTTTAAGGCCGAGGAGGACTGGCTGCATCCAGCCTTCTAAGACCTTAGTTGTTCTCAGTTCTCGAGTGTGATTGCACAACCCACAGCCGCTTTTACTGGAGGAGCTTCTCAACTCAGCCAAGAACACTAATGATAAAATCGTGGCTTCTGCGGTGGCCTCCTCATGGTGTACCTGAAATTGTCTTTATTCTCCAAGGTCTGTGACGGATGGAGAGAGACACAATGAGCAAAGCAGTGGGGAGAACAGTTCAGACGTTAAGTCCATATAGACTGGAAAAACAAAAGGAGTATTAGATGTGTGTAGCCAGTTCAGATGTAGCATGTAGTTAATCTTCATCTGTGGCTTTGAAAATCAGCAACAGCCAGAGTATCCCAGCTTTGAAACCAGTGTTTGTTCAGACGTAATGGGTGTGTAGGCAATTTTTTCTGAATTTCACTCCACCAAATGTCATCTTCCAGGTAGGTTTATGTCAAGGGGATTGACTGGAGCAACGCTGCACAGTGTGGCTCTAACCATCGCAGTGGTCCTGGTTTACAGGGTCATCCCAGTAGTTTCGTGTTTAAACTAGCCAGCCGTTTAATTCCTGACCGTTTTGTACCCATTTTAATTTTTAAAAAGAAGAAAAATCATCCACGCTGCTTTTGAACCGGAGTTTCTCATACTTAAGTCTGTGTAAAGATGATTTATGGTGCTAGTAAGGGCTCCACTGGAAATGCAAGATCTATTATGAAGGGGATTGAACAGCCCATGCTGAAATGTTTATTGCCGTCTTCAAAATAGAATACATCAGGGTTGATGGTGCCTGTCCAGGAAAGAGAGAGAGTGGAGTGGAGTGGGGCTAGTGGGGTATTTTTAGTATTCCAATAAAAGACAAGGCTTTTAAAGGAAATCACTTATTGCCATTTTGCAATCAAGAATGCAGGAGTGTTCCAGGGACTGCAAGAAATATGCTTCAAGAATGTCGGAGCCATAAGGAATTAATCATTAAATATTCTCTCATTTCCACCCCCGTTTCTTGCTCTGAGGAAGCCATTTAGAAGCTTTGCAATTTGTATGTAAATCTCAACCCTCCTGACCACGCGGTCAAATATCCAAGTGACTTAGGAGCCAGCATCCCATTTTCAAAAGTTCTTACAATTCCTGTGCAAGGAGGGCATTTTTTTAAATAGAAGACACATGGACCAGACTTCAAGAACACTTAGTCTGACCTTAAATGAACGCTATATATTTATTTTTTCTGCTTTAACTTTTTCTCTTTGATTGATGTCTTGCTAGTAAAGTTCTTCCTGCAAGTTCAGATAGACCAGGAAAGGTGTAGTTTTGCTGCTGCATCTTATTCCACCCGTTTGACTGAGCTGTGATTTTTTTTTTTTTTTTTTTTTTTTTTTTTTGGGTAACTCTTGTTTTTTTGAAACTCTAGTTGTTGATGCTTTAAACATTTTCAGAAGTGTTCTGGCACTGTAATATATCCATCTAACTGGGGAGTGAGTAATCCCAGCATTTGTTCCAGTGAAAAACAAAGGGAGAGGCAAAAGATAATACTTTCTCAAGTGATGTAAGAGCCTAATGGGACAATTCACTGCTGCATCTAAGCAGAGCTAGTGGGTACCTGCTCCCTCTCCCCACGTTCCCATCTTTTTCCCTTGTGCTGGTACTGGTGTCCTGGGGAGGCAGTTCAGGGAGCTATAATGGTGGAAAACTGACCCTACCAAAAACAAAGACCGGGGTGTCGGGCTGGTGGCAGATGGACGTGGGCAGATGTCCCCTTCTGCGCCAGGCCAGCAGAGCCGGCCTTTCATTTTATTATTATTTTTTTTTCCCCCCATTTGTTTTTACTGGAGAAAGTAGTGGAGGAACAACAGTCCCCTGCTGGGATCATCTGTCATGTCTTCTGCCTTTTCCCCGCTTGTTGCAGGTAGTGGCTCCAGGGTAGAGCTGCTCCCTGCAAGACCCTGGCTTTCAGGGAAACCATTTTGAGTTTGCCAACTGGGCTGCAGCTCCTCCATCCCTGGCTGGAGTCGGGGCTGGTGGGCGACGCTGAGCTGGAGAAGGTGTGTGTAGGGGTGTGAGGAGGAACACCAGCCGTCAGGGCACTGCAGGAGGCAGCAAACACTGCGTCCCTGGGATTTAAGTTGTTTTAGCCCCAGGTTGGTGCCTCTCCTTGTGTCTGGCTGGTCCATCTCCAGTGTTGGTAATGCAATGAGAAGTCTCTTTCGTGACCTGTAGTGCTGAAGGACCACCTGATGGTAGGTAGCCTCCCACCTGATGGTAGGTAACCTTCTACCTGATGGTAGGTAACTTTCCACTCGATGGTAGGTAGCCTCCCACCTGATGGTAGGTAACCTTCCACCCGATGGTAGGTTATCTTTGGATCTTCTTAGGTCACTGTTTTCTTGCAAGGAAGGCTTCACCTGGCTCTTCTTAGAATTATCAAATTTTCTAGGTTGGAAGGGACCTTTTTTCACACCCTTTAGCTCCTGGCTGTTTTCCCCACTATGGTTCATGAAGCTGTGGTCCATGCTGAAGGCTTCTTCTGTTCCTCATTGCTCATCGCCCTCAGTGAGGTGGGAAGGGTGACTTCTGGTCACCTAGAGATGGGGATGTCCCAGTGAAACTTGCGCTTTCTCACCCTTTCCTCCTCATACTTGCTGAGCTTATGCCAGAAGAAAAGGGGTCAGGTGACACCTATGGCTTGGTTGGGCTCACTTGGGTGAACCTCATCTGAAAGACAGGGGTTTGTGGAAGTTCTGTGATCCTGTCTGGGCTTGTTTTGTTTCCTTTCTTCCGGGAAACCTTTCGTGCACATTGAGGTTTTTGAAACTTTCACAAGTGCCGTTCCAAGTTGTAACACAGTTGTTCAGAAATGCAGCACATTGCTCGACTGATCTTGTTTCTTGGCGTCGTTTTTGTAAGGGAAAGGATGCTAGAGAGCTGGGAGAAGGGAAAATTGGAAAATGTGTGTGCTTATTTAATAAAAAAAAAAAAAAAAAAAGAAAAAAGGGAAGAAAAGTAAGCCACATGCAAAAAAATCCAGTAACCATGTCTGCCGATGACCTTTTGGATTGGAAATAGTTTGATAATAGCAGTGTGGGGACGAGCAAGGAAAGTCTGTGAAGTCATTCTAGCAAGAACAAAAGGGAAAAAACACGATAATATTTCCAGTTTCTGGCTTGCTGGGAGCCGGGAGATCTCCTGCAGGACTGGGGCTGCCCCAGCACACCCAGCAGAAAAGGGCATCGGGCAGAGATGAGTGGGGGTTGCTAGGTTTGACTCCATCTAAAATGGATGGGAAAACACCAAAAGTGACTCTCAAGGAGACGTGAGGTCTTGAATTGTAGTCTCTGGCTGGGCACGGGGGCAAGTTCCTGCACAAACTGATCCCAAAAGATGGCTTGCACTCCAGGGAGGTTTTCTTCTAGTCCGGCTTTGGCATTGTTAATAAAGTTAGAAATTGCTGCAGAGTTGTTATTGCTCATTAAGTACATCTGATCTTTTCTTTGTGAATATAGAGGGTCCAGTGACGTTGGGCTTTTGGGGTGGGAAGTAACTTGGGTAAGCTGTTGTCCCTTACTGTTCTCTGTGGAATGATGAGGCCAGTGAATGATATTACGTATTTTTGCAGAAAGATGTTATTCAAGTATGTGTATAAATTGCTTTAAAACTCTTTGGTTCAGTGATCTCAGAGGCACATCAAATGATATTATTATTACGTATTTTTGCAGAAAGATATTATTCAAGTATGTGTATAAATTGCTTTAAAACTCTTTGGTTCAGTGATCTCAGAGGCACATCGAACTGTTTCTCCTCGGTTGTCCTCTCTGAACTACCTTCTGCTATTTAAAGGGGAGACAAATTTAGCTCAAAGTGTTCCCTTTCCCGCAGACTTCTCTGCAACTTAAAGCTTGTGACAGTTCAGTTCTTGCTGCGCTCCCGACTTCTCTGCGGATCCAAATATCTTCCCTGTCTCTGAGCTTCGCTTCTGGTGGCTTGGAAGGCAAAATGTATTTATATTTCTTAGTTTCCTCAGGAAACCGTCCTCTCTTTCAGCTGCCCCTCTCCTAGGCTGGGTCTCGGGTCAGTGCAAGAGGTTGATCGTTGTGTAGACTTAGAGACGCACTTATAGTCAAATTTATATTAAACTGATAGATCGAAACCTTCCAACCGCTGCCAAAGACAGGGGGTTTCCTTCCCACAGAGCAGCTACGCATCAGGGATGCTGAGACCTGAGCAGTGGTTGGAGGCTACAGCAGAGGACTGCAAAGATGATGAGGGGCCTGGAGCATCTCTCTGATGAGGAAAGGCTGAGGGACTTGGGTCTTTTTAGTGTGGAGAAGAGAAGGCTGAGGAGGGATCTGATCAACACCTATAAATACTTCAAGGGTGGGTGTCAGGAGGATGGGGCCAGGCTTCTTTCAGTGGTGCCCAGTGACAGGACAAGAGAAAATGGGCCCAAACTTGACCATAAGAAGTTCCATCTAAACATGAGGAGGAACTCCTTCAGTTTGAGGGTGGCAGAGCCCTGGCAGAGGCTGCCCAGGGAGGTGGTGGAGTCTCCTTCTCTGGAGACATTCAAACCCACCTGGACACGTTCCTGTGGGACCTGCTCTGGGTGACCCTGCTCTGGCAGGGGGTTGGACTGGATGATCTCCAGAGGTCCCTTCCAACTCCACATCATTCCCTGATTCTGTGAACTCGTTTGGGTTCTCGTGCTTTGTGTGAGGTTGGGTTTGCACAGCGAACATCACTTGGTGAAAGAAGACGGGATTTCTTTGCAGTTGTGCTTGGAAGCAGTTCAATACACTATCTGCTGTGCCTTTCTAATTTGAAAAATAGATTAAAAAAAAGAAGCGAATTGAAGTATAACAATAACGGATTAAGAGAAACACTTATCTCACTTCCTTTCATTCAGCCGGGCTGCGCATGTGGTTTGGGACCCCAACGCTCGGGATTATTCGATTGCTGAAGCAATAAACATTTTGGATGTAAACTCACTCTACGCTGCTGCTGGGACCAAACCTGACATTTGTTTTCCGATAGTGGTGGCTTTTATCTTGCTGTGATTTTCCCCACACTTTGTTTGCCAACAGGTCTTGCTGTCGGTAATGTGAGGTATCTTCATGCCCTGATCAAAGGCTTGTATTATCAACAAACTTGTCCGTGTGCCCGAGGGGAAAGCGTAGCTCCAACCCGACAAAAAAACCCACAAAAATGAATTTTTTTTAATATGTGAAATAATGTTGACTGAGGAGTTAATGTGTATAAACAAAGTCTATACCTTTGACTCAGATAACTCGTTTTTTCAGGTTTACCTCGCGTTGCATGAATAGCTCCAAATGTGGAATAACTCATAAAATAGGAGTCTTTTCATCTTACATAGGAATGACCTAGGTTTTTTCTTTCTTCCAAATAAGGAATTAATAATGCAACAGTTGTTGTTTCCAAAGAGCTCAGCTTTTTTGAGAAGTGTCTTTTTTTTTTTTTCCCCTCCTCTAGACCCAATGAAACACATGGGCGTTTGGAGCCTTTAATAACTCTTCACAGAGCCTGGTCTTGATTTCTTTGAGAATTGCCCATGATTTTGATGTCAGAGCTGAGAGGTACAATTGTAGTGTTAAATTTCTCCAGTCAGACCAGTTGAAAAGGAAGGTCAAAAGCAATAACGTCCAGGTTCCTCTGGGCGGGTGGAGGCCTAGGATAATGTGCTATTGCAGCGTTTTACGGGGACGTATCGCCCAAGAAAAAGTTTGGCTGTCACAAAACTAATAAAGACCAAGCCTCCGGAGAGATGGTTTCAATGATGCAGGTGTAGGAACCGGGGAGGGTATTTACATACAAGCCAGCTTAATAGCGTGGGATTTATGCTAAAGTGGTTCTTAATGCAATACAAATTGAATACCCCGTCTCGCTCGAAACGAGGAAAATGTTAGAAGGAAAGATTTTTTTAATAGCTTTTGGGGGAGAAAGTGTTTGGCCTTTTTTTTTTTTTTTGGTAGGGAATGTAAAGGACAGCAAGATGGATTTCTTCGGGCCCTTGCCATGTTAAACTAGTGCTTTAGGTATGTGCGTCGGATCCAGAGCCAGCCTTCCCAGGCGGTTCTCTCTTGCCTTGAAAATCAGGGCTTTGAACAGATTTGGGCAGGGTTCCTGCCATATATCTGGCAACACGGGCTTAAAATTAACTTACTGAAAAAGCAGATAAAGTTCGGTTTGGTTTTGTTTTTTAAATGTGGCATTAAAAGAAGTCCTTAAAGAAAGCAGCCACGACTCGACAGCCTCTTGTTGAAACTCCCATCTTCTCCCTGCTTCTCTCCTCCCCTATAAAACAACTATTATGTGTTTATAAGTTAGTGCTCCGTGTCCCTTATAAAAGAAGACTTATTCATAAACGTGGATAGACAGTTCTGTGGGAATATAACTTTCTTGGCATAAACCAAGCTGCTTTTTCCAGATAACGCAGTGCTATACCAGGCTTTTGAAAGTCATAGCGTGCTATTTATTAGTATTTTATAATCTATTAAAGACACCGATGCTGAACCTTCATCGTTATTGAGAGTGCCTGAAGACAGGGAAAGCCCCAAGTAAAACTCCTGTTCCCAGAAATAGTTGCCAACAAAGTGCTGAGGGATGCCCAGGACTTTTCCCCACATCTCCTCCCTGCAGGCAGCAGGCACCGGGGGACATCGCACAGGGGGACGTCTCATTTTTTGGGTGGGATTTGCCAGCTGCGAGTTAGAAGTTCTTGAAAGGGACTTGGGTGTAAGGTGCCAGCTTTTGAAGTCAGGGCAGCTGACGTGGACACACACATACACACGACTTAGAAATTTTTGTATTTAATGAGCTGAAATCAGTATTTATTTCATGGCCCAGAAGCCAGCAAGCAGCCACTGTGTGGTTGTGTTTGCTTTCTCAACATGCTCAATATTTGGAGAGAGCATTGAGCCCACAAAACCAAACAGCTCACCCAAAGAACAGCCGCTTCCCAGCTCTCCGGGATTCCAGCTGACAGGGATTTGGGGGTGACAAATGGGAATAGCATCGGTCAAGTCCATGTCCCAAAGGCTGTTGCTGGTCCCTGGGTTGGAGGGCTGCCCTGCTGCCGGAGAGCTCTGGTTGTAGCCTGAAAGAGAAACCCCCATGAAAAGGAGACATCACCCTCAGCATATGCTCCTATTTACTTATCCTACTTATAAGGACCATCCAATCCTCTGTGCACTAATTATAGCAGTGGGGACTGGAAGAGATTTCCTTGCTCATTGAGTCCAGACCTCAGCTATCAGAGGCAAATTCCCTCTGCACTTGCTTTCCTGAACCCTCCTGGATGCTTTGAAAGCATTTAGGATGTTTTCCCTGGTGACTGGGAGTTTCCAGTAGCGGTCCAAGCTGGGCCGATGCTCAGAAGGCAGCAGTGGGAGAGTTATCACAGAATTAGAGAATGTTTAAATGGAACTTTCTGTATTTGTGTTTTTCCTCATTCCCTCTTGTCCTATCCCTGGGCACCACTGAAAAAAGACTGGCCCCATCCTCCTGACACCCACCCTTGAAGTATTTCTAGGTGTTGATCAGATCCCCCCTCAGCCTTCTCTTCTCCAGACTAAAAAGATCAAAGTCCGTCAGCCTTTCCTCATCAGAGAGATGTTCTTGTCCCCTCATCATCTTTGTAGCCCTCTGCTGTACCCTCTCCAGCAGTTCCCTGTATCTTCATGTAGATGTCTATCCATCCATTACTGATGGGTTTGGGGTTGAACGAAAAACAGTAGACTGGTCTTCAACTGGAAGATGCCTCCCCAAGGAATAAGGACAGATCAGTGTTGCCACTGCAGACCTTTAACATGACCTGTGAAGCCCTGGGTGCATCAGCCACTGCCTGCTCCTGTCACATCCCTGCCTTCAGCTGGATGGGTGCTGGGGAGAGTGTAGGCATCGCTTTTGAGTTTTGGTGTTGTGGCTCAAGTGTTACGGTGGTGACCTACCTGCTGCATGAGCCTGGGATGCTGGGCAGCAGCATCAGATGCCTGGCAGAGCCCTGGAAGAGGCTGCCCAGAGAGGTGGTGGAGTCTCCGTCTCTGGAGACATTCAAACCCCACCTGGACACGTTCCTGGGCAACCTGCTCTGGGTGGACGTGCTCTGGCAGGGGGTTGGTCTGGATGATCTCCAGAGGTCCCTGCCAACCCCTGTGATTTGTTCTGTGATGCCTTGTGCGAAGGAGGGCCTGACTGCCGGGGGCTGAAAGAGCTGAAGCGTCGGTGACATTACTTGCAACACCCAACAAAGGTATCCTCCATCCCTGGAATAAACTTTGACAGTGGTTTATAAAAATGAAACCAGGACCTTGTTCCTGGAGCAGGAGATGCCAAGGTGCAACTGTCTCCTCCTCTGGGGCTGCCTTGTGTGGAGCTGTAATGCCAGACACCTTGGAGAAACCCGTGTGCTCTAATTGATAACACATTAAATCTCCGCGGCCAGCGCTCCCCGGCCACGGAGCAATTTTAAAGGTAAATCAATAGTCTGATAGAAGCAGACGCAAAATCTTTTGACACTTATTCAAGAGGGACTTGTCAAAACAACGATGTATTTATGACCGAGTTCCTGCCTGCCTGTTCAAAGGCACTTGAACCCCTGCCAGATCCTAAACACGCTCAGATTCCCAGGAGTTATATTCAGCACAATAAGTGGATATTTCACAGTAAATATTGCCTTGTCAGAAAGCTGGCATAAGCACCCAGTTGACAAGCAACAATTGGCCTCTTTGTATGGGTGCTGCGAGGGCTCGTCGCTCCGTCGGCGGCGGTGCTTGTGAGCAGGAATTTCTGCCGGGCTCCAGCCGTCGTTAGCTTTAGGAATTAAAAACGCTCTAAAGAAAACTGCAGATCGTTGCGTCTCAGCTGCCTCCAGCTGAACAGTCAGCAGAAGGAGCTGGAAAGTCTCGATGATTAATCACAAACACAAAAGCCGGCTGCTGGCTGACGGTAGGTATCCGCTCCTCTCCGAGGAAACCAATTCATCAGCGTTATTTGGGATTCATGGCAGTTATTTGAGGCAAATAGGCTTATTTAGTACACGGCACCCTGCTCTTGCCTGAAGTTACAAACCGGAACGGTTGGCTGTTCTCTGTCCTCTCGCAGCTCTGAGGCACCTCCAGGATTTCGGCAGTGCAGCCTAGGCTGTACGGTGCGGGCAGCGCCTGTAGCCTGGGGTCTGTGTCGAGGGGAGAGGGATGTCCAGGAGGAGAGGGATTCCTGAGAGGAGAGGGATGCCCAGGAGGAGACGGATGCCCAGGAGGAGAGGGATACCCAGGAGGAGAGGGATGCCTGAGAGGAGAGGGATTCCCGAGAGGAGAGGGATTCCCAGGAGGAGAGGGATGCCCAGGAGGCGAGGGATTCCCAAGAGGAGAGGGATTCCCAGGAGGAGAGGGATTCCTGAGAGGAGAGGGATTCCCAGGAGGAGAGGGATGCCTGAGAGGAGAGGGATTCCTGAGAGGAGAGGGATGCCCAGGAGGTAAGGGATGCTGGAGAGGAGAGGGATGCTTTCCAGGGCAGGGATGTGCTGTGCCCCAGGGTTGCATGGTGCCCAGTGTGATGTGGCTCCAAGTCAAGTCTGAGGTCTCCACGATGGGAAGACAGCAAAGGTTGGGATGAAGAGAGGGAAATGAATTGATTTACTGGACTTGTGTGTGTGAGTGGTGTTTGTCACTGCCGAGGACAGCTCGGGCATTGCACCAGAGGGCACAGACTTCAGGAGGGGTCTTGTCTCTCAGGAGAACTTACACCCTCGAGTTGCATGGTCCCGACCAGGCCGGGGTGGTTTTGTCTGGATGGATGGATGGATGGACACAGGGATGCAGTGCTCAGCCATCGCTGTGTTTACACAGATCTTTAACCCCTGGGAACTGAGGTGCAAACTCAGGGTGGGAAATTATCTTCTATTTGCCCAAACCCCTTCAGGCAGACTCAGACCTGGAGGAATTATCTACATTTTCATGTGAACCCCAGCTGGGAAGTTGTTTGTGTTGGGGTAAGTTGGGTACGTGGGAAGGGTGTTCGTGACGAACCCCAAACTAGTGACCCTCAAAGCTGATAAATCCTGGGGAGAGGGAATAGGTTTGGGACTTGGAGAAGGGCTGCCCCAGGTGACCCCAGGGAGATGGGGTGTGGTGTGAACCCCAGATCCTCTGGTCTCCCGGCTGGATGGAGAGCAGGGAAGACAGACTAAACAGCCATCGTAACTTAGAGATAAAATACATACATTATAACCTTTTCTTTCCATCTTATATCTGAAAATTTGATCTTAACTTTATTTTGGAAAAGGCTTTGGAGCTTTGAACCCTGTTGCTGGATGAACACCTTGGGCTGGAGGTGAGGAGCAGAGGTGCAGCTGATCCCAGCAGGCAGATTAAATTCCAGCAGAGCCCCGTGGGAGCCCCAGTGCTCCTGGATCAGTGGGGACACCCTGTGTCCTGCTGATGCCCCGTGTCCGGGGACACAGCCCGTGCTGGGAATGGGTCCTGCTCCGCTCCTCCAGGAGCAGCCACACCATCTCAGGCTCTTTAGCAGATGGACCTTCAAGAGCATTGCACTTTCTACCAACCTGCCTTAATTAATCGCTCTGTAATTGCACATCGGCTTCTCCTTGCACTTCTCACCTTTCCCTGAGAAATGTGTTTCAATTTGTATTCCCGTTGCTGTTTTCTTTTGTGCAGGAATCTTTTCTTTTTCCTTCTCTGGCTCCTGTTTACTTTGTTAGTGGCTTTTATTCCCGAACATCTCTTGGAGGAGTTCTGGTCAAGGGGAATATTTATATTTCATAGGATTTGAGCAAAAAAAAAAAAAAAGGCAAAGCAGGCAGGGAATCCAGGATGCGTAATTACTCTCAGATCCTGTCCACGGGTTTTGTTGGGAAAGCGTGTTGTACTCTGTGAAACACCCAGGTTTCAAAGCTCCAGATCCCTCTAATCTCCTGCTCTGGAGGATGGGGTGGGGAGGGGAAATGTGCCCGACATCTGGTCTCTATCATCCAAGCGGCACTTTGAAATTTGTCTGCTATTGCCAATTTATGGCAGCCTCTTCTTTTTGTGCTCATTGCACGCATCAGATAAGCCTTTAATACTGGGGGGTCCCTGGTTCCTCTTGCCCCCACACGTGCCATCTCTGCTCCGCTGCCTCTCACGTGGGGAGCCAGCACTTGACCGCTGCTTTTGGAAACAGCAAAGTGGCTCCAGGTTTTTTAATATCACTCTCTTTCCAGGAATAAAATGAAGTTTATTTGGGTTTGTTGTCCCCTCTCTGGTTGCCCTGAACGTCCTCTGAAGTTTTCCTGTTCGTTCTGCTGTTGCCCATTAGCAATTCTTTATTAGTCCCCCACCTTCCCCTCTTCCTGCTGTGCAATAATTCTGGGTTTATGTGCAGTTTTTCTTGGGAGTTGTCAAAGAATAATTACGCCCCATTAACTCCACTTTGTATCTTTACTAACTCACACCTATAGAGTATTTTCCAAGCAACTGATATTGGTTGTCTCTTAATTGCTGAAGTCCATAAACTCTGTTACACTGAAACTGTGCTAAGGATTTGCACCCTCTAAAACTTTTCCCTCCAGTGTGAGGCGTAACAGAGAATCTGCTAGTGGGGGCTTTATCAGATCTTATTTCCTCCCAATTTAAGCAAATTATTTGCTTCTGGCTCTGTTGAAGGCTACGAAATGTATATTAAGATGCAAAAAGCACGAGACTAGAAAGACAGTGAAAGGATAGATCGTGTTCCCAATGGATGAATCCTATAGTTTGTGTTGCTGGATGGTGCTGAGTGGTTGAATGAGGCTGAAAACCGAATGATAGCCCTCTCTCACCCGTTCCAGTGAATTCCAATTCAAGGAATTGGGGACCAGCATGGATCTGGGACCAGCATGGTCCCAGATCCACCTGGGTCAGGAGCAAGCTGACCAGCATGGTCCCAGATCCACCTGGGTCAAATACGCTGGACAGACACTCTCCTGAGCTGAGGGTCCAGAGCCAGGCTCGGCTCTGCAGGAGCCCAGCACTGGGAGCATCCCCTGGGATGCTGCCCGAAGGACCTCACCTGGATGGAGGTGGCACTGGTGAGCACTGGGAGACCTGGCACGGACCCAGGGTATGGACACAGCGGTCCTCAGCTGTAGCAGCGTTTGCTGGGGGTGCAAAGAGAGCAGCAGGTCCAGCCAGATGCATTTTTACCACGTTATTCTATGTTTAATGTGATTAATAACCGGTTTCATCCAGGTGTAGCCTGAAGTTGAGCATCCTCTAAATAAAACCACCCCAAAAGCATCCTACCCCAAAGGATGCAGTAAATATGAACCATTCAGCTAAAGCACTGGCCAAAGAGCGTGGCCCCACAGCCTGCAGTGGTGCCAAGTCCTGCCCAGACCCTGGGCATCCCAGCTGGAACGGATGGAGCTGCCACCTTCTCCCCTGAGAGTTGTTTCTGCAAGGAAAAGGCTCAGTATCCAAGAGCTGCTCGACCCAGTGCCGTGAGGCACCGCTCAGCCTCCCTTCAGATAACAAATGGTTTCAACTCAGCATTAAAAAAACCAAAATACTGTTGGTGGCAACTCCTATTTCCTCGGAAAAAAATCCTGGAACCCTGGCAGGGAAACAGTTTCTGCACAGAAAACATGACACTATTTACAAAAAGCGATGGCTAATATCCTTTTCCAGCTTGGAAAGAGGAGTTTATTCTAATACATCCTTTTTTAATTGCCATGAGCTGGACTTGTAAATATTGTAAGTGGTTGAGTAATAGTCATCTGTGCACGGACCAAATGAAGGGACGTTTTTTCCGCTCTCGGAGCCTTAACGTATTCCCACAGCTTGGACAGGGGGATAGCACAGGCAGATACTGAACTGAAACAAAAGCCTGTTAATTACAATTACACAGCACACACAGGGGCTGGCTGTGTGTGCAGTGTCAGTGCCCGCAGTGCCTGCATGAGGGGTTCTCGTGTTGGGGCTGCTTTGGGAGGTGATGGGCTGGATCACAGCAATCCAGCCCGTTATCAGTAAAATATTTCTTCCTCTCCTCTAAAGAATCATAAAACGGTAAGAGTTAGAAGGGACCTTTGAGACCACCCAGTGCCACCCCCTGCCCTGGGCAGGGACACCTCCCACCACACCAGGTTGCTCCAAGCCCCCTCCAACCTGGCCTTGAACCCCTCCAGGGATGGGGCAGCCACAGCTTCTCTGGGCAACCTGGGCCAGGCTCTCACCACCCTCACACCAAAGAAGTTCTTCCCCACATCTCATCTCAATCTCCCCTCTTTTCCATGTCAAACCCTTCCCCTTATCCTGTGGCTCCCCTCCCCGATCAAGAATCCCTCCCCTGCTTTCCAGGGCAGAGTTCTCCCTAAGAAAGGGGAAATGAAGGAGAATTAGATTCCTCTAGGAGGTGTCTGACAGCCTTATTGCTATCGTTCAGCTGAGAGAGAGAAAATCTGCTTTGATGCTTTTCTGGAGCAGTCTTCGAAATGATCCATAACTTATTTTTTTTTAACACCATCCTTCTGCAGAGCAGTGTGGTGTGCCCGAGCTAAAAAGTAGTCGTGAAGTTTTGTAAGATCGTGTTAGTCATTTACTTCTGCACAGCAATGGGTAGGGATTTGGGGCAGGATGGAGTCCATGGAGCCGGTGCAGAGCACTGTTAGACTCTCCTTAATGCTGCTTGATTTTCATTTTCCCGAGTCAGGTACATTCCCCAAAGCCCTGCCTTTGTTCTGCAAATTGTTTTGTCTGAAAGCAGGAGTAGTTTGCATTGGAAACAATTTCCTGATGCAATTTGGATTTCCTTCTGAATAATCCTTTTCCCCAGTGGGATGGTAGAGAGGGATTCTAGAAAAGCTTAAACAGCCTTGCCATGAGTTAAACATATCCCCTAATCTTGGTGAGGCAGATGTTTAAGGAGGAAGATACCCTGCAGGCGCTGTTAAAGAAAAATTAATTTGCAGGCTCAGGAAGAGAAAGAACTGCTCCACCAACGTGGGTTTGCCTTCACGTCACTCTTGGGGTCGTTGACATGCAGGGGACTGGTGAGGGGCTTGTGTGGGACGAGCACGGGGGAGAAACCATAGAGTGGTTCAGGTTGGAAGGGACTTTAAAGGTCACTAAGTTTCAACCCCCCTGCCCTGGGCAGGGACACCTCCCACCACACCAGGTTGCTCCAAGCCCCCTCCAACCTGGCCTTGAACCCCTCCAGGGATGGGGCAGCCACAGCTTCTCTGGCCAACCTGGGCCAGGCTCTCACCACCCTCACAGCAAAGAAGTTCTTCCCCACATCTCATCTCAATCTCCCCTCTTTCAGTGTCAAACCCTTCCCCCTCGTTCCATGGCTCCCCTCCCTGATCCAGAGTCCCTCCCCATCTCTCCTGGAACCCCTTGAGGGACTGGAAGGGGCTCTAAGGTCTCTCCAGAGCATCCTGTGCTCAGTCTCAGCTGGGAAGAGGAGCAGGACTTGGAGGAAGGATTCAATTGCAAAAGCCTAATTGTAAAAGATGAAAGCAGCAACTTTAAGGTCGTTTCCTCTTTTGCAGGAATGCTGGTGGTGATCGTGCTGCTGCTGATCGCCATTGCCGTGGTCGCTGTCTGGCCGACCCATTAACGTGGGTATGGAGCCCACCAGAGCTGCTGCTCGGCCCCTGAGCACCGAGACCTCTCCCCAAGAGACCGACTTTGTGCGAAGACCTTCTGTGTTCTGCATCAACTCAACAGTCCCGGAATGAAGCCGTGTCTGACAGCCAGCCCTCCGTCCTTGGCTGCACGGCTGAGGAGCTCTGCCTCATTTGAAGGGTTGGAACTGAAAAAGGACTTTATTCCCCCCTTCACTTGCCGCTCGGGAGGCTGCACTGGCCGTAAAATAGATGTTCTTCGAGGTGCTCCCTGCCTGGCCCAACACCGCTTCTGCCCAGCGGGCAGCCTTCCTGAGGGCTTTAAAATACTAAAATAAAGGTGTGGTTTGGGAGCACAGCGATGGCGCCCGTCTGCCTTCTGATACCTTCCTGCGGAATGAAAGTGCTTATGTTTTTTTCCAAGGAATAGCTTTTTTGGGGATGACTGCGTCTGGATGGGAAATGAGAGGACCCCAGGGAGCCCTGCGAGGCGGCAGGACCCCCGTGGGTGAGTCAGTCAGTCCCGTTTATTGGGGTTGATCTCCAGGGACAGAAACATCAATAGCAGCAGGACTCCATCCAGGTGCTGGGGAAGGGGAAGCCCTGCCCAGCCTGTGCTCCCGAGGAAGGGGTTTTGTCCCCAGGCTCTCCCGGGCCGAGCGCAGGAGATGCCCTGGTGTTACTCATGTACTAATCTCGGCCATCGGGCTCTGCCTCTTTCTTTTATAACTTTTCACACGCTGTTAAAACGGAAAGGAAGGATTACCTATGTGAAAACTAACAAAAAAGAAGTACTGAGTGTTTGCTTCGGGCCAAGAAAATAATTATTTTGTTACATGTGCCGGTTTGATTTCAGAATTGACAGAGCAAGCAATAAATATTGAATAAAAGCTGATCCGTTTCTATACAATTTCTCTGCCTGGGTTTTTGTTGTTTCCGATCATCTCGTGTCGTGTGGGAACGGTTTCTCCAACACTTCCATTTCCTAAGAGCTGATTTGGAGAAGGAAAAGAGCAATTCCTGCCAGACTCTGTCTGTATCATGACATACATTTCCTGAGGGATCCGTAAGACTTGGCCAGCCCTGTGCTGGTCCTCACCTGCGGCGGTGGAGTGTCTCCTTTCACAGCTCTCAGCTGGCTCTTGGCACTCCTCTCCTGCTCCCTGCCCTGCAGCTGGGGCGGTGGCCTGGGAGGTGGGAAACCAGGGTGTCCTGGTGCTGTGTCCCCTCTTGAGTGACACGAAGCCGTTTGGTTCTCCTGGGTTTAGTTCCCCCATCTCTCGGTTGGGACTCGCGCACTGGCCCCTTCGTTAAGGGTTTGGTGTAGATCCGAGGGCTCAAGTGAGAGAACCACAGAGTCACACAACAGGTGGGATGTGGGGAAGAACTTCTTTGGTGTGAGGGTGGTGAGAGCCTGGCCCAGGTTGCCCAGAGAAGCTGTGGCTGCCCCATCCCTGGAGGGGTTCAAGGGCAGGTTGGAGGGGGCTTGGAGCAACCTGGTGTGGTGGGAGGTGGGCTTTAAGATCCCTTCCAACCTGAACCGTTCTGTGATTCAGTGGAACATACACAGGTGACTACAGACGTGTTCAAAACCCACGTGTTCCTGCAGCTCCTGGGCAGAGGGACCAGCGCTGGGAATTCCCCTGGAGCTGTTTCCCAGCAGCAGCCCCTGCCCCAGCCCTGTGGCCAGATTTCACCCACAGCCCCAGCGCAGCCCCACGGATCTGTGGGGAGGACAGCAGGAAAATAAAACGTGGTGTCTTGAGATGAGACCACGGACTCGGCTTTCTAATTAAAATGGAGGGAATTAAAGTTCTGTTTGAATTCCCAGGACGCGTGGGATGGGTGCGTAATTCATCCCGATCAACGTGACAGAGTGACTTTGTCCTGACAGAGGCTTTAAAAAGATGTTTTCTGACCTGTTGAGTCCTCAAACACATTTTTTCTGTCAGCGCCCAGGAAAGGTGGAAACGCGAGGCTTTTGCTGGGCTGAAGTGTCTGACAAAGGGGTTCTCAGACTTGCCCTTTAGGTAACATTTAATGTGTCACATGGGTGAGGAGTTTTATTAAAAAGAAGTGGTTTTGGCAGTGCTCTGCTGCCTTGTGGACAGCTTTTCTGTCTCCCTGCCCCACCAAAGAAAAAGGAAGGTTGAAATATCAGGTTTTGGCTCTCGGCAGGCAGGGTGGAGTGCCAGGGCCTGGCATGGGGACCGTGCTGCTGGACATTCCTGTGCCAAGTTCCAGGCGTGGGGCAGAGGATGCTCAATCTGTGCTGGAGTCTCCGACCTGTGGTGGCTTCTTCAGGCAAAGGTCTTCCCCAGTGCCCTGGAATGGGCCCAGAGATACATCCCGGGCTTCCCCTTCACAGAATCATAGAATCCCAGACTGATATGGGGTCAGAAGGGACCTCTGGAGACCATCCAGTCCAACCCCCTACCAGAGCAGGTCCACCCAGAGCAGGTCCCACAGGAACGTGTCCAGGTGGGGTTTGAATGTCTCCAGAGAAGGAGACTCCACCGCCTCCCTGGGCAGCCTCTGCCAGGGCTCTGCCACCCGCACAGGAAAGAAGTTCCTCCTCGTGTTTAGATGGAACTTCTTATGTTCAAGTTTGTGCCCGTTCCCTCTTGTCCTGTCCCTGGGCACCACTGAAAGAAGCCTGGCCCCATCCTCCTGACACCCAACCTGTAAGTATTTCTAGGAGTTGCTCAGATCCGCCCTCAGCCTTTTCTTCTCCAGACTAAAAAGCCCCAAGTTCCTCAGCCTTTCCTCAGCAGAGAGCTGCTCCAGGCCCCTAACACCTTCCTATGCACCTCCTTCAGTTCTCTCCTGGAGGACATGCTCAGGAGTTTACCTGGTTCCAGATGTTACTTCCTCAGAACTACAGGTGCTGGGGAAGCTGTGGAGCGCGTTGGAGGTGCTGCCGTGTCCGAGTGCCCTCGATAAGGCCCTACCTCCTGTGAGGATGAAGATGATGGTGAAAGGCTGCTGGGCATTTTCACACACCCTTATTTCTGGAGGTTGGGTGGGAAGTTGGTGCCCGGCTGCTCTCCTGATGGGACCACACGCTCCGGGTCCGGCTCTCAGCAGGAACAGGCTCTTTCCCCTCTTTTTGGAGCCACCCCATCTCCCTTGGACAACCAGCCGCCTGCCAGGAGGCAGCGGACACAGAGGATCTGGGAAACCCATTTGCTCCTCTGCGGAGCCACAGGCGACAGCCCCGGAGCAGAGGTGGTGGCACTTGTGACCCATTTGTCTCCGCAATAAAGATCTGAGATTTCTGACCTCCGAGATGTTTTGGAATTCATAAATTACCCCCGACGCTGAGGGTGTGGGTCAGGCGGGCTGACCCCTTGGCGCTTTGCGGGACCTTTTGCCTGTATTTTTCTCTCTGGAAGTGTTTTTCTCCAGCTTTCCGGCTTGCCTGTGCCCCCAGCCCCTTCCCAGTCTCAAGTGCCAGCTCCTTTGGTGGCATCTGGCACCTCTGGTGTCCCGTGGGAGGTGGGTGATGGAGCCCGGACCCTCGCAGCAGACGGGCAGAGGGGGATGGGCTGGCAAGCAGCCTGTGTCTGGGGGCACAAAAGTGGTCCAGCATGGGGTTGGCAGGTCCCCTGACCCCAGGCTCTGGCTGTCCCCACTCCCCACGACTGTCCCCCCCTCTGTGCAGGGTCCCACAGGTTTCAGTGTGCCCAGGCTCTGCCCCACTGCAGGGGATGGTCTTCTCTGGCATCCAAAGAAGGATGGGGGCCCGTTGGGATGTACCCTGGTCCAGAGACCCCAGAGGTGCTGGGGGGACCCCCCATCCCACCCACAGTGACCCTACTGTCCCCAGGGGTTTGTGGCCGCTGGCAGGGAGTGCTGCTGGTGGGACACACGGCTGGGACTGATGGTCCCAAATAGCTGTGGACCACCTCAAACCCCACCAAGGGGACGTTGGCAGAGACCCAGGGAGGCGGAGGGGACACCGTCACCCCCCTGCCCATGTCCCCATCCCTCGGGCTCACCATGAGCTGGGAGGAAGCAGAGATCCTTGGAGATATTTACAGTTTACAAGAGTTTATTCAACTGGTTTCTGACTTTAGTTCTACCGAGTTGGTGCTGAACAGTTACAAGCTCCTTCGGGTTCAATTACAGCCAATCTAACCAACCAACCAAACAAAGAGGAAAAAAACCCAACGACAACAACAACAACAAAAAAAGAAAATAAACAAGAAACAACTTGGAAAAACAATAAGAAAATCCACAACTTTTTCACGTGTCATTAAATATATTCATATATAATAACCATAATATATTAGTATGCATTGTAAAGAAACATTGCCCAAAGCAGTATGCAATGGTCATAACTAAACAACATTTACAGTTCAAGATATTAACAGAAATGATCAAAAAAATTAAAAAAAAATAAAAAAAAAATAAAAAAGAACAAACCAACCCCAAAGGAACACAGGTTTGTGCGGGGCGAGGAGGGGGGTGTGCGGGGAGAGGGCACGGACACGACCAAACGAACAGAAACGAGACGAAACGATTTTTTTTGTTTTTTTAGGGCACTACCATGGAGTGATGATTGTTTTGGCATCTCAGCTGCTCCCCAAGGCCGCACTGAAGGCACCGCAGCCCCTTCCCCGGCCACCCCTGCTGTCCCCCCCCTGCCCCTCCAGGACCTCCCTCCTGCCCCCCGGGGCCGTGGGTGGGTGCTGGGGTTCCTCGCTGGTTGGGATGGGGTCGGGTACCCCCATAGAGCTGCCCCCCAACCCTGGCCGCTGGTGTTGACTAGTGACATCTTGTCCCTCTTTGGGTGATGGGACAGAGGTGTCCCCCCCTGAAGGAGATGTCCTGGAGTGGCTGCAGGGAAGAGTTGCATCCCTCCCGACACCCCAAAACTGGGGCTGTTCTGCCTTCCCCAGGGGAGGAGGGCTGGGTACCAGTAACACCAGCAGCTCCTGCAGGTCAAGGCTACTGGGAGTGCGTGAGGAGCACTGGGGGACCGCAGACGGAATGAAGGGGCTTCTCTCAGTCTGGTTGGAAAAGTGCAAAACCCCAACACGGATCACGGGACAGGGTCTTGGTGGAACGGGGTCCAGGTGGGACAGGGTTTGGGTGGGACGGGGATCTTATCGCTCTGGCAGGCTCCGAGTTGTTTCCCATCTTCTGCAAACTCCCTTTCCTTCTGATTTCCTGGGTTGGATCAGTGCCTGGAGGGGTCCATCTGTGGGATGGGATGGGGTGGGATGGTCTTTCTTCTTCCCAAACCGGTGGGATCAGGGAAGGGGCTGGGGCTTCTCTCTGGGTGGGTTTGGGGGGATGTCAAGGCTGTGCTGTGCTTGCCAAAGCTGGAAAATGGGAGTAGGTGTTGGGTTTCCAGGCTTGCTTGGTGGCCAGTCCCCAAGTCCCCACATCCTCTGGCCTTGCCTTCCTGCTCTCCAAGTGGAGAACTGGGTTTGGGTTGGATCTGGTTGCTTTTAGTCCAGCTGAAGGTATCCCGTGGTTCAAAGGGATCCTGGCTAATGTGGGACAAGCTGTCTCAGGTGGTGTGGGGTGTCCCTGGCATCAGTTGGTGCTACAGAAGAGCATCCCAGCCCCGCTTTGGGGCTTTAAGCCTCCTTTTAGACACTTGAGCTCAGATTTTAGCCTTCAGAACTTGGTGGCTTGAGTTCCCTTGACTGCAGAACGTCGGCTCTCCTTGAGCTCTGAAGTCTGCTCTGGGGAAGGGGAGAAAGCACAGATTTGGGGGAGTGGGGGGGGATTCCTCGGTGTCCAGGGTGGGATTTCTCTCCTCATGCCCCAAATAATTTCGGAGGGGCTTTGTGCTGGCTGGGGGAGGCTCAGCAGAACCCATCCCCCCGGGTGGTGTCTCCCACAGCCTGGCCCTGGCCGCTGCTTCCCTGGGAGCCCTCCCCTTTACACCTATTTACACGGCTGCCTCGCTTTATGGCGGTTTATGTCATTATATAAATATTGTCAATTGCTATAAAACAAGGCAAAAACCACTGGAAAATGTCATAAAAGAGATGTTTCCAAGTTTCCTAAAAGGAAAAATATCAGGGAGGTTTTACTTTTCGTAACGACTAATGTTTGCTTCTCCTCCAGGTACCCGTCCTGCCCTCCCTGCCTGCCCCCCGGCTCCATCGGTCGGGGGAACTCAGACATCCCCCTTCCTGGTGGGACGGTGTGACAGGGGAACAGCCTGGCGTGGGGACAAACAACAGCCAGTCCTGCCCGGAGAGTGCCCCTGGGAAAGATGCTCCAGCCCTGGGGCTGGGCATGGGGTGGGAGAAGGAGGTGAGGCAGCTGCTGCCTCCCTTAGTTCGTTGGCAATTAGAGATCGGGAAATTTAGATTTTCTGGTTTTCACCCCCATTAGAAGGAGCAGAGCAAGTTGGGGAGCTCCAGGTAGGTCACACCTTGCTCATCCAGTCCATGATGAAACCCCTTCCCCTGGGGCAGGCTCTGCCCCATGTTGGCCCTAACTTGGCCAAGCCTTGAGCTCTGCACTTGTCCCTCTGCCCATGGGGACAGTCCCACCCCTCTGTCCCACCTCCTTTGCTTCCCAAAGGAGACGGCCACTTCATGCAGAGGTGTTGGGGAGCTGCTGCTCCAGACAGAGCGAGGACAGAGCCAAGATGGGGTCAGGGGAACTGGATGAGTTTGGGAGTGAAACCAATGGCTAGCCAGGATCTCGCTGTCCTTGGCGTGGATTTTCTGTCACCTGAGGGGTCATCAGCCTTCTGAGAGCAGCAGAGAGGAGCAAGCCCTTGAAAGAGGTCTCAGGGGTGGCTGCGGTGGAGAATCAGGGACTGTGATGGGCAAGATCTTCCAGGGCACCTATGGGAACTGGATGTCAGCTTAGTTTTTTTGCAAAGTCTGGGTGCTTCTCTGGGGATCCTTGATACTAACTCCATGACTGGGAATCGGTGGCTGGGAGGGGGCCAGGGCACCCCCTGGGCTCACACACCTTCAGTGTGAGGGGGGAGGCAGTGCTGCTTGGGGTGTGGGGGCCAGAGCAAGGAGTCGCTCCCCAAGCCATGTCCACATGGAAGCCTCCCACCAACGTGGTCTCCTCTTCGTTGTGCCCAACCTGGGCCGGGAGCGTCGCTGCAGCTGGAGACCTCGGCCGATGGTTATGACTGTCAGATACCAAAGAGTCCTCAAACAACCCATTAGTCAATCCTCGGATCTGTGTCCTCAACAAAAAAATCTCTGTTTAGTTTCCTCTACGATAACTGGCCCGTTCAACCTAAGCTGAGAGTACGTATTTTTGGGGATGGGGAGTTAATTTCCAGCGTTGCCGTTGATTAGTTTTGTACAGGTGCAGCATTCCCGTGCCGTGCTTTGGGAGCAGCAGATGTTGGCAGCTGGAAGGCCGTTTGGTGTCTCTGATTTCTTCAGCCAATGGGGCAGAACGAAGCTGGGGGCGGGGAGGGGAGGGATGAAGCACTGGCTGCCACATCCCCGCACCCACCCTCCTCTTGTTTTGTATCCTCATGTGCCATTTTTGTGAGTGTGTCATGTTGTGTTTTGTGTTGTTGTGTTTGTGGTTTTTTTTTCTTTTTTCCCGGAATACCAGGTCCAAACCCACCAGCCCCACAGCCCTGGCTGCTGTCCCTCCTGTGTCCCCCTCCCACCCCACCCCTCCCCAGCCCGACCTTCCTCCCGCCGTCCCCGTCGCTGGTCCCTGCCCGCCCCAGCTCCACACAAAGCAGCATGCACAGTCAGTCTCTCCCTCGCTCCGTGGCCTTCTCCTCCTTTAGGCTTTCTTACACTTCCCCTTCTTCTCCCGCTGCTGGAACTTCCTGAGCCGCCGAGCCCACGTATCCCGCCACTGAATCACCAGGCTGGTTTTGTCCGCAATGATGCCGCTCTGGTCGGGAGAGTCCTCGTTGTTGCCCAGCAGCAAATACTTCTTCATGGGTTTGATTTTGGGGCACTTGCAGGCGATGTCCTTGGAGTGGATCCACAGGGTCTGGTCTCCGCGCCGTATCCGGTTGCTCCCTTGTTTGTAGACAGAGATGATGTTCACCGTGAACTTCCACCAGTCGGCATTTTTTTCCGCTTTCAGGATGTGGATCTGGACAGCTGGGAAAAAAACCACCAGAAAACAACAAAACAAGCCCACGAGGCAAGAGAGGAAAAGATGTTACAATTTGAGCTGGGGAGAAGAAAATTCATTTCAAGTCTTACCTAATGGGCTGCGTGAGGAAAAGGAATTTTGTCTCTAAGCCCAGGCTGGGGGATGGCAACCATGGGTGGTGGTTGCACAAAAACTACTTCTGACCTTGGGACTTGATGATCCCAAGGATCTCTTCCAACCTAGACGAGTCTATGATTCTATGACCCCAGACAAGAGTGGTCAGTGCTGATGGCAAAGGGTCTCAGCAAAGGTACTGAGACTACCATGGGCTTGGGAGGTGCTCTCCAGCCCTGCTGCCACCAAGATGGCCCTCTGGGTCCCCAATAAGCATGGGCATGGTGACCCATGGACTATGGTGTCCCAAGGGCCCCCAGGAGGGAAGGGGAGGCTGGGAGCAGCTGTACACCATGAACCATGGCACTCCTTGTGCTGGTGGCCCTGAGAATGACACAGGGCCACTCAGAATGGTAGTGGAGAACAGGATGCCTCAGCCTTCCATCTGTGTCCCAGGAGGAGCATCATCTCCCACACCATGGGTGTGAAGCAAGAATAGATAAACAATTCCCCAGGGCTGTTGGTGCAGCAACATCTGACCCAGCACCTGAGAACTCCTAAAGCGATCCAAAAAAATCTTTAAAAATCAGATGGATTCATGTACAGTGGACCCTGCCTTTTCCCTTGAAGCACAGAGAAAATTAACAAACCCAGGGACATCTTTTGCCTCCAACTCCGGGTGGTGGCCCAAGCACTGGGCAGGGGCTCTGTGCACAAGGCAAATGTTGCAGAGGACACAGTAGGGAGGTGTCTGTCCCCATCGGCAGTGCCAGAACCCCAGGCTGCACCACAGGACCAGGGATGAGCTTTCTTCTTGACCCAAGGGTCAAAAGGATGGGTTTCTGCATGGGTCATCCCTCCAGCCCCTCTATTCGATCTCCTTCCTTGCTGGTTGGGCAACTTAGTGCATCTGCACCAGGACCCTAAGGCAGCCCAGATTTTAAGAGAAAATGAGCCAAAATCTGGAGCAGAACACTGGGACTGGCCCAAATTTCCAAGCATTTGGCATCTGGATGTAGGAAAGACCTGGTAGGAGCCTCCAGCACATCTACTCAGGGCCAGCGCAAGGAGGCAGCTCTCCATGAGAACTTGGTCTTGGAGAAGGACACTGAATGGGTTCAAACCCATGGCAGGATTTGGGAATGGGGAGGTTTGTTATTCACATGTTTCTAGGAGATGTTCCTGGGCCAAGATTGTTTATTGCTTGCCATGGAAAAAGACACTGCTGGTAAAAATTACAGGTGAAAGACTGAGGGTATGGCTCAAGGAACATAAGGAGAGGTTAACAGCAGCATCCAGCCTGACCTCTGGATCTGGTAGACTCAACTGAGCAGCTCCTGCTGCTCTGGTGAGCTTCTTCCTGACAGTGGTCCATCACAGCACAGAGATGGAGGCAGCACTCGGCCAGGATCACATCCCCCAGGGAGGCTGAACACATTCCTCCTCACTAAAAAAAATGAGCTTCCAGGAAAATATCTTCACCGGGAGGTGACTACCCAGCCCTCCTGGGTTTGTTTGCTGACTGTGGGACGAGAGGAGTCCCCACCAGCAGAGACAGAGAGAAAAACCCGGGTGGTGCTGCCAGCCCTGGCCCGGAGAGCCGGCGGCTCCATGCAGGCTGTGGGCTGGCACAGTCCAACCACAAAGTTGCTTTTTTGACCAAAATTTTAAACTTTTCCCATTTTTTTTCCCCAACTTCCCTCCGTGCCCTGGGAGCTCTAACTCCCTGCCCGTCCACTTGCCTGTCCCAACCATCTGGCTGGTGCCCAGTGGGGCCAATCTCGATTGCATAAATCACCAAAGGGGGTAGAAACCTCAAAAAAAAAAAAAAAAAAAACCAAAAAACCAAAACCAAACCAGCCAAAACTCTCCCATTTGCCTCATAACAACCTAAATTTACCCCCTGGATCAGCGGTGGAGGAGCATCACCCTCACATTAAAACCACAATGTGCAGACTGATTTCAGGCTATGCTGCAGCCCTGCAAGGTTTTTTAACACGTTGCAAGATATATGGTGGGGTGGTGATTTTTTTTTTTTTTCAGAGCATTACATGGACACCAGATGCTTTCATTAAATAAAAAATTAAAGAAAAAAAGAAGAAAAAACACAAGCCTAAGCTCTGACTGTGTATTTCCCAGTCTGGTGCGAAGGTAACAAAATGTGAAGATCAGCCAATTTTTTTTTATTATTTTTTTGGAAACAAATCTTTCCAAAAAAGCTTAAACCTTTGACCTGCCTGGGTCCACACTGACAAAATGGAGAAAATGAATGAAAAGGAACCGGAGAGAGGTGGCTACAGGAAACTCCGCTCTAAAACACACAGTCTGGATTTTTTTGAAGTCAAGGCCCCCGTCTCTCATTTTTTTCCCCTTTTATTAATGAAGTGGAAGGAGTGAAAGCTTCAGGGAAGGCTCGGCTGGCACGGCTGCAGCTGCCTCCACTGACAGCAAGTTTTTCTGCCCATAACTTTGCATCCAGGATGCATGGTTTCCCCCGAGTCTGGCTTCAGAGCCCAAGTTTGGCCATGATTTGTCCGGGTAATTTGGTGGTGGGATCTCCAGCATCTCTCAAGGGATACAAGGTGTGGGGAGATGCAGGGGGGTACCAGGAGGAAGTTTTGGAAGCACCTAAACCGGCTTTCCTGGGTGAATCCCTGGGGATGAAGGCACTTGTTTCTCATGAAAGAGAAGGTTTCTGTTCAAAACTTTCATGGGTTTTGGGGGGGGCTGGCATTGGTGCTTGGGGTTGTCCTTCACCCACCATTTCCTTGGGCAAAGCTCGGCTTTGCCTGTGCCCTGGGGAACTGCTCCCACTTTGCTGATGCACCCACTGACCCCCTGCACAGGGGCTGAGCCACGCTGGGGACCGTCCCTGTCACTGCAGCCATGGAAAAACGTCCCTGAAAGTGTCCATGGGGCAACCAGAAGAAAGGAGGTGATGGTAAGGGGCGGAGGGGGATGGTGGTTTTTCAAGCAGGTGGTGGAGACGATGCTCTCCTGGCTGTGGTCCCCTGGAGCAGATGGTGACCCAGAGCGGGGAGAACAAAACCAAACAAGCCACAGCTTTCATGGCTCCAGCTGAGGCCGGTGACACCAGTTCCCAGCCAGGATGGCTCCTGGTCCAGGTCCTGAGTGTGGTGATGCCCTGGGGCTGCCTGTGGCTTGTGCCCCCTCCTCAGTAACCTGGGGCTGGTTGCAGTGCCCCAGCACCCAGGATCTTCCTCCAGGTTCACTATTCTGCATCCTGCTCTGCTCCCCCATCCCCTCAGTCAAGGAAAGGGGCAGGGAGAGCTGGGGGACGGGGGGCTCCACGGGCAAGAGGAGGGTGCTCAGCCCCAGGGAGCCCACAGGGCTGCCCCCTCAACTCCATCCCACCTGGCACCAAAGCTCCTGAACCACAAATCCTGCCTGGACGGTGCCTTACAAGTCACACCAGCCCAGGTGATGCATTCAAGTGTGTCCGCACATTATACATCTTTTTAAGGAAAAGGTGGCCGAGTGGTCCCTGGGCTGCGGGAGGGGACGGGGGGGGTCCCTGGTCCCCTCCTGCATCTGCAGGGTGCTGGGCAGTGCCACCCTGACATCATGCTCCTTGGCTCCTCAGGGCTTGGCCTGGAGCCTCCAGCCACAGGAAAGACCTGAAGGCTTGATGTTGCAGATGGAAGCAGGGGGGGGGCATGATTTGATGTTAATAAAACCAAAACCCAAGCCCACACCCTCAAAGCATGTTTGAGGGCAGCCACGTAAAGGCTTAAATAAAAGCAGCGCCTCGCAGCATTCAGAGACCATGAGTCAGGGGCCCAAAAATCATGAGATTACCCTGAAAAGAGCGCGACTGGAAAAAAATTATCTTTTTTTTTTTTTTTTAAAATTTACTTTTGGGTTTTGTGCTAAAGCTCTTGATTTCAAGCTTTCACTTGCCAAAGCTGACCTGGGACTGGGCTAGATGGACAAACCTACGCATCCTATGCCCGAACCTGGCTGCGGGAGCTGGAGCTCTGCTGAGATTCCAGCCACAGGGAGCACCTCTGGGCTGGCCCTGGAGAAAGGTCCCACGGGACCACGGGGGTGGCAGCGGGAGCAGAGTGGTTTGCAGAGAGACAAAAGAGGGTCTTTAACATGGACAGATGGAAGCGGGTCCTTGGGAGGTGGTGTCCCAGCCTGAGCCAGGACTTTCTGAAGGGCTGGGTCCCTCCTCTCTGCACAGGTGGAGAAAAATCCATGTGGATTTTACTCCAACCAGCAGCAAAGGATGACCCCAACACCATTCAGGTTTGGGAATGGAAAGAGCTGGTTCCTCGCTGGAGCAAAGGGTTAAAATAGGATTTTTTTCCCTCCCTTTTTTTTTAATTTTTAATTTATTTGGCGGTGGCTTTGCCTGCCTCTCCTTGCCAGTTTCCTACTGGTTTAATATTGGAGATTTATGGCCCCTAATCCCGGCTGGCCTGGGTGCTCCCTGCCTGGGTACGGTCCCCCCCCCAACATGGTGCCAGGGGACCCCTCACTGCCCCGGCTCCTTCCCTCGGGATGCGGTTACGGGGAGGGATCGCTCCCAGCTTCCCTGCTCCGGGAACAGCATTTCTCACTTTCCAGGGTGGTGGGAAGGTCTGTGAGCTGGGGACGAGCCAGGGATGAGCTGGGGATGGTGCTTCCCCCCCCCAGCCTGGCGTTTTTCTGTGGATTCAGGGTTTTTTTCTCCCTCCTGTCTCTCTTTTCAAGCTGCCTTTTGAAAACACGTTTTGCTTTTTTCCACCAGCCCCTGCCAAGCTCCTCTCGAAAAAAGGGGGTGACTAAGTGAAGTCTCCGTGAAAGGAAGGATTTTTTTATTTTTTTTTTTTTTTTTTCCCCAAGAAAGGGCAAAGTGAGCAGATGATCTCACCTTTCAGATGAGGATCCTGCTCCTCTCCCCCCATCCCCTCCCTGACACAGTGCTGGGGAGACGGGGAGGGCTTGGGGACAATGGCTGGGACCCCAGTGCTGGTTCCCAGCAAAATGCTCCAGCATCCTCTGCGCAGGATCGGGTCCCGCTGCAGAGTGCGGAGCTCAGGAAAAATAGAGCTGAAAAACCCTCTGGGTTTCCTTTACCGCAGCTGCCTACCCTACTGGGGTGAACCATGATGGAAAAGCCCCAAAAAATTGGGCTGAAATGGCAGTACCCGACGGAGCGAGGGATGCTCCTGCATCACCTGGACCAGCATCACCTGCTCTAATAAAATAATCCCTTCTGTTGGGCCAGGGGGAATCTCCATCCTCAGCAAGGTCCAGAAATGACCCGCCCCACTGCTTCCCCAGGATAATTTCAACTGCCCCAAACCCAGAGAATCCTCTCCCCCTGGTTTTCTGGGAGCCAAGCGACCCCTGCGCTCCACCAGGCAGCCAAAATAAACCCAGAAAGAAAGCTTTTCTGCTTCTGTTCTTGCCTTCCCACCCCCCTTCCTGAAATCTCCCAGCCTGCCCTCCCCGTGCCCTGTTTCACTCCAAATATTTGCACCAAAACCCATCTCGCGGGAAAGAGCCCAATTTAAAATAAAAGGAAAAGAAAAAAAAAAAAAAAAAAACCCACCCCACAAACCCAACAAAAACAAACAGATAAGAAAAATAAATAAGGGAAAATATCCCCTTTGAATCGTTGAATGAAACAGGGAGCTAAAAAGCCCCTTTGAGAAGCGCGGGGCGGATGATAGCTTCCCGATTGAGCCCGCGGGAGAAGTAACTCTGTTCAAGCTAATTAGAGCCTTTTAGGACATTCAGCCCAGCGATGCCGGCGTAACGGTGAGGAAAAGAGCCTCCTAATTGGCTTCCTGCTGGGGTGTCAGTCCCAAAGTCTTTATTATCCCTCCCTGCACCTTTTCAACCCTTTCTTCCCTCCCTGGCCCCGCCGAAAGCCTGGGCTGCCCCGGGCTCTGCTGCAGCATCGCTCACCCCCGCTGCCTCGCCAGGCTGGTTTGCCATCAAAAAAAGCAAATTTGCTGCCACTGTGGGGCTGGTTGGGGCTGTGGGGGTGGTTGGGGACCCCCTCTCCCCAGGGCCAGGAGGGCTGGGGTGGGAGCACCCCGGTTCCCGCATTGGGAATGGGGTCTGGAGAATAAGCTTATGAGAAGAGGCTGAGGGAGCTGGGGGTGTTCAGTCTGAGGAAGAGGAGGCTGAGGGGAGACCTTCTCACGCTCTATAACTACCTGAAGGGGGGTGTAGGGAAGTGGGGGTCGGTCTCATTTCCCAAGTCACAGGAGATAGGAAAAGGGGAAACGGCCTCAAGTTGCACCAGGGGAGGTTCGGTTGGATATTGGGAAAAATTTCTTCATGGAAAGGGTTATCCAGCATTGGAATGGGCTGCCCAGGGCAGTGGTTGAGGCACCATCCCTGGAGGTGTTCAAAAGACGGGTTGACATGGTCCTCAGGAATATGGTTTAGTGGATTTTTATTGCTTATTTCTTATTTATTTTCTTGTCAGGGTTAGGTTCATGGTTGGACTAGATGATCTTTAAGGTCCCTTCCAACCTAGACGATTCTATGAGAAAAGAAAAGCTCTTTCCAGCACCTGAATTCATTGTTCATGATGGGGTATCTCCTGCCCGAGACAGGTCTTCAGCTGCCCTCATCTCCCCAGGGTCTGGTGAAGCCCCTGATCCCATGTTACACCCTCAAACGAAACGGAGCCTGAGCTTTCACCTGAACGCCCAGAAAACATTCCCCACCCCCCCCAGTGACATAGGATAAACCAAGGAGCGAAACCCTGCGAGGTCTGTCCCTCGAGCAAAGCTCAAGTGCTGCTGCCACCAAAACATCACAATCCTTGGCCCGAGAGCCACAGAAAAAGATAATGCTGCTTGGCTGGAAGCAGGATTCACATGCCTTTTTTTCCTCTGAACTCCCAGGGCCAATTTGGACCACGATAAGCCCAAGTTTCCTACAATCAAGTGGCTGTTTTCTTCCTTCTTCAGAGAGAAAATGCTCCAGCATGACCTCAGCCCTAAGGAGATGCTGGAAGCCAGGTGGGAAAATGAAGGGATGCACATGCCACAGGCGGGAAATGCATTTTGCACCTTATTAGCCAGCAGAGAATCCACCCACGAGAAACCCCCACAGCTTTAGTAGCCTCAGCCTCATCTTTAATAATGTCATGATCCAACAGTGAATTTCTCATGTGCACTTAAACCCTTTTCTCTAAGGGTAAAGACATTCTTTGGGCCTCTCCAACATCTGATGAACCTCCAGCAGCTCCTCTGAGCATGGCCAGACCTCGCTGGATGGGAAGCTCCCCAGCCCCAGCAGCTCACCCTTCCCAAGGGATGCTCTCCACGACCATGTGGGCAATGGAAGAATAAAACAGGAATGCAAATAAAACATTTGCCTCCAAGCCCTCTTCCTTCCCCTGGGCTGGCGGGGAGGTGCCAGAGCACAAAGCCAGCGTGGAGCATCCCTCGGCCGGCCCCGCTGGGAAGCGCCTTGTCCGGGGACGGGCTGTTAAATGGGAATTCGTTCTGCTCTTGCAAACACTTCCCGGACATGCTGAGCTGCTGCTGTGAGCGTGTTGGAGGGAGGGAGGGAGGGAGGGAGGAGGTATCTCCACTCCTGGTTGCTTTGTTGCAGATGGGATGGGAGTTTTTTCATTTGTAGTTTGGCGAAAATATATACATACGTACACACACACACAGATATACATGCATGTGCATATATAGATATATTTTTAATGCATTCCTCTGCTGTGGAGGCACTAGGGCAACCACAGCCCTGGTGGATGCTAAACCCTGTCCTGCTGTGCCTTGTAATTCCCTGATTGTTTAGAAATTTGCAGGCTCAGCTCCAGTCCAGGCTCATCCATACACAGCCCCCTCCCCGTCCCCGGGGCAAACCCAAAGGTTCACGTTTGGTCCCTCCTGCAGACACTTTGCTCCCCCTCACTACAGCCTATGGGGGGAAGGAGACAATTTCCAGCTCCTACATGTGTTTAGCAGCATTTCTAAACAACCCCTGGCATGGACCACCTCTAATTTAACCAGCTCTACCTGATTTTTCCACGTCAGCCCTATTCCTGATGCTCAGCTCGTCCCAGCAACATTGGCACAGCTGGTGAAGGAGGGCAATCCACTGGGCAGGGGTGACCAAAGTGGAGCCATCCTTCCCCACCCTCCCGTGCCAATGTGGCTTGGTGCAGGGGGGAGATGGCCGAGCCTGGGGGGAGAGGGGCTGCTGAACCCTGGAGAGGGCTTCAAGGGGTTCCTCGCTGTGGCCCGAAGAAAATCCCCTTCCAGGATCACCCTGGACATCTCCTGCATGGACCTGCTGGTGACCCCATTGGGAACGGACCCACACTACAAATAATCCCAGGAGCAGAGAGGTGAGGAGGGAGCTTGGGACGTGCCTGGTCCAAACCACTGCTCCAAGCAGGAAGGATGCTCAGGACCTCGAGTACCAGCAAGGACTGGACCCACAGCCTCCCTGGCTTGTCCCAGGGCTTGTCCCAGGGCTGCACCACCCTCTGAACTTGCCTGAGAATTACAGGAGGGATGCATCTGGATGATGGGGAACTGCTTACTGTTTGTCTCCATGGCAAAGCATGTAACAGCACAGAGAGAAGAGATGGGACACGGTGTCATCGTAACCCAGAAGACACCATGGGGTTGATGGGACTATGGACCCTGATTTGGGTGTTGTCTCGGCATCTGCAGGGGGACTCATATTTTCTGAGTAACACACTGCATTGCTGCCTTGCCCAGCATCACTATCCAGGGCTTCCCCTCCAAACCTGGCAGAAAACATACCCCAAACTGCACACGGGTAGCGCCACGAGGCAGAGCTGGGCTGCCTGGCCCCAGCTGTGGTTGAGACCCAGTGGGCAACCTGCCCCTGGGCTGGGTGGGCTTGGGGACACCCCAGGGGGCATATGCTCCTGCTCTGCATCCCTGTGCAGCCTCTCCTCCCTGGGAAGTAGCAGCCGAGAGGGGCGACTCACCATAGTCTTTCTTACAGTACTTCTTCATGTTGATCTTCAGTTTCCCCTTGGAGGCTTTGCAGTATGAGTCACAATCTGCACAGGAGAGAGGGGGAGGGCAAGAAAACATTAACAAAACAAATTAGCCTTAAAATGAATAAAAGGCTGGGGGAAGGGGGGGGGACGGCTCAAAGCTGCAGCCTGCCATGAATAAGCAGCGTGCCTGTGATATCCATCTGCCAGGCCCCGATTGGGTCGTCTAAGGGGGCATTCAGAAAAACCTTCCTTTCTAAAGAAAGCTTTTCACAAAGGAAACCATCCTCCCGCCCACCTCCCCCAGCCCGGCTTCCCTGGGCTGCCTCTGTCTTCCTGGGAGACCCCAGGGCCTCCCTTATTGTGCCACCCAGAGCTTTTGAGAGCCACACAAATTCCCCCTGTTCTCCAGCTCCCAACTGGAGCCTGCCCGGAGCCCACAGAGGCCCCATTGTCACCCCTAACCCGGGCCGGTGTCAGCCTTTGGCATTCATTGCGGAGAGATTCGGGCTGGGGTCACCCTCCGACAATGCGGGTCAGAGAGGAAATTAGCAGCCCATGAAGCATTAGCAAAGCCTTTTGGTGTCCACTCTACTGAAGTGTGCAAATAAAATACCCCAGTAGGAACATTTCAGTTCCAATGGGCCCCCACTGCTGGGACACACTGGCTTTGCTGGGGTGGTGCAGCGGCCGGTGTGGCGGGCAGGCGGGAGCGCTGGCACGGCAGCCTGGCAGTGCCACCAGGGCTGGCAGGGCTGGAGCCCAGCCATGGTCCTGGGCAGCTGCGAGGATGCTGAGCCCTTATCCAGGAGCTGCTGCTCCTCAGAGATGCTGAGCACTGCTCTGGAGCTGCTGCTCCCCAGGGATGCGGAGCTCTGCTCCAGGAGCTGCTGCTCCTCAGAGGTGCTGAGCCTTGTCCTGAGAGCTGATGTTCACCAGGGATGCTTAGCCCATCCACGGGAGTTGCTGGTCACCGGGGATGCTGAGCCCTGCTCCTGGAGCTGCTTGTCCCAAGGGATGCTGAGCCCTACTCCTGGAGCTGCTAGTCCCCAGAGATGCTGAGCCCTGCTCCTGGAGCTACTGCTCCTCAGAGATGCTGAGCCCTGCTCCAGGAGTTGCTGCTCCCCAGGGATGCTGAGCCCTGCTCCTGGAGCTGTTGCTCCTCAAGGATGTGCTCCTGTGAAGGATGCAGCTGGACAGCATCACCCTTTCAGATGGCATCGTGTGGTCAGTGTCTTCCAGGCACCGCTGGGAACATCCCAGGGGCACCACGGCCAGGCAATGCCACAGTGGCTGGGGATGTGCCACCCTGTGCCAGCTCCCAGAATTGAGGCTGGCTCATGGACATGCTGTCCATGCAAGTCCCATGTCTCCTCAGCACCCATAGGTGCCAGAGAGAGGTCCCCAGCACCACAGAAATCCCTTATTTGGGGGGAAAAGGGACACAACTGGCTACAGCGGAAGCTATTGGTACAGCAATAGTCCTTGGACATCTCCACCTCTCCCAACTGCCCATTGGTCCTCCAAAGCCACTGTTGGACACCATGTGTGAAAACCTGCTAAAAAGCTGTGCTGTGGCCCCAGGGCCCTGTGAGCAGGGTTGGACGCTGGGACAGTGGGGGACACAGCTGGTACCCCATGGCCAGTGGACACCAAGGGCCCATATCCTGTCCCAGGCCACATTAGCAGTGCCAGACCAGAACCACACTCTGCCCATGCAACTCCTCAAGCTCTCCAGTGGACCTGAAACCCTGGGGGAGAAGCCATGCAGCCTCCCCCTCTGTGTCCCCCTTTATCGTGGCTGTGTCACACAGCAGGGTGGCATAGAATTATAGAATCATATGGGGTTGGAAGAGACCTCTGGAGACCATCTAGTCCAATCCCCCGGCCAAAGTGGGTCCACCTAGAGAAGGTTGCACAGAAACGTGTCCAGGGGGGTTTGAACGTCTCCAGAGAAGGAGAGTCCACCACCTCTCTGGGCAGCCTCTTCCACAAGTGCGCTACCACTCTCACAGTAAAAAAGTTCCTCCTCACGTTTAGGTGGAACTTCTTATACTCACATTAGTGCCCACAGTTGTGGGCCAGACACAAACTCATGTTTGTGCCACAGCCTCAACAGGGCTTGATGATCCATTTCTTATGTACTGCAAGAGCCCTTGCAAGAAGCGGTTCCTTCCTAGAGAAGTTGTCATGGGAGGGGAAACTGAGGCACAGAGTTGGGAGGTGGCTGCACAGCTACAGCGGCTGCAGCTTTTCTGGTGATAGCTCTGTGTGCAGCTCTGCTGGTATGAAGCTTCAGGACAGGGCCATGTTGGAGGAGGTGATCTCCAGTGGTGGATGCTCAGAGGCAGCCCAAGCAAGAAGGTCACCAAGGTCTGCAGACACGATGCACTGGGTGTTCTGCGCCCTCTCAGCTCACCAGACTCAGTACAAGAGGTGTCCCTGGAGTGGGAGGTGGGTTCAGAAACATGGGGAGCTTCCTGAGGTGGGGAGAAGATGCTCCAGGAGGTCTCATGGACCCCAATCCCAACCCTCCCCATTCACAGCAGAGCCCAACTCAGCCTCAGCCAAACAGCAGCTTCTTTTTTGGCTTGACTGGGGAACCAACAGAAGGAAACCTAGAGAGGCGAATACCCACACATCCCAAGATCATCAGGTACCACCTCATCCCAACACCTCCGAGCCATGTGTGCCCCAGCTCTTCTCAGCAAGGGAGGATGCTGAGCCCTTATCCAGGAGCTGCTGCTCCTCAGAGATGCTGAGCACTGCTCTGGAGCTGCTGCTCCCCAGGAATGCTGAGCTCTGCTCCAGGAGCTGCTGCTCCTCAGAGGTGCTGAGCCTTGTCCTGAGAGCTGATGTTCACCAGGGATGCTTAGCCCATCCACGGGAGTTGCTGGTCACCGGGGATGCTGAGCCCTGCTCCTGGAGCTGCTTGTCCCAAGGGATGCTGAGCCCTACTCCTGGAGCTGCTAGTCCCCAGAGATGCTGAGCCCTGCTCCTGGAGCTTCTCTCCAGAGATGCTGAGCCCTGCTCCTGGAGCTACTGCTCCTCAGAGATGCTGAGCCCTGCTCCAGGAGTTGCTGCTCCCCAGGGATGCTGAGCCCTGCTCCTGGAGCTGTTGCTCCTCAAGGATGTGCTCCTGTGAAGGATGCAGCTGGACAGCATCACCCTTTCAGATGGCATCGTGTGGTCAGTGTCTTCCAGGCACCGCTGGGAACATCCCAGGGGCACCACGGCCAGGCAATGCCACAGTGGCTGGGGATGTGCCACCCTGTGCCAGCTCCCAGAATTGAGGCTGGCTCATGGACATGCTGTCCATGCAAGTCCCATGTCTCCTCAGCACCCATAGGTGCCAGAGAGAGGTCCCCAGCACCACAGAAATCCCTTATTTGGGGGGAAAAGGGACACAACTGGCTACAGCGGAAGCTATTGGTACAGCAATAGTCCTTGGACATCTCCACCTCTCCCAACTGCCCATTGGTCCTCCAAAGCCACTGTTGGACACCATGTGTGAAAACCTGCTAAAAGGCTGTGCTGTGGCCCCAGGGCCCTGTGAGCAGGGTTGGACGCTGGGACAGTGGGGGACACAGCTGGTACCCCATGGCCAGTGGACACCAAGGGCCCATATCCTGTCCCAGGCCACATTAGCAGTGCCAGACCAGAACCACACTCTGCCCATGCAACTCCTCAAGCTCTCCAGTGGACCTGAAACCCTGGGGGAGAAGCCATGCAGCCTCCCCCTCTGTGTCCCCCTTTATCGTGGCTGTGTCACACAGCGGGTGGCATAGAATCATAGAATCATATGGGGTTGGAAGAGACCTCTGGAGACCATCTAGTCCAACCCCCTGGCCAAAGTGGGTCCACCTAGAGAAGGTTGCACAGAAACGTGTCCAGGGGAGTTTGAACGTCTCCAGAGAAGGAGAGTCCACCACCTCTCTGGGCAGCCTCTTCCACAAGTGCGCTACCACTCTCACAGTAAAAAAGTTCCTCCTCACGTTTAGGTGGAACTTCTTATACTCACATTAGTGCCCACAGTTGTGGGCCAGACACAAACTCATGTTTGTGCCACAGCCTCAACAGGGCTTGATGATCCATTTCTTATGTACTGCAAGAGCCCTTGCAAGAAGCGGTTCTTTCCTAGAGAAGTTGTCATGGGAGGGGAAACTGAGGCACAGGGTTGGGAGGTGGCTGCACAGCTACAGCGGCTGCAGCTTTTCTGGTGATAGCTCTGTGTGCAGCTCTGCTGGTATGAAGCTTCAGGACAGGGCCGTGTTGGAGGAGGTGATCTCCAGTGGTGGATGCTCAGAGGCAGCCCAAGCAAGAAGGTCACCAAGGTCTGCAGACACGATGCACTGGGTGTTCTGCGCCCTCTCAGCTCACCAGACTCAGTACAAGAGGTGTCCCTGGAGTGGGAGGTGGGTTCAGAAACATGGGGAGCTTCCTGAGGTGGGGAGAAGATGCTCCAGGAGGTCTCATGGACCCCAATCCCAACCCTCCCCATTCACAGCAGAGCCCAACTCAGCCTCAGCCAAACAGCAGCTTCTTTTTTGGCTTGACTGGGGAACCAACAGAAGGAAACCTAGAGAGGCGAATACCCACACATCCCAAGATCATCAGGTACCACCTCATCCCAACACCTCCGAGCCATGTGTGCCCCAGCTCTTCTCAGCAAGGCCAGAGTCACCTCATCTCAGCACCATCCTCCTGCCCCACTGCTGCTCCCAGAATAATAGATGGCTTCATGCTCTTGCAGTATGGCCTACCCAGGGCCGAAAGCGAAAGCTATGACATGCAGTGGGGTATCTTCCTCCTCCAAGTGTCCCAGCTGAGATCTCTGCTCAGCTACAATCCACCCAAAGCCCTTAGAAACCCAGGACCTGAGCTGGTGACCAAGGGGTTCAGCAGCCGATGCCTCCCCTTTGCTTTCCTTATCTAACATGACCCTGAACATCAAGAAAACTTGAGATGCACTGAGAAAAGAGCGGATATTCCATAAAAACTGTAGTTCAGATGATGGAGCTTCACTAGCAAAGTCCAAGCCATGCCTACATGGCAGGTTGCCACCATGCTATGGGACATAGCTGCCTGGTGTCACTGAGCCCAGGGAAGTGAAACTTTCCTGATCCAACTCACTGGTAAGATGTTCCTGGCTGTAAACATGGAAGGAAAATTCTATAAGGGAAATAAATGTGCATGTGGCAACCTAAACAGCCCAGGGATTCTTTCCCTCATCCGCTTGGTAGAGCAGGGGACAGACAAGGGACAGGCCACCAAGCTGCTTCGCCAGGCAGCTGGCGTGAATCTGCTGAACCGCAGACTGGTGGTGTTCTCAGGACACTAACGAGGTTATGATAAAGCTGATGATGGTTCTCCTCTGGCACAGAAATCCTGGCGCCCTACAGATATTTATCACCGCTGTTACACCTCAGCCCCTCTGCAGCAGCTGATCTGCAGAAGAGGCTGATGCAGGGGCAGGGAACTGAGCAGGGACAAGATCTGGCTGCAGATCTCTCCTCCTCTGGCCAAATCAAAGCCAGACAAACAGATGCTGGCAAGCAGCTGGCTCTGAGCACCAGCAACGGGCAGGGGTAGATGGCAGCTCCCACCTGTGTGCCCCATGGCTCGGCAAGAGGGTCTCCAACCAGCCAGGTGGGAGAGCCCACCCAGAGCAGATCTTCCTCCAGCCCCACAGTGCTGCTGCTGTGGTCCAACCCCGAGAAACAGCAATCAGAGAGAAACCATTGCTCTGGACTTCAGTCCTAGACCACTCACAAGCACAAACCCGAGTCTCTTCAGCAAGTTCTACCCACAGAAACATCCCTGACCACACCAGAGCTACCCAATCCTCACACTGCTGCTGCAATATTTCTGCTGTGCCTGAGATTGCAGACCTGCTGGAAACCCAACCCCAGCCAGGGAGGTTGCAAGGGAGCTGGTGAGGGGACTGGAGCACAAGTCTTGTGAGGAGAGGCTGAGGGAGCTGGGGGTGTTCAGCCTGGAGAAAAGGAGGCCGAGGGGAGACCTTCTGAATCTCTCCAACTTCCTGAAAGGAGGGTGTAGCCGGGGGGGTCGGTCTCTTCTCCCCAGGAACAGGCGATGGGACAAGTGGAAACAGCCTCAAGTTGCGCCAGGGGAGGTTCAGATTGGATATAGGGAACAATTTCTTCATTGAAAGGGTTATTAAGCCTTGGAAGAGGCTGCCCAGCTCAGTGGTGGAGTCACCATCCCTGGAGATATTTAAAAGCCGGGTGCTGAGGGACGTGGGTTAGTGGAGGTTTTTGTCAGTGTTGGGTTGACAGTTGGACTCGATGATCTGAAAGGTTCCTTCCATCCCAGACAATTCTATGATTCTATGACACCACTCAGCTGCCCCCTACAAGCCCTGCAGGAGAGCACCCCATGCCCACACCCTCACCTTGCTCCAGGGGTACAAGCCTGGAACCAGGTTTGTGGCTCAAGACACCCAACTACAGCCCAGGTCTGGCCCTGCTTTTACTGACACAACCCTCGTTCCGCCTCCCCTTTCTCTTTCTGTCTCTCCCGACCCCACGGGCTGTGCCAGAGCCTCAGCTGGTTTGAATTGAACTTGATGTGGCCAGAGCCAGCTGGTGTAAATCAGTGTAAATCACCAGATGCCAGGGCTGATTTAGATGGGTGGGGGATTTGCCCCAGTTCATTTCCTTTGTCTCCTGCATGGAGACCTCTCCTGCCCTCCTGGGTGACTTGGAGGTCCTCCGGGGCCTCTTTGGGAGGGCAAATGAAATTTCTCAGAGCACAGCACTGAGTTTTGGTTTGCTGGGTACATGGAGAGATGCTGCGAGATCACTACTTGCAGAGGGGATGCTGCAGGGAATTATTTCAATGCTGGTTAACACCTGGAAAAGACCCTGCTCTTGTCCCCCAGGTGACTTTTCAGCAGTTTAGGCTCTGGGGGAAGGTTTGCTGAGCTGCTGGTCCCTTGATCGAAGGTGACAGCAGAGCCAAGCTCCCAGGCTGGGGAAGGGATGGGAGGAAGGGGCAAGAGGCTGAGAGGATTGTTTTGGAGCCTGGAGTGCTCCAAATGCTATTTCAGTGACTGGTGAGTACGTGCAGGAGATACACGTGTGATGTGACTCCTGCAGAATTTGTCCCAGCGTTCTTCTGGTAGAAACCTAGGAAGTCCCAAGGCCTGTGCTGCTTCTCCTGGCTGCAGGTCCCTCTTGCTCATCTCCATGAGGTTGCAGACGATCAGCCTGGGGTGACCTGCTCTTGGAAGGGGATGCCAGAGTATGACCAAAAGGCCAGGCTGAGAATAAAAGGAGGTTGCCTGAAGAAGTGAAGCACTCTTTGGGATGGACAACACCTTGGTACCCGACGCGTGGGGTGGTTAAGTGTCCAGGTCCTATCCACCCACAGGCATGATGGGGTGGACACCCCTTGGCTCTACCCTATGGAACTGGTGGATGGGATCAGCCCCAGCTCTCTGCCCCATCGTGTAGGACACAGATGTCCCCTGCACATGAGGGCACAGAACCAGAGTTGGTCCTCACCCTGGTGCTGTCCTGTCCTGCTCCTCCTCCTGAGCAGATCTGCCCTCTCCCTGCCTGGTCCCAGACAGGGCTTGCCTGCCCTCAGCAGATCCTGAAACCTCTCTGGATCACTCCTACCCTGCTTTTGGCCTGGCCATCTGCCTTCTGAAGGTCTCCAACACCCCTGGCTACAGCACCGTGGTGTGGGAGAGACAGAGCAGTGATATCCACACACCCTCCTCCCCCTGTCCCAGCGCTTCCCTCCCCGCCTCTGCTCAGCTGCACAAATGCAAATCCCCATTTTGGAGACACGAACCCAAAAAGCACAACCAGATCATGGTGCTTTGCTTTGTGGTCTTTTTTTGGTTTTTTTTCCTCATCACCGCGACCCACAGAGCGGGGGAAACATCCTACACCTCCCTGCCGGATCCCCCCCGGGGTTGGCAGCCGCTGGCCACTTGCCTGCGGGAAAAACCCCAAATTTGCAGCATCTCCTGGATAAAGGGAGCGGGAGGGGAGCTGGGAAGAGGCGTTTGGCGCTACTTGTTCGCAGAGAGAGGGCTGGGAGCAGGTGGTGGGCGGCTGTTTCGTGTCCATCGCAGCTTAGTGAAACGTGTCAGCGCAGCATTCAGCAGCTTTGCAGCTCAGCCCATCCCCTTGATATAACTAATTCTCTGGCTGAGCAAAGAGTTTTCACAGCTAAACACCTTCTTTGTTTTGCTTACTTCTTCTTTTTTCTTTTTTTTTTTTTTTTTTTGCAGCATCTCCTGGATAAAGGGAGCGGGAGGGGAGCTGGGAAGAGGCGTTTGGCGCTACTTGTTCGCAGAGAGAGGGCTGGGAGCAGGTGGTGGGCGGCTGTTTCGTGTCCATCGCAGCTTAGTGAAACGTGTCAGCGCAGCATTCAGCAGCTTTGCAGCTCAGCCCATCCCCTTGATATAACTAATTCTCTGGCTGAGCAAAGAGTTTTCACAGCTAAACACCTTCTTTCTTTTGCTTACTTATTCTTTTTTTTTTTTTTTTTTTTTTTAAATTGCCTTTTTAAAAAAATTGTTATTTCCTTTTGGGGGGTTGTTTGAGCAGGGCTGGGGCTCTTGCATGAGACGGAAAGCCGTGGGAAGCCAGGGCCCTGGTCACCCCCTGCTCCTGGGGGGCTGATGCTTTTGGGGTTGGGAGGATGGAGGTGCCAGCAGCCGGAGGTCGGGGTGCGGAGAGGCATTCCCGAGGAGATGCTGTGTGGAACCGTGTCTTGCTGCGCTTGCAGTTCCCAAAATGAGCTTTAAGCCTCTGCAAAAGCCACATGTCGGTAACGGAAATTAAAGGCCCCTTGATTCTGACATGATAGAACGATTAAAGCCACATTTCTTGGCCTGGGTACCTAACTCGAAACGCAGATATAAGGCTTAGATCCCCGAGAGGATTCAGATTTCTAATCCAAATTTATGCAGCTAAATTCCCATTGATTTCCCCCAGGTAGGGCTCTAAATACCTCTGTGGGCTGACATCCAAAGTGGAGGTGTCGTGGTTTATGAGGGGAGACCCTGCCTTGACAGCTTGGCCTCAACATTTCAGCAGGTTGAGGTGCTTGCCCGCTCCCAAGGGGCTGTGTTTCTTGCTGGGGGTGGGGGTCTGCCCGTCCCTGCCTCCCGTTTGCACTGGGTGGGATGTGCAACCATTCCCAGTCGCAAAATGAAGGTGCAGGTCCAGATGTCAAATCCCAAATCCGTGAGCTCATCACTGGAGAGAGCGGAGCTGAGAAACAAGAGTTGGGGTCTGCTTGGGGTCCCAGACACCCCCAGAGCTGGCCAGTTCAGATCAAAGGGGATGGTTTGGTTTCCCCTCATGCAAGGAGACCATGGTGATGAACAGCTTTCATCTCCTTTCTTTTTCTCCCTTCCTCCTCAGCATTATTGGTCAGGAATCCTCCATCCCTGTGCATCCCTGCATGGAGCTGGGGCATGAGCTGCCACCTGCCATGGTGGCCACGGGGGAACACAACAGCACCCAGGTCCCCACCAGCTCCCAGTAAATCTGGACTTGGAAATGCCCCAAACTTGTGCTCCAGCACCTGCATTGCTGATTCTTCTGGCTTTCCAACAGCTCCTGAAGTTGCAGGGGGGGCTCTGTCCCACCTGAGGTATGTGACTTTTGGTGCAGTGCTGCAGAACCCCCACGAGTGCCCACAGGGAGGAAGGTGAATGTCTCGCTGCTGCCGTTCTGTGATATCTGGTATCACTGGGATGCTGGAGATGGACCCAAGTGAACCCTCCCTTCGGAGGGAGTTGAGGAATCCCAACTCTAGGCTGCGGTCCATGCCCAGACCTTGCTGCTGAGCCAACAGTGCTCTCAAACAAAGCCCCAGTGCGGGTCCTGTCTGCATCGAGGTATTTCCTGAGCCCATCCAGCAACCACAAAACTATTCCAGGTGCTCCAAAGAACTGCCAGAGCCTGTAGTCCTGTGGGATTTAGAGGACAACATGTGCATCGGCCTACAACTCCAGGGCTTTGCAGAGCTTCGTGCTGCCCCATCCCTGTGGGGCTGAATGCTCCTCCAAACTGTTCGTGCTGCAGAAATAAATCTCCAACCCCCTTTACAGTCAACCACCCCATATCTTCAGCTCCTGGTTGGGTGGGAAGCATGGAGGAAAAGCACATGGAGCAAAAGATGTTCATGTAGGGCGAGCCAGCCTTTGGGGAGGGCAGGGATGGAAACGTCGCATCTCTTGTCTGTGGTTGAGCGTGGGCACTTGATGTGCCCAAACTGGGCATGGAAACACTTCTGTAAGCCATCGTGAAACATCCTGAAGGCAGTTGGAGGCCACATTCCCGGGTGACGCAGGGGATAAGATGCAATCCACCACTGCCCAGCACCAGGACAGGAGACAGTGGCCCTGTGCTGGGGTTGCTCCACAGCAGTTATGGCAGGGATGCCTTTGGTTTCTGGACATTTCCCCAGACAACAATGAAATCCCGTTTCCCTTCCTGCAGCGCTGGACCTGCCCCTTGCTTCCACCCCAAAGAATTATTTTAACATCTCAGTGAGTGACTGTTAGAGTCATTTCAGAGAGTGCCAGCTCTGCTGGCCAAACGTGCTTGCTCCAAGGTTTTAGCTCCTGGCCTTTGCTGACCACACGTCCTGAGGGAGGGGATGCTCTGGAATAGCCCTCTCCTCGCACAGGGAGCATGGATGGGCTTCTCCTCCCCGTGGGGTGAGGGGCAGGGGCTGCGGTGTGTCTGGCTTGCAGAGCACACTTTGACTGCAAGGGATTGATGCTGTAATTTAATTTGGGCTGGACTCCAGTGGGAGTCTTGATTCTCAGAGCAGGCTTCTTTAATATAAAAGCAAACTTAAAGCACAGGATGCCCCCCAGGTTATTGGCTTTAGCGGTGGGATGCCTTCTCCTGTGCCCAGCAGCCTCTCTTCCCCGCTCTGGCGGCTGAAGGGAGCAGGGGAGTCTGTTATGACTAAGTTGGCTCCTCTTCCCCCCCACCTGGCAGTGACCCAGCTATTGTGTGTGATGCCCTTTGCCAATATAACATGCAAATTAGTGCTCTTCATTTCGGGCCGGCTGCAGGACTGCCGGTGCCTCTGGCTGGGTGGCCTCGACCATCTCTCCAGCCTGGATGAGAACTGGTTTTGGGAGGTGCATAATTCACAAGCCTTAGACCCGGGCTGAGATGGGACTGGGCTGCTCAAGGCGTGCACATTGTGTGATCTGAAAAATGGTCCCCAGGCTTGGAACAGTTCCCTTCACAGCCTGGGGACAGGGATCCCGAGGGCCTGGGTCTGCTCCCAGAGGGTCTCTGCAAAGCCCTGGTGCAAAGCAAGTCTCTGGCATGGGGTTGCATTGAACCACGCGGCTGCGTGACTTTGTTGTCTGTCCTTGGTCACCTCCTAAGCTGTCTGAGGGCAACTGAGCTCGGAGCAGCAGTCCCCACAGCATGTCCTGGGAAAAAGAGCTGGCAGGGATTCATCTGGATGGAGACCCAGCTCCATCAGCTCCCGGGACAACCTCAGAGAGGGTCTGTAACTGGTCTGCTCTGCATGTAAAGGCAGAGACACCTGCTCAGGCACCAGACCAGAAGATCTGGTCCCCAAAGCAGTCTTGGGAGCACTTTGCACCATCACACATGTGCATGGGGTGCTGGTGCCAGCCCTGTTCCATAACGAGCACAGCCACTGCGGCAGGGACCTGCGCCAGCCCATCTGGGCAGGAAAAGTGCAGTGAGATATTTTCACTTTTTTTTTTTTTTTATGTTCTGTAGAACATCAAAACAATTCCTTGGGACCTCAGTGAAACCCCTAGGATCACCTGGCAGGAGTATCCTGACCCCTGCTCTCAGCCCTGCCTGCCTGACACCGCACCCCACGTCATGGGCCACCAGCGCCTCGCCGGTCCTCACCAGACAGCGTGTTTCAAAGACATCCTCAGGCCGTCCTGTGCCTGAACCGGGGACTTGTTGTATGGTGCTGGGGCAAAAGATGGTTGAAACCCACCCGTGCACCAGGAGGGCAGCCCCTTGCAAAGGGGGAGCCAGGTCCGCAAGCCCTGCAGGCATCTCCAGCCAGGAGAACTGCCATTAACCTCTCCCTTGGAACAAGAAGGTGCAAATGAGCCCACAGTAGCCTCCTTTCTTCTGGCTGAACAAGATTGATTGAAAAACAAATTGGCGCAAATAAAGCATGTAATTAGATTAAAGCCTCTCGCCTGGAGCGGGTGGAAAGCGGCGGCCGGGCGGTTCGCAGGAGCCCGCAGCCCCCTTCCCACCTCCGCAGCATCCAGCACGGCTCCGGGGGGTGGCTGGCAGGACCACCAGCATCCCGAAGGATGTGGCCAGGGTGGCCCACCGCCTCCGGGAGCTGCCTTTGCTGGGGACGGTGATGCACGGCCACCCGTTTTTGAGCCGTGACCCACTGCAGCATCCCTGCAGCTGGTCCCAGGCATGGTTCAGATGCTGCCAGGGCACTGCCCTTCTGGTCCAGCCCTGGCACCCCCTGGTTGCTGCCACCCCCAGACACCCCCCGAGCCCCTCTGCAGGTTGGGGCAAGTTCGCTCCCTGCTTCTCTAGCTGCCTGCTGCTGGGTTTGGGATGGGAAGGAATGGTCCTGAGCAATTTTTGGTGTTTTGGGACATGGGTGCTCGCAGCAGCCATGGCCTCGTGAGCATCCCAATTTTTCCTGAATATAAAGGGAGCGAGCAGGCAGGCTGCAGCCCCAGTGGGGACAGCCCAGCTGTGCCAGACCCTAAAGCGCTGGAAAACACCACACAAACACAGGAGATTTATGGCACATCCACTCTTGCCCCTGCATCCTCCTCGCCCCTCTCCCAGGGCTGGCAGCACGTTTCCTACCCGCTCCCGGTGGGAGCAAACACTTGGCTGAGCCCCAGGAGGCATGGGGGATGTGGGGTGCCAGCCCTGACAGCTCTTCGCCCCCACCCGGCGCTGCCCCCCTGCAAAAGTGTCCCCAGCCTCCGACCGCTGACAAACTCCAGGGTTGCCGCTCCCAGTGCCCCCGGGGACACAGCCCTGCCGAGAGCCGCACTCCACATGATTAAATACGTTAATAGGAAACCATCTGTCTTCGGAAGCATTGGCCACCCTATAAATTCCCGGCCTGACAGCAGCTCCCCGGCCGAGCGGGCGCTGCGCGGGACGCAGGGGCAGGATGTAACCAGAGACGGGGCAAATCAGACTTTCCGCTCGGGGGGAAACGCGGCAGCGGAGAGACAACGCTGGGGGCAAGCGCCGTGCTTTGCCAAGGAGAAGCAACATCTGGAAATGTCCCAGGAAGGGGAGAGAATCTGTTCATTTCACTTCAAATTCGTCGTTTTGGTTTTTTTTTTTTAAGATGGGCTTGATGGTGATGCTGGGCTTGCAAGTCCTTGCTCTGAGGCTCATGGCTTGGCTATGTAGCCCAGGGCTTGTGGGCACCCAGGTGCCTCCAGTGTTAGAAGGATGGTCCTTGAGGTAGCAGCCTCCTGGAGCTGGGGATGTGGGGATGGCGGGATGCAAGGATGGAGGGATATGGGGACGAAGGGATATGGGAATGAAGGGATGGAGAGATATGTAGATGAAGGGATGTGGGAATGGAGGGATGGAGAAATGAAGGGATGTGGGAATGGAGGGATGCATGGATGGAAGAATGGAGGGAGGTAGGGATGAAGAACTACAAGGATGGGGGGATATGAGGACGAAGGGACGTGGGGATGGAGGGATGGAGGGATGTGGGGATGGAGGGATGGAGGGATGTGGGGATGGAGGAATGGACAGATTTAGGGATGGAGAGATACAGGGAGGGATATGAGGCTGAAGGGATATGGGGAAGAAAAGAAGAAAGAATGCAGGGATGAAGGGATACGGGGACGCAGAAAGCCCTGTGATGGGATTATAAGAGCACGATGCAGTTGTGACTGAAGCCTGTCTGCACTTCAGCAGAAGTTCTGTCATTATTTTTTTGTTGTTTCCTTTTTTCCACAGACTTTCTGAAACATTTCAAAGTGACTAGAAGTTTCCTTGCTGGAAGCTCCTCACCCCTATTGTGCTCACAGCCATTCACTGTGGATCACCGTGAGAAACCTCTTTTCAGGGGGGAGCTGGATGCTGCAGCTGATCAATCAGTCAATCAATCACACGGTCAATCCATCACCTTGCTTACAGCCTGAGACAAGCAAGAGAATACCCATGCAGGGCTGAATTAATTACTCGTTTGGATGGGTACAAAGCTGGAGACCCCCAGACTGAGCCCAGATACGCACCAAGTTGACTGAAATGGGAATTTCACCTCCCTATTGTACAGCAGACAGCTGTGGAGACCTTTATTCCCAGCCTACAGGATGCTCCCGGCTCTCCGCTGAGCTCAGGCTCACTGTTAGCACTTCCTCGGAGTGATGAGCTGTGATTGTTCTCTCCATCAATGCAAAGTTCTGCCTGGCCATGCCCCATACCCAGCTCAGGGAGCATCCTCACCGCAACAGAGCAGGCATGGGCTGTGCCCACAGTTTGGCAGCTCTTTCCAGCCTGACCAGCAGCTCCTTGGATCTCTCTGGGGAGGTACTGATCCCCTACAGGCGTGCAAGCACTTACACGAGTGCACACACACATGAACATGCTCCTTTTCATTGAATATCAGTGCTGGGTGATTACCAAGACATGTTGTGTCTTCAAATCCAAAAAACCCCTAAGGCTAGGTGGTACTCTGCTTGCAATTCTACACAGTCAAAACTTTGTGATTTCCTTTGTCGGTCTGTAGGCAAGTCTTCTTTGAAATCATACACCTCCTCAGGCTTTTCCTTCTCAATACATAATGTCAACAAAATGTCTTTTGACAGTCACTTTCGTGTTAAATTTACGAGGGGCTATGTAAGTTGGGTTTTTTGGAGGTTTTTTTTTCAGAGTGCCTCTGATAAAAGAGATCTGCCCGAGGATCTGCCTCCTACAGGAGCCTGTGCTCCCTCTGCTTGGTGGAGAGCATCCGTCCCTCCACTGGGCAGGGTGCCTGTGGCAGTGCAGCACCCTGGGACACACAGCCCAAGGGCTGGCCAGGAGGCTGGAGAAGGTGGAATGTCTGTGCCATGCCCAGCAGCTGAGGCTCATAGCTGGCCACCCAGCCAGCCCAGTCTGAGGTCTGAGAGCGTTGCAATGTCCAACTTGTGTTGGCAGGGTTGGTTTGGAACCATAGCACAGGGGGAAGATTCCAACCCAACCATCACCCCATGGATGGCCAAAGCCATAGGAGGCAGGAGGTGATGGGGTTTCAAGGGACACTTCTGCTCCTCTGACACAGCCTTCAAGTCTACATCAGCAAGATGCCATGGGCAGATGCCACCCTCCAAACACAATGACCATGGTGCCAACTAGGCGCAGAGCTGCCCCCTTCCCTTCTTGCTTGCTCAGTGCTCTGGGGAGGAGGGCAGACCTGAACTTCAGTGTGGGGTGGGATTTTCTTCCTCCAGCCCTCCAAGAGCCCACGCAAGACAATGCTCACACGCATGTGCCCAAGCACAGAGTGGTGAGCCAGGTTCTCACTGGCCAAGACAAGAGCACCCATTGCATTTGTCCCTGTGGGTCCAACACTGGGGAGACACTCGCCCCTGACTTCACCCTGGGCTGGAGCTGGTCCAGTGGTTTAGATAAGCGTTCGGGAAGGGATCTGAGAGCAGCAGTTTGGCCCCGTATCCCATCCTGACCGGAGGTGCTGCGCAATGCCAGCGGCCCGTCCCCAACGCTGTGATTTTCCAAGCAAGCGTCGCACCCCTCACAGATGTTGTGGAGACAGCTGGAGGCTCACATGATGTTGACTCCTTGTTTCCAGCTGCTGCAGCTCATTAAAAGGAGCTACGGTACATTTAATCCTTTCCTAATGTCACTTTTCCCTTGAAGCTGTTGATGATCACAAGTCTTATGTGACTGTGAGCAGGGCGGGAGAGTGGTCCACAGCCTCTGCTTGGGACTGGAGACATGGAACCGAAAAGACCATATTCTCACAGGGATGCATAGGTACAAGCTGCCCGGGAGGTTGGAAATAAGGAGATGTTCCCAGCTGCCCAAGCCATGAAATTCCAGCACAGCTCCCATAGCTGTGGTGGGAGCAAGTGTTTTAACTCTTCTTCTAACAGTTCCTGGTGAAGTTTTGCAGGAGTGATGTGAATGCCAGTGGCTGCAGACCTGAAGGACCCTGCAGGTGCCTCTTCCTGCATGTTCAGCTTTGAGCCACCTTCTGAGATCTGCATGTTGGCCTTCTGCTGTGGGATGGACCAGCCCCATTCCTGCTGTGAATCACAGCCCCTGTGATTGCCCAAAGGCTGGTGGGGTGTACCTGGGAGCGGGGACTCTCCAAGGGTGGCCTTGTATTGCCCCATTTCATCTAGGCATGGGCAGGCAAAAATTAAAGCAGGTCCACCTAGAGCAGGTTGCCTGGACATGTTCCTGTGCAACCTGTTCTAGGTGGACCTGCTTTGGCAGGGGGTTGGACTAGATGGTCTCCAGAGGTCCCTTCCAACCTCATGTGATTCTGTGATTCTGTCATTAAAGCCTTTTGCCTTCAGGCAGAAGGAAAACAAATACTTTTTAGGGCAGGACTACTCTGACCTCCAGCAAATGATGTTGGGACAGGAGCACCAACTCATCCGAGAGGCCAATTTTCCCCATCCCTGGCTCTTGGTGGGAAATTCTGGCTCAAATTTAGAAATTTCACCCCAAAGTCCAAGCCTGTAAGTAGTGAAGAGTCAGCTGCAGCCTGGAAAGGCTCTGCCAGGGGGTGGGATGGGATGGGGAGACATCAGAGGGGTCCCAAATGTGGGACATGGGTACGGGGCAGTGGGGGGCCCAGAGAGCACCATGGAGGTTGCAGGGGAAGGCTTGTGTGGGGGTGTGGGGTGCATGTGCCCGTACCCATGGGGTGCACAGGGAACAACTGGGGGCATTGAATTGTCCCAAATGCTCCCAACAATGCATGACACGGCAGTGGGGGCTCGGCACCGTGATGGCACCATGCAAGGTGGATGGAGACTCTACCCCAGGGGAAGGAACATTTTCAAGTGAATGTTTTCTACTATTTCCTATGAAGTTTCTATTTTCCCGGACTGAAGCCATAACCTTTGCGTGTGTTTTTTTCCAAGTGAGACACAGAAGCAGGAACAGTCTTGAAAGGCTCAGACAGCCTGTGGGACTGGGGTGGTTTTTTTTTTTTTTTTGGGGGGGGTGCAAAGCAGCAAGAAATTGCAGAAGCTGGTATTACCAAAGTTCTCTAAAGCAGGCTCTTCTGTGGGGCTTGGGTTTTTTTTTTTTTTTTTTTGGTGGTGGTTTTTGGGGGTTTTTGGTGTTTGTTTTTCCTTGAGACTCTTCCAGATTGCTCCAGAGCAGAGACCTGACTGCCCATCTCCCTTCTCCGAGCTGCTCCTGGAAGGTATTACTCATTCTCACATACCACGGCGTGCATCCACCTCTGTGCTGGGCTGTCTCCTGCTCTGGGAAAGCCACAACCTGCAGCCGAGCTGCTTCGGGTCCCTGCACGTCCCGGGGAACCCTGGGGATTGCTAAGAGTGGAGGTTTTTTTCCCCTTTCCTGCACTTACATCCAGCCTCTTCATCACCAGCCAGGAACAAAAGGGCCCACCCAGGCAACACCTTGAGCCCAAATGACTCTGGGAAAGTCCAGATCTGGTTTTGAAACTGCGGAAGTGGGTTTCCAGGGGAAAACCATGCAAAGTTGTATCAATCCAATCACCTGTTTTTATTTAAGCCTCTGAGCTGAAATCATCTACCTAAGATAATCATTTCCAAGCCAATCTGGATTCGATTCAGATAAGACAAGGATTGACTGGCAGGTTTGTAAACCTTTTCCCCACACTGTTATTATTTCCGCCCCCCCCCTTTCACTGTGGTCTCTTCTGCATCTCTGAATGGGACCAGGAAAGGATGGGGTGGAAGCAAGAGCTCTGGCCATGAAAATGAGAAGCACCCCTTCCTCATCCTCCAGCCTCCCGGCATGGGAGAGCATGAATGCATTTCATCTAAACAATGCAGTTTTGGACCATTTCCCCAAATTGATTCGGACCTCCGAGAAGTAAGCGGAGCCAGGCGGGGTCCCCATGCCAAGGTCGACATTGTTCCACCCCTTGTACTGAGGCCAGCTTTGGCCCATGCTCTTTTGAGATTTACCCCTCCTTGACTGACAGCGGTGGTGACACCAACACAGCTCTTGGCAAGGAAGGTGCTTTCTCTCCCGTGCAGCTACGAGCAAAGAAAATGAAGCAACATCTCTCCCAGAGCTAGCTGCACCCAGTCTCCCACTAATTTCTTTCCCCATCGCTGTAACCCTTTTGCTCTCATTTCATGGAAGTTCGGGCTCGCAGACGCACCAGTTTAAACGTTTGCCAAGAAAACACCACGAATTTCAGCAGGATGCTACAGGGTGGTGGTGGGAGCTGAGAGACGCCGAGACTTGAGACCGCTTGACGCTCCCCGCTGAGGGGAAGGGATGAAATATGAGGGGTTCAAGCTCCCTGGACAAAACAGTGCTTAAAAAGTCCAATAAAAATCACTGTGAGAAGAATTATGATGGGATGCCGGGCCCATCAGATTGCTCAGCTTGGCTCAACCTCCGCTGGGCTTTCATGAGGAGGCGGTGCGAGCGGCTCCTGGTGAGATGGATTGGTCCCCGGTCGCCCTGCTGGGCAGGAGCAGGGAGATCTGGCCCTCCAGCAATGCAGGGGTCCAAGAGACTCTCTCGAGTCATTTCTCATGGCTCGCAGGCTGTCAGGACGCCCAGCTCACTCCCAGCCCACGGACAACCCTCTCCCAGCCTCCAGCGAGGCATCCCTTTGCATAAGGGAGATCTCTAACCCTGGTGGGATGTTCTCTGTTACAGACTTTATGCAGACACAGTTGGGGATGGGCAGATCCCTCAATAACCCTCCTCTCCATGACAAGGATGTAGAGTTATGGGACTTGGTCCTTCCCTGTTGGGGGAAGGTGCTTGGGAATGGAGGCTGCAACCTTGCCAGGAGCTCCAGGGTGAGATGGTCCCTTTGTAGCAAGGCTGGGAAGTGCTGCAGACACCTACCCAAAGCCTTGGTCAAAGGAGGGGCAGGTCCTGACCAACGCATCTCTGATCCCTACAGCCATCCCCATCAGGACCCAAGCAGGGAGCACCTCTCTCTCCCCACTGGTTCCAGAGGGACCTGCTCTTCACCAAAGTGTCCACGTTCAGTGCCTAAAATAGTCTCCACATCCCCTTGTCCTGCTCAAGGGTCCTGTGCAGGCTCTATGCCTTTGTTGTGCTCACCCTGGTGCTGCTCTCTGGCCAGCTGAGGGGCCACAGGGGCAAACATCCCAGCACTATCCCACCCAGCACAGTGCCTGGTGCCCGGCTGGTGGCTGTGACTCGCAGCCCAGGGCTACCGTGTGTCACAGTGCCACAGCACATCAGCTCAGGGTGGGCACTGACGAGGGCTGTGGCCAATCGAGGTGGCACGTGGAATTTGGGATGGCCGAATGCAGCTGCCCCAGTTGGCATTTTCCCAGGACAGTGCAGGGAGTTCACAGAAAGGAGCTGTTTCCCACTCCATGCTGGTATCCCTGTGGAACATGCTGGTGGTGGGAGATGTGTCACCCCCAAGCCAGCCCTCACCCCTGAACAGTGGGGGCAGCAGGGGCTTTGGCAGCTCTTTCCTTTCATCGGGGATGTCAGCTGATGGATGTGGGTACGTGCTGCTTCCTCCAAGCCCTCTCGTGGTCATGGTCTGGGAAGATGCGAGAAGACATGGGGACTGGCAGGGAAAAGACTGTGAAAAATAGAGAATGTCCTCAGAAAGGCCCTTTTGGACTCATGAATCCTCATGGACTCATGTCTCCAGTTAAACTAGCTCCTAACAGTAGCAAAACAGCATTGGGAGATGGCTGTGGCCAGTTCAAACTCAGGAACACTGCTCAAGCGTCACCTCTTGCTGCCAGCTCCAAGGCTGGTAGGTGGCTCAGCAGGGCAGACTGCATGCAAAGCTGACCTAAGGGATGTGTCCCACCACGATGAGGGGACAAAGCAATCATTTGCCCACTCAAAATGCTCCCCGTGCCCTGCAACTTGGCCTTGAGCATGAGCCTGGTCCTGCCTTAGGAAAGAGTTGGAGCAGCTGCATTGGTTGGGATGTGCCCTGGCCCCTGGCAAGAAGCAGCCCAAGGAAAGGAGATCCCACTGAGGACCAGGTTCTTGCTGGGAGGTCCCTAGTGTGAGTGCCTGTCCCTGAGCTTCACCTTCCCATGACACTGGGAACCCAAGGCTTTGCCCCTTTGCTCCCTGAGTTTCCCATCCCGGGAAGAGCTCCTGAGCACACAGCAACACCCGCCGCCTGCAAGAAAAGCCCTGCCATGGGGCCAGCCCTGCCTCCGAGTTCAATTCAGGGTGACATCCATCACTTTTAGTACAAAATCCTTAATTTATAAGCCCTCCTGCGCTGGTGAGGCGAAAGTAAACAGCCTTTACACCCCGTGTCTGTCACAGCTGCGGTGCTGTTCAAACACCCTGGGAATCTGCAGGCAGAGGGATGGGACAAGTCACCCTTTCCCGGGGCCCTCTGGCTCCTGCTGTCACCCTCTGCCCACACCCAGCTGACCCTGAGGGAGATGGGGACATGAAAGCCCCTTGGTGACATGGACGGGGCGGGTGTGGATCCCTCTGGGGGTGTAAATCAGGAGGGGGGGACGGTGGGGTGCTGGTGGAGCTGTGGTGGTAGAGGTGGAGCATGCAAAGAGACACATCAAGCCGTGGGTGGGCACGGCACGGGTTGTGTTTGGCCACGGATGAAGAGAGGGCAAACGGGAGGACGCTCGCAGTGTGATGTGCCAGAGCTTTCTCAGGATGACCCTCTGTATTGCATTTTGCACAAACATGGAGATCCAAGCCCATCGGGGCCACGCTGCTGTCCCCAGGCTGCAGCCACGACTGCAGCACCTTTTACTGCAGAACCTCTTGCTGCAGGACATCCCACTCCAAGTTATGACACTTCCCCTGCTCTCACAGCCATCAGCCTTGAGACACTCCAAGCACAACCATCCCCACCAGTGTCACCAACCACAGCCATGTCCCACCCCAAGGGCCCACAGAGCCGGACGTGAGACACGTTGCTGTTAAGGTACACAGGTCACAGCAGCACCTCAGATCATTTAGCACAAAAAATACACAGATCTAAGCAAATAAAAGGAAATGCTCATACGTGGCAGTAAGCAGCAGTTAGATGTTTTGTTCTTTTTACTATGAGGGTGGTTTTTACTATGAGGGTGGTGAGACACTGGAACAGGTTGCCCAGGGAAGTTGTGGCTGCCCCATCCCTGGAAGAGTTCAAGGCCAGGCTGGATGTGGCCTTGAGCAACCTGGTCTGGTGGGAGGTGTCCCTGCCCAGGGCAGGGGGGTTGGAACTCGATGATCTTTGAGGTCCCTTCCAACCCAAACCATTCTATGATTCTGTGATTCTCTTTTGGGGAATTTTTGGCTTTCCAGTCCTCCTTCACCAGGAAAAAACCCAGCTGGGCTGTTCTCTTACCCTCTTCAGACTCTTCAGTAGGTAACCACCGAACTTTAATAATCAACCATCAGCGATTTCGAGTCCTTACCTCTTTTCCATCAAGCATCGGTCTCACTTCGGATAACCGCTCTGTGCTTACAGATTTAGCACCTCTGGGAGAAATCTTTCTGCATCTTCTCTACACTCCCATGTGCTCCCAAAAAAACCCATCTCCTGGGATGCTGTACACTCGTTTCAAACTCTTGGATGTTTTGGCCATAAAAAGAATCCATTTGTCTCAGTACAGGCAACAGAATTAATGTATTAGTTGAATGCATTTTTTATCTTAAGCAGACAATTGCTCGAAAGACTTTTACCATCTAGATACTTTAAAAGAAGAGACAACATACCTGCAGGCTCTTCCGTGCTGCTGGCAGCAGTGGTGGGGGGGGCAGCAGGGATCTCTGTGCAGGACAGCGAAAATCAGGCAGGAAAGCAGAGGAGATAAAAGAAGAAGGGGTTATTCCAGATCCCAGAGAGCCCGGCCCCTGCACACACCACATTTCCCCTTCCCAACCACGTCTACCAGTAAGAGATGTTTCCCAACCATGTCCTCCAGCAAGGAACCTTGCAAGAGCCCCAGAAACCAGCACACTAGGACCATACCCCCTGGGGAACTGGGCCTCCCAGAAGGGCGTGGGAAAGGGGTTTTTTAAACCAAAAATTTTGGCGTGTGGCTAAAGGGAGAAACAGCATGGTCTGATGATGCCAGGTTGCTCCAGAAAACAGGCTACAGCCAGCCAGGTAATTGATGGGGTGCCACAGCCAGCAGTCACTGTGGTGCCCAGACACAGCCCCTGCCATTCTAGGACTCAGTTGGTCGCCCAGGGTGGGGGTGCTCCTGCAGGGTCTTGGAAGGTGCAGAAGGTGTGGCCCTGGTGGGCAATGGGACCACTGCTGCCTCTCCCTGTCCCTGGATTGTCCCTCCCTTCCGCCCACTGTCTCCATCCTACATCCATACAGCAGCGCTGCCTGCATCCTGCTCCGGTCGTGTGGGGCAGGATGCAAGGATGGCCTCTGTCTGCTGGGACACGGGTGTTACCTCCCACATTTAAAGGAAATGCAAACGTATCTGGTGCCAGTGAATGGTCCCTGGTTTTGATTTGAGGTCGGCTTTGTATGTGTAGCTGAAACCCCATAATGCTCTGGATCTTCATGCCCAAGTCTGCCCGTGTTCATTGATGAGAAGAAGGATGGACCGCAGGTGGAGCACATTATATGGTCCCAGCTTTGGTGCCACTGTGTCCTTTCCCCGGTGGACATACACAGCTCTCATTGCTGACATCTTTGGTGCATTTGGGGCACAGTGAGGCAATTTGGGAATCCTGGCTGGGGAACACCCTACCAGGCCATTTTGAAAGTGGAATTTTGGCATAAACCAGGGATCAGCATCTGCCTCCTTTGCTCAGGAACCTTTCTGGCCACAGAGGCAGGGTTTGCTGGGGTCTGTCTGTGTTGCAGTGACCACAGCTCAGAAGGGTGCAGATGATTTTTTTGAGTTGGCCACCCTTGTGCAGACACAGCCCACTGGTGTCTTGTTTGCTCCCCACGAGGTGGTCTTTTTGCATTGCTATAAGTCTTTGAGACAAAAAAAAATATAAACAGTGGTAAACCAGAGAGTAACTGTGCTCCTGCAGACAAGGTGGATCCTCTCCAGGGATGGAGAGCAAGTGCCCTCCACTACACATGTACAAAATATGCGGGAACCACATTCGCCCCACACGTAGGACATGCTGACTGGCATTTTTCAAGGATGAAAATGTGCTGGTTTGGGTTTTTTGAGGATGAGAGAATCGTGAGTTGCTCATACCCTCGCTTTAATGGCTTTAGCATCGTATGTGTAGATGGAACCCCCAACAACTGCGCGGCGTGTTGGTAGCCAGGCCAGAGAGTTACTTCAAAAAATGTCTTAACCCAAAATTGTGGCCCCTTGTAAAGGGGTTTTTCTGTGACAGAGAGGTGAGGGGCTCTCACGGGGACTGGGTCGCTGGGGGATGGCAGGGCAACCCTGAGAAGGCTGGTTCAGCTGCTGGTGTGAGCACAGACTGGCTCCAAACGCCTGCTTGGATAATTTTGAAATTCTCTGTCTGTCTTTATTTAGTGCAATGAATCCCAAGGGAGGTGATGCAAGGAACAATTTACCCTCTGATTTACCATGGCCCTGGGGAATGATGATAAACCTTTGCGCATATTTGCTGCAAGGCATACCGGAGCCATGACTGCAGCATCTTGGGGAAACAAGCATCTGGTTTTGAGCTCTTGCCGTCCCATTGCGACACGGGGAAACATGAATCTCAAGTGACCAAAAACCACCCTGGAATGTATGTTTTCTTTAGCAGGAGAAGGTGGAGAAAGGGTATCTGACCCATAACTTGGCAATGGCCGTCCTGAGAGGCAGATGCTGTGAGGGACCAGTGGAGGAGCAGACTGTGGGTTCCTGACAAAGACTTGATTCTTTCAACCTTCGCTTTTCTTTTCCCATTGGGCTTTCCCCTCCCCCCTGCTTTTAGCATCAGGGAGTCAAGCTCGAGGAGAGCAGCACCTCTTTCCCATCCTGTTCCACACACCATAATTTTGATGCTTGGTTTCGTTAGGGGCATGTGGAGATGTCTGTCTCAAAGTGCACGAGCTACTGGATGAGCCAACAGCAGCAAAAGCATCAGGGGGCAGTGGGAAGCCAAAGCGTGTCCTGCCTGGGCAGTGAGTGCTCACAGGGACTGCGTGGGGACGGGGGTGTTTGCAGAGGAAATCACAGAGTCATAGAATCATCTCGGTTGGAAGGGACCTTTAACATGGAGTCCAAATTCTGCATGGGAGAGACTTCGGGAGCCATACCTGGTGCTTGCTGCTGTTATTTGAAGAGCAGAGGATGGGAGCAGCCTTGGGAAAGCAAACTGAAACGCAAACCCAAGGAAGCAAATGGTAAACCAGGCCACATTTCTGGGTGGGTTGTGTGAGTGTAAGATCCCCTTTAGCCATCCAGGGGCTATCAGCTGCTTTACTGTGATGGCAGCTTCATCAAACCTCTGATTTGGTCTCTGTGCCAGTGCAGCACAGCCTGATTTTGGAGAGAAAAAATCTATTGAAGTCATTTACCTTAGCATCCAGACCTGATCTGGTGCCTCAAAGTAAATATGCTTTTGGGGCACCTTGGCTCTGTGGAGCAAAATCCAGTTACCAACAAATTGGGTTCTGGATGCACTCACACAACCTACCCAACTTGGCAGATGAGTTACTTGGAAGGTAGGGATGAATTTTGGACTGAATGCCCTACAGCGGGCAGTGCAGCTGGCAGGGGTACCCGGGCAGCTCCATCCCACAAGCACTGCCCGTTGGCACGTATGTGGTGGGGTTAGTAGCCGCCCAAACTGGGCAATGGCTCCTAGGGGTTTAAAAGGTTAATATTTCTAATCTACAGACATCAAAAGAGCGATCCACCTACTTATGCAGGGGGCAATGGGAGACCGACTTTGCTGGTAGCCTTTGGCGCATCGATTGCACGTGATGCCGGTGACACCGTCCTTACAGGGACATTGGCCTGTGGTTTGGTTACAGGTTTGGCCGGCGGCGCCCACGGGATGGCAATCACACTCTGTGGGGGGAACACACAACAAGAAGGTCAGGGGGAGAGGGGAAGGGGCACAGGAGGGGTCGGCGGGGAGCGGAGTGAGCTGCTGGCAGCTCTTGGGGCACCGGCTCCACCTTCTCCACAGCTGGTGCTGGACCTCCAACAAACGTCCCATCCAGCCACTGCACCGACCTGAAATAGAGGTGGCAGAGGGGGTGCATGTGGCCGTGACATGGGCTCAGAGGGCATGGCAGTGGGAAGGGGATGCCCCAGACACAGCAGGTCCTGCTGCGGAGACGGGGCTGCAGCTGGGACATCCCCCCTAGGGCAGAGTGCTCTTTGCTCTGCAGACCCAGGGAGGCAGGACCCTGCTCGAGGAACACTGCAACCACCTCCTCCCACAGACTCTGTGGTCAAGGAAGGGTTTGCAGGAGCTGAAGAAGAGGGGAACAGGAAAAGCAGCACCTCTGGAGTGACCCCGGGAGCTGCAGCACCCACCCCGGCCGCCTTCAACCCTCCCTGGAGCAGCGCCGGGGCTGTAAGGAACAGGTAATAAAAAATCAAGGGAGCATTTCATCACCCTTTCAGGCAGGAAGCAATTGCTTTCAGAGACATTGGGAATTCATTTCACGTGCGTTAGAGGGAAAAAAAAAAAACCAACAATCCAACACCTTCCGTTCAGTGCTTTTGCTTTCGCCCCAGCCCTTCCCTGCTGAGCAGCATCCCTGGCAGCTGGCACTGCGGGCGCAGGAAGGAAATGCCCTTGTGGGATGCAGGCAGGCTGGAGGACCTGCTGTTCCCGGCCAGATGGATGGAGGCTTGACGGCAGAGCCGGGCAGATGTGAAGGGTTTGGCAGGGGATGTAAATACTGCACTTGAAATCATTCACCATCTCATTTCCCACAGTGGGACTTACCGGCGCAGCTGTTTGTTAAAAAAAAAAAAAAAAAAGAAAAAAAAAAAAAAAAAAGCTTTGGGGCTTGTTATCATCACTGCTCCAAAAGGATTATGGCCTCGCACATTTGTTAACAGCCCTGATTTCTAAGAGCTGCAAGCGCCGTGCCAGACTGTGGTCTGCCCCTGCTGAGCGGTGGCAGGGAAAGGCAGGAAAGCTTCCCTTTTCTTGGGCAGCATCCTCGGGAAGGAGCCAGCCAAACCCCTCCCTGGGGATCCTGCTCTCCTTCTGCCCCTCGGCGGAGCTGCCTGCCAGAAAGAGGGTTTTGGGGAAAACCTGCCCCACTACCTAAAACCTGTCTGTGGGTCAGGACCAGCACAAGCATCTTCACGGGCCCCAGTGGCTGGGATTGGCTTTCAAATACCCCCAAATCCCCCCAGTTGAGTGTATCACCTTCCCAGGAGGGTTTGTGCTGGACCCTACGATGCTTCTTGGTTCATTTGGCACCCCCTGGCTCTGAGACACCCTAAATCCACCTCATTTGAGGAAGACACACCCCATCCCGTGTTCATTTGTGTTGGGTTTCCAGGTTTTGGTGTTTGGCCAAAGCCTCCCTCCAACCCGCCCCAGCACCATCCTGCTCCCTGCACCAGCAGTCCTCAGTTTGACCATTGTGGTCACTGGGCAGCCCCCCTCCCAGTGGGGTCTGAGTGATGCCTGGAGCCACCCCTGCACTGGGATGTCCCCTTTTACCTGTGTGGGGCATCCCACCCCAAAGCACAAGCAAACCCACCATCCCCTGCCTCCACAAGCAGTGGATGGGAAGAGACAGAGCCTTGCCAAAAACTAATTATTTTTCATATGGGAAGGTGAAAAAAACCAACAACAAAGCTTTTGCTTCTTTTCTGCTCCTTCCCCAACACTTCTGATTTGGTTTTTTTTTATTAAAAGTCCTACTCTCCCCGCTCTCACTGCTTTGAGCTGCCTCTAGGAACCAGCCACTTGCAAACATGCCGGTAGCAGAAAAATTGCTTTTCTATAAAACCCCATTCCTATTGGAAAAGTGAGTTTTAACATTAAATCAGCGAGGCTGGTGATGAGCAACGTTGAGGTGGGAAAACCGCTCGCTGCAGCCCCAAGGGTTGGCTTCAGTATTGCTGGGGGAGAGGAAATGAAAACGCATTAAAGGAAGAGCCTGAAGAAGGAAGAGAGTTAAAGAAGAGCAGAGAGGCAGGAGTTAATAGGAAAAGAAGCGAATCGGGGAAGGGTTACACAAGAAGAGGCAAAGGGCAGGAGGATGGGGAGGAACATGCCTCATGTTTCAGGCATCCCCTCTGGGGCTGTGTGTGCTGGTTTCAGGCATGGCCTGCAAACCCCCAGCCTGTGAGTAATCCTCCCCCCACGCGAACGCGTCGCGCTGATTTCAGTGGGACCGCTCAGACGGGAGAAAACAAACAAAAAAAAATTTAAAAAAAAAAAGAGGGGAAAAAGAGAAGGGGGAGAATACAAACAAAAAAAAATTAAAAAAAAAAAAGAGGGGAAAAAAAAATGAAAAAAAAAGCCTTCGTGATGAGTAAGATTTACAGAATCAGGCTCTTGGAGGATGGGCTGCAGAGCACAGAGCGCTCTTTTGGACACCACATAAATAAATAGCGATGCTGCTGCTGCTGCTTCCTTCCCTCATGAGGTAATGCCTCGGCACAGCTTGTCCAAAGCTGCCGGGGTTATTTTTACAGCCGTATCTGTCTGACGTTGTCTACTCCCTCCCCAGGCTGGGCTCCTGGAAGGGCTCTGCAGCACAGGGGTTATCCGTGTCCCCATGGGCACGTGTGATGTGCCCAAGGGTACTGAGTAGACAAGTGGCAGAGGAGGTGGGAATCACCGGCCCTCACGAGGACCTCACCAGCAGAAACCCCCAGGTGATTGCTGATCACCTTGACGCTCCCTTCTATGATTCCTCTCTGGGTGCAGAGATGTGCCTCCTGCCACTGTGTCCCCAGCTCTCCGTGTCAGCACAGCACCCTGTGGCTTGGGGACAATGGCCTTGGGCAGCACCACTCCTGCTCCTTGAACGCCTGACCTTGCTTTGACTTTTCAGTCTTCCAGAAAACTCTCCGAATCAGCAGCAACTTGACCCTCCTGGTGCGGGGAGGCAGGAGGTGCCAGGTGATTGCTGATCACCTTGACGCTCCCTGGGGTAAATCCTCTCTGGGTGCAGAGATGTGCCTCCTGCCACTGTGTCCCCAGCTCTCCGTGTCAGCACAGCACCCTGTGGCTTGGGGACAATGGCCTTGGGCAGCACCACTCCTGCTCCTTGAACGCCTGACCTTGCTTTGACTTTTCAGTCTTCCAGAAAACTCTCCGAATCAGCAGCAACTTGACCCTCCTGGTGCGGGGAGGCAGGAGGTGGTGGGAGCAGTGTCTGCAGATGTACATTTGCCGTCCCTGTCCCAGAGGAACTGAACCAGTGCCAGCAATTAGGAGCAATTAACAGCAATTTGCAGTTCTCTGGCCAGGGCAAACACTTGCAGCCGGCGATTCCCGGCTCTTCTCCATCCCCAGTCATGGAGTAACTGGGCTGCTGGTGGTTAATGCTGTTTTTTTCCAGCACAGTTCAAATTCCTTTGGGTTGTAACGCCGAATTGAGGGAAGAGTCTGCTCTCAAGTCGCAATGGGGGTGTGATTGTGCAAACACCCCTTTGGCATCCTCGCTGCCCTTCTGATAGGAACCTTTTGATTCACAAAACATGTCTTCATGCCCGGACTTCCCTGGGTGAGAGCATTTGTCGGTCACCTACAGCGATGCGGAACATCAGCAGCCCTCTCGCTGGCACCAGAGCTGAGAAAACCTCACCCATCAGGAAAAGAAGGTGCCTGGGACATTCTTAGGGATAATAAGGGGGATAACAAGCTAATTTATCCTCTGTATTCTCATGCCCTGCTTAGAAGGGTCACCTCACAGAGAAGGGTGCAATGGTGCAGTGAGAGAGATGCGAGAGGAGTAACCAGGAATGATGTTGGTGCAAGAAAACGATGTGTCTTGAGTCTGTTAGTTCACACAGCACCAGGGGGAAGGGAAATAACTGGGAGGATTTAGCTCTTTCAGAAAGTCTTTAAGAAAAATCTTTGATGAGTGTCTGTGGCAGAGATGACCAGGAATTACTAGTGCAAAATGAAGTTATTTCCTGCTGAAAAAGCTGGCTGGGGAGGAGAACACAAGGAGCAGGAATATATGGCAAGGCTTTAATGGGGAATGAGGATAGCAATGGGGATGCCTCTGCCCCCAAAAGCTGATTTTTTCCTTATATAATAGCCAGGACCTGGAAAGCAGGGAGCTAACGGCATGTCTAGATGACCACCTTCAGCTTGACTAGTCCAGAGGTGAGGAGACCATGTAGGTCTTCCGTGAGAGCGACCCAAAGTGGGTGAGGAGGTGGCAGACAAAAACCAGTGCACGGAAGGATGCGTAATTGGAAGGGGGGAACAGGATGGTTCATACAGGCTGAAGGGTCCCAATTAACCACAACCACTCCAGAAAAAGATCTGGGAGTCAATGAAACATCTGGCTGATTGCGACGCAGCTCAGAAGAGCAACAAGATGGTAGGTTGTGTTATGAAAAGGGGGGTAGGAGAGCATCACTCGATATAATATCATGACACCATAGAAATCAATAGGACGTCCTCAGCTGGGAAACCGGAGTGAAAGGCGTGGAGAGGCACCCATCTGAGGGCGACGGAAAAGATTAGAGAGGCCTTTGCCAAGAGACGGTGGAGGGGTGCCAAGTAACGCGGAGCACCGGGAAGGTCAGACAGGTGCTCCTCTCCACTGCTCCTTAAAACACAGGGACAAAGGGACATTCAGCACCTTCAAAAGGCAACCTTTTTCAGCGATAAAAGGAAATGCTTCTTTGCACTGCACGTAATTAACTCGTAGAACTCATGCTACGAGACACCATGGCAAAGGCCCAACAGGATTAGATAGGCCTGTGAATGAGAACATCTGTAGTTACATTAGCTGGGATTAATATATATACGGATATAAGCACTCCAAGCCAGCTACTAACTGCCTGCAGTTTGGAAGAGATTTCCCCTGGGGGCATGCTGTTGCAAAACTGTCTGTCATAGAGTTTTATATCTCTCTCCGAAGCTTCCAACACAAGCCACTATTATATGCACGAATCTGCTGAGGCAGACTACGGTCCGCTCGAGCGTGGGGCCAAGCCTCATCTCTGGGCTTCAGGCTGAGATTTGGCCGGTTTGGGATGGAGAAATACCTGAAAGCAAATCTTAGGACCATGCACAAAAGGGTGCAAAATGCCCCGGGAAAGTGGTTGAACTTGCTGGGACGTCTCCGGCCCACCGAAGGCTGACAAATAGCATGACAAAAATGCAAATATTTTTCCACGCCTGAATTTTGGTGGGAGGCATTCCCAGCTGCTAATCTTCAACCCCACACACACGTGTGTTGAAAGGTAAACAGAGGGATAAATCTCCAGGCTTAGCTCTCTTCAAGTGTGACGGTTTTTGAGAAGGTAGCTGAAAGGACCTGCGCTTTTGGAGAATTAACATCTTCCTGTTTGGGGGGGGAAGCTCTTTCTTGGGGAAGGTTTTCAGAATGATGAAAAAGCCATTTGACTGAACAACAGAGAAAGGGTTGATTTCACAGGGTGTCCAGATCTCCTGTACCTGCAGTGATAACACGGGTCACGGATCTTCCAGATTTAAAAGCCCAAAGCATAATCACTTTGCCTTATGCCATGCACTAAGCAGTAAAACAGCAATGCTGGAAAAAACCACCTTAATTTGCAATAGTCATTGATGCAGGTTCCTGAAGAAAGAAACCAAGCTCAGTTTTAAGTATGAGTCTAAGTCCCACATAGCTAGTGTGCCTCAGGTACGCATTTATATTTAACCATGCTTTTAAATGCTTTTCCAGAATCGTGGCCAAAATTGGCTCCCTTCGGTTGCTGGCTTGCTTTCCTCCAAAGACTCCAACAGGAGTAAAAAATGTAGCTACAGAAGGTTTCTTACTGGAAAAAAAAACGCACCAAAATCAAGCTTGGTGTGTAGACACTTTGATTCCAACAGTATTTTAAACAGCAAAACGTCAAAACACCTCAATTTAAATTTGCCTGTTGCTTCAACAACAGCCCACATCACCCTGATGCAGTGAACGTATTTCCCTTAGTCTCATGTTTTAGTATTTAGAAGCAGGGTTCAGATATTATTACTTAGGCAAACTTTTTTGTAGCTGTAGTTATTTTTTTTCCTGCTCCCCTCTCTTTGGTAACTCGGGTACTTTAAATCCTGGTTCCAGTGAACACATCTGGCTGGGGAACGCACAGTGTGGGAAACTGGGGTCAGCCCAGTTGTCCCCCAGTGGCTGTAATCCATCTCGAAGGTGACCCCAGTCTTGGAGCTGTCCCAAAGACCATGACCTGGGCAGGGTTTTTTTTAGCAGGTTTGCTTTGGCTCCTGCCTTTGGAGAAACAATTCAACACCAAGAAGTGCTCCTTCCTTTGGGGGACCTACCCTGGCTGTTTGTCCGTGGGCAAGGAGAGTTCTGACCTGGTATCTGTGCACCTGAGCCATGTGGAGAGGTTTCTGCTGGCTCTAGGGACAAGACCAGGTTGGATGAGGCTTTGAGTAACCTGGTGTGGTGGGACATGTCCCTGCCCAGGGCAGGGGAGTGAAACTCGATGATCTTTAAGGTCCCTTCCAACCTGAACCATTCTATGACCATACTGAATGACAGAGTACCTCCACCACGGGAGGCACGTCCTGTAAATCCCACAGATTTATGTCACAGGAAACAGAAACTGTGGTATTTAAGTGTGCCCCCACCCAGTCTGGCTTCAGCTAGCTTGCTAACCAGAAGCAGAGATTGAAACCTCTCTGTGTTAACTCTGAATACTAATAATGGCTTTAAATATTAACTGTTAACTGCTTTGCAGTGAGATCGTCAGCTTGTCTGTGATATTGTGAACTGGATTTAGTTCTCCAAAGGATCATGTTCATGCACAAAGTCCCTCAGCACATTCTCCTGGAGATTTAAAAGTTTCTTGCCAGCAGAAAATGAATTCCCCCTTTTATCAGGCAAAGCCAAATAATCTCTTGGTGTTTCACAGTGTGCCTTCTCCTGCGCCACTTCCCAGGGCTCTCCCATTTCTTCCTCCTGAACTGGCACTCAGGGAAGCCAAGGGCTTTGGTGCCCTGTAGTTTGGGCCAAATTTCACAGATTAGACCTTGTCTTTGTCTTCTCCATAACAAGTAACAGACAGGGCCCACAAAGCCTCCACTGAGCAAGAGTCGCTGCTAATCCAGAGGGGGCTTTGAACCACGGTAATAAATCCACTTTTTGGGCAGGCGCATTATGGACAGGCATTAGTGATACAGACAATAAGACAATTATGGCAGCACTTTCCAAAAAGCTCGAAAATCCTCCTGTTAAAAAATTGTTAACAATTTCCCCCGTCGCCTGGGAGCTCCACCTTTTGGGTGGTTGCAGCAGAGCTGGAGAAGCTGGCAGGGAGAGCGGTGGGGATGCTGAGACACCCAGGGATGAGGCTCTGGTGCCTCCTTCTCCCTGCTTTGCCAGCAGGGCTGGGGTTTTGTCCTGCAGGATGTCACCCCTTTTATTTTTCCATCAAAAATGACAAGGTAAAGACCCCCAGGGTCAGCTCTGGCCAGGCTGAACGGGGGACAGTCCCTGGGTAGGGTGTCCTCACAGCTCGAAAGCAAAATAAGGCTCAAACTGCTCTCATGGGAGACAGCACATGAGAAAGAGTGGGTAGGAAAATACTGTTCTTGAAGGGAAAAAAAAAGGCAAACATTTTCTCCTCCTGATGGGTTTTTAGCCTGGCTCCTGAGGAAATGAGGTTCCTACAAGCATATTCTCCCACTAATAATATTTCAATCAAATCTGGCAGCGCAGCAGAAGTCTCAGAGATAATGAGGTTGCCACAAGCTACACAAAATGAGGCAGCTGGGTAGATGGGAGAGAAACCCTAGAAAAAGCTCAGCGGAGGGGGATCCCTTCTTAGACCCTAAAGCATCCACAGTGGGGAGAACCCCCCCCAGGACCCCATGTGCCCACGAAAAAATGGCAGTAAGAGCTCCAGGGGCACAAATCCAGGCCACTGAGTTGTGATGCTCTGAGAAGTGCATTGAAATAGAAAATACATCTTTTTCTGTGAGAAAAAAAAGTATTTTCATTTTAGTACATTTAAAATCAGAAGAGGGCACAGGGGTGAAGGGCACTGAACTTTGTTTCAATGTTCAGGACCTGAGAGCCTGGAGGATTCTTCACTCCCAAAAACTAAATCACGGAATTATCTCAACAGTTTGAAAATATTTACAGAGGAGACATACTATTCTTTTTCTTGCCTCTGCCTCAGAGATATGCAGAAGTCTGGCTATACAAATGAATTTAGCAACTTCTGTTCTTAGTCTTGTGATGGAGAACTGAATTTTAGTCCTTTTTTTTTTTCTAATGGGGTGCAAATTCTCCTCTATTGTGTCGCACCCTGCCACCGCTGAAAAACCACAGTCCAAACCTGCCCTTCGAGATTGCTTATGGAAGTATTTCTGCTGCAAAACCAAACCCAAACCACAGTTTTGAAGGTAGTCGGGCCCAAATTCAGCCAATAAACTCCTCTCAGGCACCATCATTGCAAGGGTGTGATTTTTCAGACAGGCAGAGCTCCTGTCAGGGAATTGACACTGTCTAAATTTTCCTAATAATCTAGAACATCCAAATGTATGACACAGACTTGGGACTCAGCTGTGAGCTGTATCTCCCCTCTGAGGGGCCGGGGGAAAGGTTTCTAGGCTGCAATGGAGAGCTCAAGGTCCTTCAGAGGATATTTGGTCGAGCATCCATTACATGTCTTGGTTCCCCGGAGTCAGCAAAGCATCTCGCCCCAGCCTCTACAAGCCCCACACAGAATTGGCATTTTCTGCCACGGCTTTTACCCATTCTGGAGGCTTTTTTCATGCTTTTTCAGCTCATCCATTCTTGGGGCTGTTCTTTCCTCCTATGCTAGAAGTGATGATGGTCTCCTGTCGCACCTCCAAACCAGGTCACGCAGTGTTCTTCTCCCGGGAGATGGTGTTTTGGGCCCTGGTTCTACTTACTTGGGTGGAAGAAGCAACTGGTGGGTGCTTTTGTGGGAGAAGCATCCGTGGAAGTGGGACACATGGGGCATCGCCAGAGCCCTGGGGGCATCTCCATGGGACGAGTGCTCTTGGCTGGGCTGGGGACACTAGGAGGACATGGCAGAGCCATGCTCTGGGGTTTGTGCTGCACGTCAGACCCCTGCCCGGTGAGATGCTGCCTTGTTTACATCCAGATGCCTTCCCAGCCTGTCTGAAGATACATCAAAATCCCTTTCCGCACCTCCCCTTCCCTAAACCTGGTCTGTTTCAAATTTGCCTTTAAGTGCGACTTAGTCTCTACCTCTTCAGCAAAGTCCAAAAGATGCTCCTAGAAGAGCTTTGCCGAAAAGGGTTCTGGAGGTGCCAATGTGGCTTTTTGGAGAACGGGGGGCTCAGGATGAGAAGCAGCCCCCCTTCCTGGGCACTGTTGTTGGACTGGGGTGCCCAGGCTCTGCCCAGCCCAGTGGCCCCAGGAGTCCTGGCTTCCAGAGGAGTCTCCTTGTGCAGAAAAATGTGCTTGAGTGGGAGCAATATGTGAAATTATTGACTTCAGTGGAGCTTGAAGACAGCTGCGGCTTAGGGAAATTTTTGGCATGGAGGTGATTTTGCTCTGATCTTATCACCAGGCACAGACAAACCTCTATCGCTTTCTTCTTTTTTTCCCCTTTCCTTTTTTTAATTTTCTTTTTTGGTTAATGTCCTTCTAAGCCAACTTCTGGAGACTGTAGCAGAGCAGAGACCCCCAGCACGTACACTTCAACCAGGATGTGGACAGCAGAGCCTCCCTGCCTATGGCAATGCCCCTTGGTGCTCTGGAAGCCCCTGTGGGGGGGGTCTCCTACCGTCCTCTGTGCTCTCTCTGAGCATCCAGGTTTTGATCCCAGACTACCTAAAATATTTGAAAGCTATTTTAAAAATGAAAGATAATATCTGTTTAAATGTTGCTGTGTTGCAGAAGGTGGCCCTGATCATAAGCCAGAGAGAGGAGAAAGTCAGTGATGGGTTTCTGGGAAGACCAAACAGCAGGATTTTACCCTGGTCCCACTTAATTTGCATGAAAATGGAGAACCAGCCCCAATACTGGAGCACTTCTAGGGGCAGACACATGGAGGAGTAAAAAGTATGATCATTTTAGATCACCAGTTCCTGCAAACATGAAACTGGAAGACCCGTCTGGCTTGAAACAATTAGAAAGTGTCTCAATCGCTGGGTTTTCCACAGAATATTCCACTGCTGCCATGCAGCAAACCCTTCCCGTTCCTGGTCACACAGAAGCAGCTGCTTAATTTGATGTAGCAGCTCATATGTCATTAAAATAATGGATGTTTAAAAGCTACCATGGTTAGATAGCTGTCCTGCCTTTAGCTCAAGTCTTTGTTAAGACAAAAAATCACTCCTTTTCCATGTTTTCACACTATAAATTCAAAGCAGTTTAAGAGTTTCTGTAACAATCAAGTCCCTTCTTTCCTTTGGGACCTTTCCAGCCCAAGTGAATGGTGCAGCTCTGCCCTGGGACCTGGAGGTGCCATGGAAGGGGTGGCACTTGGTGGCAGTGGCACTCAAGCCTCCTGTGCTGTCCCAGGACACACGTGCATGGGACAGCTTAAAGCTGCATTTCTATAAATTTTCTCCAACCAGCCTGGGGGTTGCTGATGACAAGTTTTAGATGTAGAATCTATAAATCAATGCGCAGAACTTGGAATAATATCGATATAAAGAATTATGGGGCCTTGGGGAAGGGGGTGACTGAGGCATAGCCACTAACATGCCATATAGAAATACAGCTAGAAAACTGTTCTCACAGTAGTGGAAGAACATGCCCCGTGGAGAAAACAAAGTCTGTGTTTGGAAGCTCGATGCCTTGAAAGTCTGGACTTTCTCCAGTGATGTGATTTCTCAGAGGTGACCAAGCCTTGACACAAGAACTCGATCCAAGCCCTGCCAGCACTATGAGTTGGCTCATCTCTCGTCTAAAGGGTAGCTCCAGCTGGTCTTCAAAGAGGCGGAAAAAGAGAAAAGGAAGGGAAGGAAGTTTGATAATTAAGGCCAACTCCCTGATGGGAATTCATAGAAAGTATTGTTTTGGACTTTGTCTTGTGAAACCACAAATGAGCTGGACTTGAGATGGGCGTCAAAATGAGGTTGTTCTGGGGACAGAAGCATTTCTCTTAGGATGCACTTCACCTCCTTCTAAAGTGGACACCGAGGATCAATCTCCTGCAGAGATGGTGTCCATGTAGTGATGGGCAGGAGCCTGTGGGAGCTGGTACTCACTGCAGATAAGGAAAGGCTGGGGACAGAAGCCCTGCCATGAGCCACCACTGCTGGCCCTGTTGTCCCAGGGAGCCCTGGTGTAGGGGTTTCAGCCAGGCTATCCCGATGTCTTTGGGACGCGTTAGCTGGAAGTTTGCCTACCCCCAACCTAGATGTGGACTGGGGACCGTGGTGGCAGGGGACATTCTGAGGCTGGAGGGATGCTGACCACAACCAAAACCTGCAGAGATGCACCATGGACAAGCTGATCTTCCTGTCCTACACCAGGACACGGCCTGTGGGACACCAACAGTGGGACACCAGTACACTGGTGGCAGTGAGCCTGTCCTCAGCCTCTGCCATCTAACCTGGACTTTGCCCCGATTGCCTCCTGCACCCCAACTTCTCAGTGGGGGTCCAGGCAGCAGGAAAAGGTTACATCTCCCCTGTCTTCAGCCTTGTGGAAATGAACTCTCTGCTCTAAGCTGGTCATGCAGCTCCCTCTATAGTCAGTGGAGAGAGACGGGGGGCTCGTCCCACTGTCCCTGTCACCAGGGGCTCTGCTCTCCTCTCCAGGCAGCACAGGGAGCCAAAGGGGCTCAGCTTTCTTAGTTGTCCCCCCCTCCTTAAATGCCTGCAGCTGGGTGGGAAGAAAACCTGCATCTGCACCCATGAAATCAAGGATGGGAGGCTGAGCCCAGGGGGATGGTTCTCACCCTCTCTCTGTTTGAACCCAAACTGTCTCCAAAAAGCGAATGTCAAAGCTTTGGGCCTTTGCAGGTACAAGCCAGGATGGGCAGGTAGGCTGGGAGTGCTTTTTTTTTTGGCACAAGCCATTAAATAATCCTCCCATGCAGATGGAAAACTCTGCCAGGCTCGGCGTGGGCATGGGGGAGGCAGGCCATCCCATTTTTTTACCAAGCCATTGAGTCCTAATGAATGTGACTTCTCCAGGTGCCAAACCCTGCCCCTCCGTGAGGGGTTTACACTGGCAGCCTCAGCACAAGTGCATTCGTAACGCGTATCATTTGTCATCTTTTCATCAAAAAGTGTGTAAATCCTTTCCCTGAAGTGCAGAGCTGTTTTACGGCCAGGCTATGAAATTCTGCAGAGTCTCTGCTCCAATAGAATTACATTAGTGCCAATAATCTGGCAAATATCAGGAGTGAATTTAATCAAAAGAACTAACACCAGGGCCCTGATTTACGGCGTCCCAGGACAAAGCGGAACGGACGGAGGTTTGCAGGACCCAGATGTGGAATTTCCCTTGCAACACCATTTGGAGCAGAGGGAAAGCAGAAGGAATGAGAAGCAAGGCTTCAGCGCTTTGGGAGCTCTTCGTGTTCTCACAAAAAAAAAAAAAAAAACCAAAAAAAAAAAAAAAAGAGGAAGAAAAAACCAACCCCACCACCACACAACCCTTCTTCTTCCAAATCTCCAGCTCTGCCTACACGCCGCAAAATGGGACCCGGGCGAGATGCAGGCGA
>NW_015091252.1:343684-357357 GCF_001431845.1 Calidris pugnax
CAGTGAGAAAAGAGGAACAATTTGCCTTTGTTCTGAGTTTTAAAAGATGAACATGGGAAATTTTTAATATCTGGGGTTTTGCTGGTTCTCGGGACAGCCCACACACCTCATGGGTGCACGCAGGACCAGGGATTTGATGTATCTGCCAGAGCAAAGGGCATCCTGCTCCAGTGCCCTCTGGGATGAGCCCATCCATCCCCCACGGTGGAGGACCAGCCCCGCCATCGGACTCCCCCAGCCCTGGCGTCCCCATCGGGGGCCACGCAGAGATGGTTTGTGAGCTCTGACCTCAAAATACCGGGGGAGCCCGAGCCCTTGCTTGAGTAACCGGTGGCCCTGGGCTTGCCTGGCCACCCACCCGCAGCCGTGGCAGTCCCTCGGCTCCCGGGCTCTGGCGCGCACCCAGCCCTGCCGCTTCATGCAACAGCCCTGCTCCATCTGTCATCGATTCCCTTGCATGTGGGCTGCAGACTTCATGCCATGCTCTGCCTGTTGCGGGGCTCTGCCACAAGGCATCTCTTTTCACAACTTTTTTTTTTTTGGGCTTTTATCATTTTTGCGATAGATGAGCTGGAAGCGACCGCGCAGGCAGGGAACGTGGCACAGCCACATCACTTTTAACTATCAGGGAAAAACTATCCTTAAAGCCCAACTTCTTATGCCTTCACCTGTGCTGCTAAGACAACTTCAGATAATTCAAAAAAACATCTTTTAATTAAAAGTTATTATAGGTTCGGCTACTAGAAAACCAAAGAGCTCTCTGCTCAGGTTCTGCCCAGCTCCGCTTTCTGCTCCCCAAACCTCACACCGTGCCCCTAAACACATGCAAAAGTTTGTGGCATTTTCTTTTTTCTCCAAGTTAGAACGAAGTAGACATTGTGCAAACATTTCTGCAATGTGATATTTTTGCATAAACAACCAAACAGGCAAAAACCAACCATTTAAAATCATGCAACTCATGCCTCTATAATTTTATGACAGGAATGATGCGTCAGGAATGGAGGTACGTAACCCAGTGCAGAGGATGGAGTGAGAAACATGAGCGAGAGGAAAGGCAGTTTAGCTGGATGTGTCTGTTAGGCTGAATTAATGAAGTTGAATTAATACAAAAATCTCAGCAGCTCTTTCATGGCACATTTGCTGTGAGTTCCCCCGAGCTCATGAACACTTGCCACTCCCTTGGCAGCTCTCGATGGGCTCCCAGGGCACAAGGCTCTATTATATGCATTTTTTTAAAACACGTTAGGTGTAGGACATGAATGGAGCAATGCGATGGTTGAAAGAATCAAGTCTTACAGAGAAAACACAATCTGCTGGGTGAGCTGAGGCGTCAGGCAGTTGTGAGGGAGATGGCAGATGCTACAGGATGGTTAATTCCTTAATTCTAAACACATTCGGTGGGGATGAGACTCCGGGAGAGCTTTGCCCATCGGCAGATGGCTTGGTGAGATGATAAATTAATATTGTTATCAATGGAGAAATGGCTGAAGTTGTTAGATGGTAGGGTTTGTTTTTTAAAAAAATGCCTGTTTTCAACAATGGTTTTCAGAACAGTCCTTGAATTGGGGAAGAAAAACAGAGGGAACATAAAATCCCCTGTGTCATAAACAGAGCTCAGGAAAACGAGTTTTCAAAGGAATGCCTTTGCTGTAGGAAACTTCATTTCACCCGCTTTGTATAGGACGATGGATTACGCCAACAATAAACCATTCCAACTACTGTGAAATTGTGCTAATAGCCTGCGAGTCGGGGAGCTGCTCATGCATCAGCATATTTATTACATACCTTTGTATCTGTTAGCTCCAATAGCCGCATTTTTGTTATAAACCGTGGGGGGTGAGAGAAGTATTTAAATTTGGCAATCTCAAATTTCAAGAGCAGGAGCCGTTGGTTCGAGAAGGCAGGGGGATGAGAAAAGGACAATTGCAAAGAGCGTTTAATAGGGTGAATGACCCAGTGACTGGGAAATTCCCCCTTAAAACACTGTGGAGTGCCTCACCGAGGCCAGCAGGCATCTTCCCAGGTGCTGGCTTGGGGAAACTGAGGCACAGCACCCGCCTGCAGGTACCACCCACCACCCGGCTGTGTTTTTTTGGGTAAGATCAGGGTGCTGTCAGTCCCAGAGAGGTTAGCAAGAGTGAGGGGTCAGGGGAGAGCAAGGATAAACGGGCAGGAGAGGGGGAGGAGAGCTGGGGAAAGCAGGAGAAAGGAAGGTCCTGGGAAATGACTGGGTCAATGGGACAAAGAGGGATAAGAGCAGAACATCACTGCCAGCCCAGGACAGGGACTGCGTTTTCCTGGGATGGAAAAGCTGGGGATGGAGAAGGGACCCACCCTGGCCTCCATCTGAGCATCCCCTCCCTGCTCCATGTTTCCTGTGCTGATCCTGGAGGACTGGGCTCCCTATGGATGCAGAGTGACCCCGTGGCTGGGAAAAAGCACTTCTCTCCCCCAAATCCCACCACATCCCCAGGAGCCCCCATGCTGGAGGAGCTGGTGGGGGAGGGCAGCCAGGATAAACCAGAGCCCTGGGAAGCAGTTAACTGTGCTGGGAGAGTGGTGGGAATTCCCTCCACCTCTCCAGCACCCCCAAAACCCTTTCTGGGGAGCAGGAAGGGAAATGAGGACCAGGCTCTGGGCGCTACTGCCTGGCCCTGCTCGAGGAGAGCTCACGCCTTCACAATTTCCCTTTGTTTGCCTCAACTTAAGGCGTTGTTACTTACATCCCTGAAAGCAGAAAAATGAACTTTATTTCACCACAGATCAGCTGGGGACCGGGGGTCAAGGCGTTGCTGGTGGCTCACTGCTGGCACAGGGGGTCCGGCCGGGATGCGGGGTGCTGGGGATGGCATGGAAGCATCTCAGCCCCCCCTGCACCCCTGCCTTCTGGCTCCTCCGACCCTGAAACAGCAGCTCCTTCCCTCCCCCAGAGCCAGGGCCTGGGTTCCCATCCCACCAGCCTGAAGCTGGAGCTTGTTAGCAGCCCCAGTGCAGGGCGGGTCGAAAATGTCCCGTTGCAATAGTTTTTACAAGGTGAAAAAAGGGGGAGTAGGGCTGTCTAAAGAAGCGATTTCTTTTTCTCCTTTGGCAAAGCGTGTCTGTTCGCAGTGGAAAAAAAAAAAAAAAAAAAAAAAAAACGGTTTCATTAAAAAATTGAAAACGCTAAGACCCAAAGCTTTCCAGCCAAAAATACCCAGCTTGGGCCAAAAAGCTTTCCGTTTCTTGTTGAAACGAGTCTTTAGAGAGAAAAAAGTTGAAGCTTTCTGCGGGAAACCCCGGCATCTTCTAATCTGGCTTTTGAATGCTTGATTCCTTTAGCTGGGTCTCAGGTTCAGGATTTATATCTCTTCCAGCAGGCAGCTGAGAGTTAAAAAAGTTAATTTGCAGGATTTGTTCGTGTTGCTGCTCCCGCCCCAGCTGAAGCCCCGCTCGCCTTCTCTTCCACTGCAGGAGAACAAGAAACCTCAAAAAACTCCATTTACTGAGCTCAAAATAAAGTTTGTTCCCTGTTTTAGTGTTCTCACCTCATCCCGAGGAGCGAGATGTTTTGTGGGTGGGTTACGAGCTGCCCTGGCGGTGCTGGGGCGAGGGTGGGAGCAGGGGATGGGTGTTCGGAGGAGGTGGATTTACAGACCCTACATCTAAACCCATACTTGGGATTTTGTGCAGCTCTGCCCTTACAGATGCGATGCCCAAGTTATCTGTGGTTATCCGAGCAGACGAAGCATGATTTATTAGTGATAAAACCTGAAATAATTTAAAGTCATCCTCAACAGCAAGGACTTTTTTATATTTACTTGGACTCATCCTCACCAGGAGGCTGGGGAGACCAGGGGGAGGTGATGGCAGGGAACGCGGGGGGCAAGAAAAGTCATCTCAAGGGTTTGGTTTGGGAGAAGGAGGAACTTGGCAAGAGCACGAGCTGTGGAAGAAGTCCAGGAGGGGAGGTTGGAGGAGAAAGAGCTGTGGGGTCCCGACCATCCCACCCCAGCCCCAGTACCTTTGCAGGCCTTGCGGTGGGAGATGGGCTTGCTGAGGTCCCGGTAGAAGCCCTCCTTGCAGTAGTGGCAGTGCCGCCCTGCAGTGTTGTGCCGGCAGTTGAGGCAGACGCCACCGCTCTTGCGCCCCGACAGCTTGTAGAGCTCCATGTTGAAGCGGCAGCGCCGGGCATGGAGGTTGCAGTTGCAGGCTGTGAAGGACAAAGAGGGGAGACCGTCAGCATCCGGGGGTGCCAACCCCAGGGGAGACCCTGTGCATGGGGCTGGGCACCCTCCAGCTCCTGCCACAGCAGGGGTGGCACAGGAGAGGATGTTCTGGTGGCACCTCTGTCAATGGGAAGCCAACTGCTGCCCCACATCCCTCCTTGAACAGTGCTATGGGGGGAGTCTGGCTTTTTGGAGGGGAAGCTGGGGTCACCGAGACCTTGTTTCACATGGTGACTTGTAATAGATCTGCCTTTTTGCCTCTCCCCACTCTAAAGGTGAATTAAAAGCTGGGGGCAGGTGGGGTGTGAGGGCAGGGAGAACATCCATGGTTAGGAATCGGCAACGGACACCCCTCCAGCTGCTCCTCCAGCTTTACCACAGGCACCTTGCCCCATGCGAGCTCTGCTCCTCTCCCTTCTCATCTGCTCTCCTGCTCTGGTGCTTCACATCGTGCTGCTGCTCGGCACAAACCGCTGCGAAACCCCCACTTCCTCGCACCCTGGGACCCTCCTCTCTCTGCCCCAGGGGGAAAGGAGGTTTCCAGCATCCCCTTCCCAACCTTCCCTGTCCTCCTGCTCTCACAAGTCCTGACACATATGTGTATTTGAGCTCCAAATACCATTTCAAGACCTTCTTAGGTAGCTTTTCCCCTGGTTTCTCTCCCCATGAGAGAAAGTGGCTCTGTTATGGGTCTGCAGCCCTGAATGTCCCAATGAAACCTCACCTTCGTCTCCGCATCCCCCATCCCGCCGCTGGGACAGGGCCGGCCCGACGCCCAGTCAGTCAAACACCAAAAAGTCCCCCCTCTGCTTTGATTGCTGGAGCTGTGTCTGAACCTGCCGGGAGATGTCCAATTTCTCCACCATATGCAGCCTAATGTCAACACGGGGACTATTTTAACAGGGGGCCTTTGCAAAGGGACGACTTCGGGACTTCAAAAGCTCGACCCCTCGCCTGCCTCTCCCCCGAGCTGTCACGGGAACATCAAGAGGCAGTTGCTGGGGCTCTGTGCTTTGCCGAGAATTTTATAGCTTGTTTTCTTTTCCCTTTGCTTTTATTTGCTCTTCAGCCCCGAACAATGCATCTGTGCAATGCCAACCCGCAGCTGGGCCTCTCGGCTCGGCACGAAGGTGTCACGGCTCTGGGCTTGTCACCTTCCTTTAGAGCAGAGACATCTTAATCCCTCATTCCTTCCTGTTTACCTTATGGTGCTTGTCCCAAGACAAAGACATGCTATATTTGCTTAATTATCAAATTTCAGACCAGAAAATTTCAGTGCAGTTCCGGATTATTTCTCGGGAACAATCCCCAACAAACTCATGACGGGAAAGCAAAGGGGAGAGCAAAATCCTCTGGACACGTCCGACCAGCGGGATGGAGCCTGCCTCTCTCCGTGCTTTGCAATCTGAATTCCTCTGGCTGACATGGTGAGGCCCAACCTCACGTCCCCACCAAACGCTGGCGGCGTAGGAGAAGCAGCCACCAACATGCTCAGGGTGAGAAGAGCGGCCCAAGAGCGGTTTGCCATCCGTGAGAAAGTGAGATTCCTGACACCGGAGCGGGGCCACCCCCCGTAACTGCGGTTTGCCTCTCCTTAGATGAGCCCACCAGCCCGCGGGTCCATCTGTCACCTCCCAAAACAGGAGGCAACCATCAGGGAGACGGGAGACACAGCTCCTGCATGAGGAACTGCTGCTTTTTAGATCTTGCCCGCTCCCACAGACACGTTTGCTGACACTGCAAGTGCACTTAAACAGCCTCTTTGCATCTAAAAGAAGCACGGGAGCACGCACCGGGGGCTCTCTGTGTCCCCCCGTGTAGGTTTTTTTTCCCCTTCCATCTTAATCTCGGGAAGAAGAGCACTTTGTGCTTTGCCAGGAGCGCCCCAGCAGGAGATGACATTCTCCTTTTCTGCCAGCACGGTGTCTCTGCCACAGCCAGTGCCCTACAGAGAGGGGATTAGAGGTGATTCTTGCTCTGCAGAGCCAAGCTTTCTGGAAGGAGGTGGCCTTTTTAAAGTCCCAATCTCTGTTTCACAGGCCGAAATGCTGAGATTAAACCCTTTTCCCAGGTGTATAGGAGACACAGGGCTGAGGGTTGGTTTCTCCACACAGGGAAGAGCCTTCCCCCAGGCATGGACCAGGTGAGAGGTGCATCAGGCTGGGACATAAAGGATGTCCTCTGGGCTATGGCTAACCACCAAGGCAACACTTGCATCAGCGGCATGGCCTTGGGGCTCAGCTCAAGCAGAGGAAAAAGAGATTAAGTCACTCAAACTAAGGGTCTGCCATCCCTACTGCAACCATGCAGACACGTCTCCATCATTCAGAGCCTTGAGACGCACTGGTAGCTCTGCTCTTGGTGCTGCAAACCCCAGGATTTAGTCCCTGTTGATCAACATAAGGAGACATTTCTCCAGGGCCTCTCATGAAGGCATGGCTTCACACAGGATCTAGTTCTTCCTTGAATCTGGCAGAAATGGTGCTTTCCAAAGAGCATGAAAGCTCACCTCCTCCTAAAACTTGTGTTTTAGGAGAGCTGGACTTGATACTCAAGTATTTTGCAAGATTGCATTAGCAAATCCCTTTTTAAAATTCAAAGCTGAGGCCACCCGAAGAGTGAGCGAAAATCTTCGCATTTCTTTGGGTTGCTTGATAAGCAAAAATGTTTTTGCAAAGCCAGGAAAGCAGAACTCCTGGGATTTTCTCAAGATCTTTGCAAATATTTCAGCTGGTCCCACCAGGGCAGAGCTGCGCGGGAATGTGGAGGAGCAAGCGTAGTGTGCAAAGCTACTCGCAGCCTTACATTGATCTTCCAGGGATGGGAAAATCCAGTGTCTGGAGAAGGGAAGAAGCTGAACCTCACAAGAAGCTGAAAGGAGGCCTCCAGAACAGCCATCCTTGTCCTCATCCAGAACCAACAACCTAAAGATTGTGTATGTCTCGGGGTTAGAACCCTTCCAGGAGGGAGTGAATGAGCTGGGAGAAGGTGTGAGCTGGTCCAGCCCCTCTCCATGCCCAGTGTCCCTGCACTTGGCTCCCCTGTGATCTCCCCGCGAGCCCTGCAAGGAGCCAAGGACCAATGGTCACCCCTCCACCGTGTCTTCTCAGCCTTTTGTGGCTCGGTCAGCTTACCCTTGGCTCTGCCCCCTTCTTCTACCTGCAATCCCAGGCACCAAGGACATCTGCTGGGCACCAGTTATCTCCTAACCCCATGCACGTGGCTGCTTTTCCATCATCCACCCCCTCCCAATCCACCTGTTTGTGCCAAAAGAAGGGGCCAAACTGACGCAAGGAAAGTGATTTCAATTGAAATTACTGTCTCCTGTGCTCACCCTGAGTGCCTGAGTCCTGAGCGGCCAGTGCTGTGCACCACTGGCCACCAACCAGGGCTAGCTGGCAGCTCTTTCTCTAGCCTGATGTGTTTGTAAACGCCCAATGGGAGTGGCTTGGTCTGACTGAAGGAAAATAGCCATCCTAATTTTTCCTGACAATAGTGTGTAGGGACGGAAGAATGAGGGCAATGCAATAAATGACCCATCCAGGCGTCAGAAAGTCCTTGCTGGGGATGAGGCTGGGACTTGTCATGATGGGATCCATCACGCTGGTGTTACAGCCTGGGAGAAAACCAGTGGTGGGACCGGGGAGATGCTGAGCGTGGGCAATTCCTGGGCACACCACTATGGCTGGGAGCCGGCCATTATGATCAACAGGGACCCAGCAGCAGGTCATGATGCTTTTGGATCCCAGCTCGGAGTGTGGGTGCTGTGGGCAGGGCGCGTGTCTCGCCCGGCCACATTTTCCCTGGATGGAGGAGCTCAGGAAGCGCCGCTCCCGCCCACCCTCTCCCTCCGCCGATGGTTAATCCCCCACTGTGCTAAAGCATTTTGCCTCATTCCCAACATGAGTTGGCCTGGCTTTAATTTCCAGCCAGTGTTTCTTGGTTTGAATTTCCCCGCCACAGTGAGTGGCTCTTTAGCAACCCATCTTTTCTTTCTATGAACGCCTCCGTCGTGCGTATTAAAAATCACCTCCCAATATCGGCATCACCTACGATCCCCCATACTTTGCTTTCCACCCAGTGGAGAAGACACTCCTGCACAGGCTGTGGACCCAGCGCAAACCCAGCTATGGGCAAAACACGTGCCAGGTGCTGAGACCTCTGTGATGAAAGGTTTTGGCTTCAGTCGCTTGGCGCTGCTGTCTCCTGCTCTCTTCTTTCCCTTATTTTGCCAAGGACCTCACAAGGCTTTTGTTCACCGACTTTATTGGGCCCAGATGTACAGAGCTTCATCAAACAGCCTCTACCTGGGCCACCAGGCTCCAGCATGAATAACCAGATATCACTTAAACACAGATGTTCAGAAACCTGGAGAAGGTGGGAGCGGAAAAGGGGAAAGCTGTGATTTGGAGCCGGGTGAAGAAACTACAGCGGAAGCGCCTCAGCGCTGAAAACAGTGACTTGGTCAAACGACTCTGTCGAAGAAGGTCAAGGCGGGCAGGATTTTCCACTTGGGAGAATGAAAGGAGATACGTGAATGGGAGGTGCAGGCTGGAGCTGTGCGGTGGGAGCTGTGGTCGTGGGTTTTTGTGCCGCTGCCGCGTCCCCCGGGCCCCGCATCCCAGCGCCCTGCGTCTCCCAGGACACATTCCTCTCCGCGGTTTTCATTCAGCAATGACAATGCTGCCCTTTCAAAAGACCCCACCCTTCCAAAACTTATACTTTGGCAATTTTCAAAATGCAAATTGCTTTTTAAACAAACGAAAACCCCAAAACATTTTGTTTTAATTTTTGCAAACAATAATTCTTGAGAAGGGGGGAAGGGAAAGGGGAGGATAGAAGAAGCCAGAGGCTGAAAATAATCTCTAAATTTGACTTGAATTTATGAATAGTCTCAGTCTCCTTAAAATTGCTTTTTTCCCAGATAAGTTTTTTTTTTTTTTTGCCAGAAAATTGCTAGCTCAGCCTGAGCCATTATTTCTCATCTGCAGGAGCAAGCCTCGCGTGCATCGTCCCGGCCACTGAGACAGGCACCCTGCCCGTGCCCATCTGGGGAGGGGCTCTACTCCCAGGGGACCCCTGGAGATATCTTCAGGGCTATTAGTTTTGAGGGCCATATTTGTCAAGAAAACAGCCACCCTTAAGTCAAAAAGAAGGGACAATGGAGATGGAGCAGCAGAGCCCGTGGAGACCTGTCTGCTTGCTGGACTAGGAGGTAAAGAGAAAGCCCCTATGGAGACAGCAGGAGGATGTTCCTGCTCCCCTACAATATCATGTCCCTTCAACCCTTTGAGATTTTGGAGCAGCTGGACATGAACGACACAAGAAGGACATGCATGGGTTGGAACGGGTCCAGCAGATGGCCACCAAGATGCTCTGAGGGCTGGAGCCCTTCTGCTGGGAGGACAGGCTGAGAGAGTTGGGGGGGTTCAGCCTGGAGAAGAGAAGGCTCCGGGGAGACCTTGGAGCCCCTTCCAGTCCCTAAAGGGGCTTCAGGAAAGCTCCTGATCAGGGAGGGGAGCCATAGGATGAGGGGGAAGGATTTGGCATGAACGACACAAGAAGGACATGGATGGGTTGGAATGGGTCCAGCAGATGGCCACCACCTCCAGCTCTGAGGGCTGGAGCCCTTCTGCTGGGAGGACAGGCTGAGAGAGTTGGGGGGGTTCAGCCTGGAGAAGAGAAGGCTCCGGGGAGACCTTATAGTGGCCTTACAGTATCTGAAGGGGCTTCAGGAAAGCTCCTGATCAGGGAGGGGAGCCATAGGATGAGGGGGAACAGTTTTAAACTGAAGGAGGGGAGATTGAGATGAGATCTCAGGGAGAACTTGTTTGGTGTGAGGGTGGTGAGAGCCTGGCCCAGGTTGCCCAGAGAAGCTGTGGCTGCCCCATCCCTGGAGGGGTTCAAGGCCAGGTTGGAGGGGGCTTGGAGCAACCTGGTCTGGTGGGAGGTGTCCCTGTCCCAGAGCAGGGGATAGACTAGATGGTCTTTAAGATCCATTCCAACCCAAACCATTCTATGATTCTATGAACTGCTGGATGATCTCCCACACCTCTCCATGCCACCAAGAGCCCTCTGGTCCAGCAGGGGTTCCCATGCACTGGGCTGCTGAGGCTGCTCTTGGGTGGTGTGGCCCTGCAGGGATGTCCCCTGGGGGGCATGGATGCTGCCTGAGCTGGGGAGAGAGTTTCTGTCTACGCTTGCTGCAGCTACATGGCAAAGCATGGATGAACACTGACCTTGGTGGCCGTGAAGTCCTGCCCAGCATGTGGCCCCAGGACCTTGTATCCTGAGTGTTCTGGACCCAGCTCTGCTAGCAGGACAGGCAGTCCCATGCCCTCCCATGTGGCTCAGTGCCCCCCACCACAGACCCCATTGGCTGACACTAAATACAAATGTTTGCTCAGCAAAATTCATTTGTGTGCGCTGTTAAGTCTGAGTAAGGAGGAGGATGGGAATTGGTTTGGTTTGCTTGAGTTAATCCACCAAAGGAGAAATCCATTGGGATGTTGTGGCTGCAAGGGGGGAGACACAGGGTCTGCCCCAGGCACCAGGTTTTCCTGACAGTCGAAGCAAACAAAAACAGAGGAAAGTGTGTGGAAGCACCACAAAATATGTAGCTACGGCTGGCATCGCCCACGAAATTGGAGCCACAAACCTGGCTCACAGCAAAAGCAAGCGTGCACTGGTTGGGGGTGGGAAGGAAAGCCCCATCCTTGCTGGTGCATTCCAGAGACCCCCCACTGCTGGGGTTAAAGGATTTTTGAGCAGTGCCTCACACTTCGACCTGCTCCCCACCAGACCAAATGCCTCTCACTCCCCTCCACCCACGAAAAACACCCCTGAGAGCAAGGAAAGACCAAACTGCAAATGGAGGTGAAGAAAGAGAGGGGATCTGGGGAGAAACACACTGAGAAAATCTTCCCGGAGCCACAAAAAGGGGTTGGGGAATAGAAGACTTTTCCATGCACGAAAAACATTAGGAATGACAATACTGCAGAAAAGTTCTAGACAAGATGGCATGAGAGTGACCCAGGAGCTCCCTGGGGATGCTGCACACCCCAAGTGCCCTTTGCTTCCCACTTTGCCCAGTTCCCTACATGCTCCAGGGACCAGGAGGCCCTGGAGATGTCCCCCTGTCAACACTGGTTCTCAAAGTATAACAACGCTCTGATACTGAAGCCCAAGCTGGTAACGGCAGCATTTACACCTGCCTGAGATTTCCAATGATAAGACCCTCATTTTCTTTTTACGTAAAAAAATGCCAAACTGGGCTGAAATGTTTGATACTGGGTGTCTGGCTCAGGCTGAATATTTCTGGAAAAGCTCCTGCTAAAATGATTCAGCTGCTAATGAGAAAAAAGGCTAGTGAAAAATATAGCCTTGTGCCAATGCTAACAAATTTGGGGATTTCTTTCCTATTGCCCTTATATTGGAAGCCAGGGCTTAAAAAGAAAACATTGCTCCCTGGTAAGGATATGTCTTTTGCTGTCTCTAGGAAGAACTGTTCAAGTTTGGCCGAGTTTCTAAGTCACTGAAAAATAGGATACATGTTTGGTTGAAATTGATGGAGTTTTGCAGTTAAATTACTTATTTTCACAGGCCAGATCACCCTCAATACCAAGCCTGTAGAGACAAAGCAAGTAGAGGCTTGTCCTGCCAATGAAATCCTGGGTGCTGAGTGTGGCCTTTGGTACAAGATTCACCTCCAAACACCAGACCTCTCCAACAGCGATGGCCATCGGCAGGCCCATCAGCGAGAAAGATGAACTTTCAGCAGATGCTAGGGAGTGGGCAGGAGAAACAAATGCTAAACACCACAGCTTGAGAGATTCAACCCATGACTGTGTTTTGGGGATTGCCCTCACTCCAGCAGACAGTAGGGGTAAACCAGGCACATCCATGGTAAACCAGTTGCCCATCAGCATCTGTAGCCAGCTCAAATACTGGCCATCAAAACTGGGCAGCAGACAACTTGGCAAAGCCAACGACCGGTATGTGGTCTCTGGCATGTGGTTTTGAGAGCAGGCACAGGGAGAAAGGCCAGAGCTGCTCATTGATCAAAGCCCAAACAAGTCCCAGCAGATCAGCTACTGAGGGTTACTTGGTTGACACTCACAATTATCAACTTTTCTCCAGTGCTGGGAGACCAAAGCTCTTCCCCATAGCACAAGATCCCCTTGGAGACCACCTGGCAGCTGCTGCAAACCAGGCAGGGTGGCTGCCTGTCTGCCCCTACAGCCCCCCATGCCATGGGAGCCGGTTTCAACAACGAGAGACACTACTCGCAACTCAACCTGTCTGCCTGTGGTGTGATATATGTTTCTATTAATTTGGGGGGAGGGGGGGGCAGATTTTTCATAACTGCTTCCACATTTATTAGTTCCAGGCTGGACTGGAGCACTGAAATCTCACTAGGTATTTCCTGGCTGTCCACATGGCATTTCTGGCCCTGCAGGAAGCATCAGAGGAGCAAGAGGAAGACTTATTCCTGGGAGTTTTACAGCTCCGAGATGTTCAGATTATGAGCCAGATTTAAACAATCTCTGAGCAGCGGAGATCTCCCCATCGCTGGCCAGCACACGTGGCAAACAGCTGCTTGCAGCCAGCCAGGTCCCACTGATCTGTGTATTCCTGCCTTGAACCCTGGGGAACATCTCCAATGACCTGCGATGGCTCCTTCAAAGCCACAAGGCAGCTGACTGTCCATCAACAGGTGAGGAGGACGGATGAGAAACCTGTGGGCCTGTTGTGTTGCGTTGAAATGCTGAGATTTGTGGCAGCCTCTCACCCAAGGCATTCTATCCCAAAACAAAAGCAGTCTTACTCAATACAGGATGGAAATCACAAAGCAAGCCTAGCCCTGGTGCAGCACACACGGTTGTACTCAAAGTGCCTGGAAATGGGCTGCAAATTGTCCTTGCTTCCTCCAGTGGGTGTGCTGGGAGGGGACATGGACTGCTCTTCAACAGAGACTGGAGTGGAGTCTTCCTCCATCCAAGCACCTCTGAAAGCTGTCCAAGCCTTGAAGTCTACATCATGAGTCTGCCTCAACAGGGACTGGAGCAACCATCTCTGAGGGGTGGGATGAGAGCTCCAGGTGGACCTCATCTGGGACCTGACCTGGGAAGGAGATGGGCAGAGCACGTGCCAGTCCTACAGTGTCCTACACTGGAACTGCCAGCACACTGCACCCACATTCAGGTCCCAGCATGGCCAGTGACGTGATGGCACTCACTGGCACGTTCTAGGTGATCATTCTAGGGAGCAAGAGCTCCCTTTTCTTCAGTGGATTTGACCAGGAGATCTTCTCTGCAAACCAAGTATTGTGCAGGAAGTTTGCAGACAAGCTTCAGACTGGAAAGAGCTTAACTCTTTCTTTTTTTTTTTTTTTTTTTTAAGACCCACAGTGACTCTAGTAACTTAGTTTTCATTTGAAAGGGTTGCAGCTGTCACTGATCATCCAAA
>NW_015091252.1:357508-405384 GCF_001431845.1 Calidris pugnax
TACTTTTTTTTTTTTTTTTTTTTTTTTTTTTGAGAAAGGAAAAGTCAAGAAGTGAACTCTATTTCAGTCTGGGAGATGATATCAGGCTGTTATCAGCTTGCTTTATTTAATTGTACCATCCAAATCCAGCCTCCTGAGGTTGTAAATACTTGGAAATGAATTGTTTGCATTCTGTAATTCACCCAGATACCATGGGAAGGCAGGAGCTCACCCGACAACCTGCGGGTTATCAGAGACAACACACAGCCACCAGCCCCCACTCTGCCCACCCCAGACCAGCTCAGAAGTGCTCCTTAAGTGTTGATGTTTATTTAGAGTCCGAGGGGAATCCACTTGGGAACAATTTACCCACTTAGGCTCTGGACTTGTGTTTTCCCTCTTATCTGTGGCAGATCCCAGCAGCAGCTTTCCTCCCACCGCTGCGGGGGTTGTGGGACTATGCAAGAAGACCTTTCTCTTCTCTCCACCCCGTGCCATGGTGCTTATCTCCTACCTGTCCAGACCACTAACCTCAATGGCTGCAGGTTGAGTGGGTATTTTTCAAGGTGCCCAAATCAGCAATTCCAGTCCCTAAATGCTTGGTCTCATCTATACTTTTGTGTTTCTGTAAAACCAGAGCCCCACAGCTCTAAAGGAGGGCATGTGGTGATGGGGATCTGAACATTGGAAACCTCAAAGTGATGCTCCAGTCCAGGCCAAGGGGCAGGAGCCCACACAGCCAGTGCACAAGCCACCCCTGTCCCAGCCCGAGACATTTTCCTGTAAGTTTTCCTACATTTCTGATGCAGGACTGTATCAGCCACTTGAGGGTTAATGTCACAGCAGAAACAGATATTGAAAGAATTTGCACATTCAGAGCAAAGGTTACTCAAAATGCAAAAGGCTGGATAATGCAACCAACCCAGCAAAGTCAAAAGGTTTTAAAAATCTGTATTAAAACTGCTGAGCCTAAAAGGACCAAGGGTACAAACAGCCTCAGCTCTGCTTCCACCACTGCCCCGCGGAGCCGGGAAACTTGGCCATGGTTCCCCCGAGCGCCGAGGGGTGAAAGCAACACAGAGCAGTTTTAAACCAGCTCAGGCTGTTATTCCTCCAGGGCAGAGCCAGCTCGAAACGATGCCACTGGATGCCACTCGTGTGCCCAGTCCCTGCCGCCCCGGTTGGGCTCATTCAGCTGCCTGTGAGGTCGGGCTGTGCCGGGCTCTAGTTTAAAAACAAACAAAGCGTGTTCAGGAACGTGTTGTGTTTTTTTAACCCTAGATCATTTCCCAATCTTGTCCGGAGCAGGGCCGGGGGAATTGTTAAACCGGCACCAGCCAGACCCGCTACTGAAGGGACCCTGTGGCCAGGAGCCCTGGGCTGCCACCAGAGCCCGTCATCAAGCCCTGCATCACCCATGGCTGGTTGTCTCCCCCCAAAAAACTCAGCAGCAGGCCCTCCAAGGTGACATAGGGTCCAGTTCCCTGTGATGCTCTACCAGAAACACTCTCTGAAGACCAGCTCTTGCAGGATTTCCCTTTGGAGGCTGCCAGCACCACTTTCTCCTTTGAAGGACCTTTTTGTCCTTCCCCAGCCATGGGTTTGATGCTGCCTTCCCTCCTCTCTGTCAGCGTTGCATCACCGTGTCACCCAGGCAGTGCCAGTGGCCGCATCTGTGTATTTACAGCCCCCTCAAGACCCTGTACCCTCTGTCTCACTGAGGACAAGGGGACCCCTGCCTAGAAGACCAAGTCCTTCTCAGAGCCCGGAAAGAACGCTACCCTGCAGGCATCTCCCACGAGTGACCCGCGGATCTGCTGTGTCACAGCATGGACAAAAGCCACAGGGAGAGGGACTCTTCCAAGGGGATGGTCCCCTCCATTTTGCCCCACCTCGTGGGTCTGTTTGGGACATGTGCCTGCAGATGCCAGTCCAGCCCCTGCCTGGCGCTGGGAGATGGAGCACGGGATGGCTTCGGGAGCGCTCGCCCGTGGCCTCCTCCTCCTCCCCATGAATTACAAACCTCAGCTTGGCCACTTGACGTGCCAGACAGTAACACAAGCTTGACAGATGACGGCTCTCGGGAAGGGTTTTGGTTTCTCTCCGAGGCCGAGCTGGCTCCGGGGAGCAGTTGGCAGCTCAGCGCATTCGTTTCCACCCAGGGAAAGCGGGGCTGAGCATCTGCGCTGCCGCAGAGAGGCTGGCCATGGGGGCTGTCCCCCCTCTTGGCAACTCAGCCTGGACTCAGCCACTTTTGCTGGGCGGCTCTTCTCCTGGCGAGGAGATGGTCCTCAGCATGGTGCTGCTTCCCAGCCCAGGACGGGCAGAAAACTCATTTCTGCCTGAGCCATCCTCAACCACAAAGCCCTGGCTCTGCCAAAAAGGACACATGGATCCAGATAAGAGACCTTGAGCCATCTTAAGCCTCCAGGGCTAAGACTGAGTGTCACCCCTTTTATGAAAATATTTTTCACGCCTTATATTAATTAATGTATTTCAAAATAGATGAGTGCTCCATAGGACCGGTTTTTTGCAATAGCTCTTGTGCAGTGAAGAACCAGTGTCTTCAAAAGCAGAGATCAAGCACCACTGGCCCAAAATAAGCCTTTACCTCCCCTACATGGTGGGTCCCTCTCTGTGTTTCTGGCAATGACATTCTCTAATCACCGGCTGGTTCAGTTCACCAGGAAACAACCCCGAAAAGGGCCTGAGTCCCTGGAAATCTCACAGTACTCTGCTGAGGGGGGTGTGTACGTGGGAAACAGCATTTCAGGAGCCTGGGGCTACGCACCAACACATCACCTCCCTGTTGTGCTAATGAAATGCAGTAAATTGCTGCAAATTAATCCCCATTCAATCAGTCCTACAGTGACTATGAAAACAGGGGTCATCCACCACACCATGCATGGCTGGAGGAAGGTGGGAAGCCTATCACCTGTACATGTGTTTGTTCTCTTTGCTCTGTCCGTGTTCCTGCTCTACAAACACCCCAACCCCAAAATTTGGTAGCTGTCTTGATGCCAAGACAACCAACAATGACCAGCTCTCCCCTTTGCCAACCCATTCCTGCCCACCACCCCCTCTCCCAAGGCCCATTCTGCTGGTTCACGGGCACTCACTTCCCTGGGCCACCACAGCTGGTGACAAACACAGCTGCACCATCCCCTTCCACACACTCTGGCACCTTCACAAACTCCACCAGATGCAGAGAAGGTCCCGCCACGGCTCTGCTACTGATCCCAGTGTAATCCTGGCCAAGCTGCCTAACACCACTGTGCCTCAGTTTCCCTTTCTGGAAGTGGGCATGTGCCTCAGAGAGATCCTAGGAGGTTTTGGGTTGGGAAAGGCTGAGAGCTGTGGGTAAAGGGAGCCGGAATGGTCTGTGGGTCTGCAGAAAGATGTTAGATGAGTTACAAAAATTAACCTCTAGCTGGGGAACGGCAACAGAGATTTTAATTCTGCTTCCAAGTCTTCCACAGCTTCCAAACCACACAGTCCTGAATAGGAATCCCAGAGGCTGATGGGGCAAACCCCCCCCACCCACCCCACATCAACCTGGACCCCCTTCCCCCCTGCTCTGGCTTCCCAAACGCCAAGCAGGTGTGAAGAGCCAAGGATGCCCGTGTTTGCTCAGTGATATTCGCACCTTCGGGGCTGGGGACAAAGCTCTCCTTTGTGGCCGCGGTGGAGCCTGGGGTAAACAGAGCTGTCTTATCACCGGGATGCTATCGGGGCATCTGAGAATGAAGGAAAACTCCAGCTTCTGTGCCTGACCCCCTGATCGGTGTTATCATCGGCACGGACATGAGAGTATCTCAGGGAGGTGTTGGGACAAGCTTGTCTGCCCTGCTCCCCCACCACTGTGGGTTGGTGGCTTCTGCTCAGTGCTCCCCGGCCAGGCTGGGCAGTCCCAGCACTCCCCTGCAAGGTATCAGTGTATTTTTTGTTTTTTCTGGAGATTGGGGTTTTATCAAAAGCTGACAGGCTTATCCCATCTTATCAGGGGAGCAGTGCTACTGCTAATGGCTGTCTGTAACAGGCTCTGGGCAAAAATGTGGATTGCTGCCTGGGCTGAAGCAGGGCTGGGAGGGCAGGGGGCCGACAGGGATGAGCAGAGCATCCTCTGCCCCCTGTGGAGGTCTCTGCAGAAGGCAACACCACAATCCCACACGTGAATGCCGACCATCCTGTACTGTCAAGCAATGTCTAACATCAAGACCCCAGCACCAGTGGGCATTAAAAGGCCATATCCCACCCTCTGAAAAGGGAACAGCCGTCAGCTCAGGTGTCCCCCACACACGTCCATCTGGAACACGGTCTTTCACCTTCTCATGTTCCCTCCAATTGCCATGGGATACATTATTTTTCCTTTTGCCTGCTTCACAGCTGACTAGTGGCAGTCTGTACTGGCTGCAAGCTCACCCCAGAGACAGGTCTGTGGTGCTGTAAGTGATGGGCTATTACCTGATGGTTCAGCACTCCTGATGCTCCTTAGAGCCCAACATCTCAAGGACCCTCATGGTCTGTGTGTGCTCATCCTCATAAGCAGCTATTATCCACTTTTATAAATAGCAAAACCAAGGCATGGAAAGGTTATAAATCGTAACGGGGATCATAGAGGTGTTGGGCTCTTCATAGAAAGAATTGATGAGCTGGAAATACAAGTATCTTTGGGGTCATGGGACCCATTGGGCAATGTAGGGCAGGAACTTCGACCCAAGTCTACTTTACCTTAAGCCACTGCTTGAGCATAGTCCTGAGGGCACAGATGGAAAAAATGCCTGGTGGCACATGACAAGGGGGATGGGCACACTCTGCCAGCACCAGAGGTCACCCCTTGAAGGATGCTCAGCTCCCGGCTTTGCCCACCTCAGCCCAATCCTGAGGTGGTGTGGGGCTGGGAGTGATCCCACTGACCCAGCATCATCAAGGATGAAGCAGGCAGACATCTACTCAATCCTGAAGCAAAGTCACCAAATCTCACCCTACAGCCCCCCTCGGGCAAGGACGATGCACCTGGAAATGCAGCAGTGCTCCATTGCCCACCCAGAGCCTGCAGGTACCTGCACGCTTTTAGGGGTCGCTCAGGGCAAACTCTGATGGCATAAAGTCAAAACACACAGCCCCAGCCTTCTGTTCCTCTGTTTCTGTCTGAGGGATTTAATCCAGATCAAAGCTAGTCAAACACAGGGATTTTCCAGCTTTTCTGCTGGGGTGAACCTCCCATGGATGTCACGGCCCTGGGACACTGCCTTGGCCAGCCTGGCCCTTGCTGTTCCTCTCACCCAAGAAGGGGGGGCCAGGAAAGACCAGATGTGTTTGAAAAGGATGGTTAATCCCCAGACATGACAGCTTTCATGGCAACTGGGCAGGTCTTTGGAGAAGAGCTTGACATGAATGCCCAAACACATAAAGCTGCACGTGCTTCAGGGCGGTGAAGGCTGGTTTGGGCTGTGGAAACTCTTTGCTTTTAATTTTAGCTGAGGTTTGAGGAATGACTGTGGCCAGCAGTGAGTTCTCTGGGGGTGGGAGGAGGATACTGGGGTCCCCCCTTTCCTAATGCCACATCACCCACATTTTCCAAGCTCCCTGCTCTCCACGGGGCTGTCCCTACGAAGCCCTTGCCAACATTCCGCGTTCACATTCGTAACCCCAGGGTCACTGCCAAAACCCACCCAGGGGCAGAGAAGGGACTGAGCAATGACAAAGACACAGCCCAGGCCCAACCAAAGGTGTTGACAACCTCTTGAGGGTAGGGAAGGGGGGGGTTGGGGGGTGCAGGGGGTCTAATGGAGCCCTGGGTGTCCCAGCAGCCGCCTTCTCTCCCTTGCCCTGGGGGAGACCGGGGGCACGCTCCTGAGCCTGCCAGGCAGATTTTATCAGAACCCTTTAATTAGCTTATCACGGGCAATTAGCTCCACAGCTCAAACTGCCCCTGGCACAGTCTGCAGATCTGGATCGTTTCAAAGGAGGGCTGCAGATGTGTAGACATCCCCTGGAAACCACAGGGCGGAGCGGACACGCTGGCGATGGTGAAGAGGATGCTCTGAGACCAGCTTGTGCTGCTCGAGCCAAGGGATGGGCCTCTTTGGCCCTAAAATTGCCCATCTCATCACCTCAAGAGGCTTCATTCTGTCCTGGATCTGAGCCTGGACCATGACCATCCCTGCAGTGACAGCAAGGAGGGAGCATGGCTGGGTCCACGTAGGACACAGTAGCCTGGGCAAGGGCAGGAATTGAGCCATGTCCTCACGAATCCTGACACCAACCATGAACATATTCCCATCCAAAAATACCCTGAAGTTATGTCAATAGCTTCAATCTAACCAGCCAGGGACACTTCTCAGCTCATGTCCAGACTGTCCTCCCTCCTGTCCATCACAAGTGCCTCGTGGGAAGGGTCTCTGGATGTATGACCCCTCATTGTGGCTGGAAACTTGAGGGAAGCTGGTCCAGGCCAGCCCCGTGCCAGGGACCATCTCATGCTAATGGTGAGGAGAGCAAGGCTGGTGGTGACAGGGTGGCCACAGCATGACGGTGCCACATGATGTGGCCGTTTCTTGGGTGACATCTTACTGCTATGGGACAGAATTGGAAAAGCTACTTGCCCTGGGCTGGAAGATCAAAGCTGTGGAGGGCAGGGTGACAGGCCTAATCCCTTCATCTCGTTCTTTTTTTTTCTTTTTTCTTCCTTTTCTGAAGCGATCCCCACTTTCCTGTGGTCCCAGCTGCTGCGCTAGACTTAGACCCAGTCTGTCTCTGTGGGAGACCTGCTCCGGGCTTCGGCTGAAGTTCATGAATTTTGCCCAAGTGTTGCAGAGAGGAGATTGCATTTCTTTTAAGGAAACTGCATTTCCTCCAGTTACAGCAACTGGCTGGGAGCAAGGAGTCCTGTATTTCAATCTGGCCTCCGCTTTTGAGTCTTGGACGTTGCTCTGAGCCAAACCTCTGATCCTGCTGTGGTTCATTTTCAGGCGCGTGTGCCCCAGAATTTTTTTTTTTTTTAAATTAATTTTTCATACAGAATTCTTTTGCTTGATGGATGCAGTGAGAAACTATTTCCCAAACAGGAAAGAGGACCTCCCGCCCCCCGCCCCCCGTCTTCTCTCTTGTGGATGTTTTTAATAACAACATCAATTGTCTGCAAAAGACTTATTCCTTTCTGACCTCAAAAAAACTCCTGGTTAGTGCATTCCAGCATGGCCACAAAATGAGCCTGAATGACTTCACTGGGCCCAGCAAGAGGTTTTCCATAACAATACAAGGTTAGTGAAGGGCCTGGTCCCAGCAGATGGGAACCTCCTTGGCTTTGCTGGGGACTGAGGATGATGAGCACCTCAGGAGCAGACCCCGAGGGCTGGGGCCATGGTGCTGCTGTGCCAGCGATTTCTCCAGTGTTTCTAACTTCAGCTGCTCCCTTTTCCCCTAAAGTCTCCATCCATGAGGGCGTCCCTGCTTGTCCTTTGTCTCGAAGCCCCCGTGAGATGTTTGGGCTGAGGAGTTTTTCTGGTGAGAGCGATGGGCTCCTCGTGGTCCCAGCCAGCTGTACCTGGCATGAGCAGGAGGAAAGACCTCTTGGACGTCCTGCTAATGAACCATGCAGATCAAGGAGGGTTTATGGTGGGGTGACAAAGAGAAAGGGAGCCTGAAGTTCTCCAGTGCCACCCCTGAGGGAGGATGTGTCCCCACCATGCAGCAAGCTATGCCACCCACAGCCCAGGGCTACACGGTGGCAGAAGGTTAAACGTACTAGTGCAGATGTGAACCAGCATCTAAATCCGGGTTTGACCTGAGAGGTGGATATTTTGGGGTAATCTTCCATTTCCATCCCTGACTTCAACACAAAGTGACGTGTAACGGTGATGTGGCCTTCACAGCACCAACTGGCTGGGGATGGGCGAGATGATGCATCGCCCATGGTGGCACCTCTGGTCCTGCCCTTGGTTAGGCAAAAAAACCTGCTGTGCCCCTGCAGCAGCCAGGCTGGCTCACCCCAGCAGCCCCCGAGGTCTCCTGGTTAAGAGGCTCCTCGCTGGGCATCACGTATTCACAGCTCTTACAGCCCAATTTTCAAATTTGCAGCCCTGCAGGGCTGGACCACAGCGATCCTCACAGGACCCAGACCCACCAGTCCCCAGACTGTGGGCTCCCAACCCAGCCAGGGGGAATTTTCCAGCCCCAAACAAATTATCGATTGATTAAAGCAGCTTGGGACCAGCTGGAGCTGCTCACAAAATCATGGGGACTGAGCTGTAAAGAAAGGCTGATTTTCCTGTTAGGTCATTGGAAATACCCATCTGGGCATTTTTAAAATGCAGCATTTTGGTTTTCTGCTGCGAAAGGGCACGGCAAAGCCAAGGTCACCTCAAGGCAACCAGAGGAGGGAAATCAAGCCGCAGGCCACCAGACCAAAGGGACTTTTTGGGGTGGGGGATCAGATAAAACATTTCTATGGCCTGAAATCCTGGAGGGAAGGGAGCCGGCGGGGGGGGGGAAGGGAAGTGTGCAGGACAGCAGATGCTTTGGCAAGAAAAAGGAAACGAGTTTGAGCTCAAGCCCACCTCCGGACAGAAAAGCTTTTGCAGTTCCCAGCTTGGCCGGGGCGGCGGGAGCTCACCCACTCCCGGCTCCCCTCCCCAGGCACACAGGGCTGCTCAGCTACGCCCTGGGCTGGGACATCCCTCCAGACCAGAGACCACCGCCCCAAACCCACCCTTCCCACCCCAGCCAGATGAGCCAGAGCTGCCTGACGCAACCCCCTGCCTCTGCCTTCACAAACCTGGAGGTCTCGGGGAGACCCAGGCTCCCATTAGTTCCACAAAGCCTGACTGCAGCAGGGGCTCATGTGCAACATCCCTCCCATGGGAGGTTTTTTTTGGCTGGGTTTCTGGGCCAACTGCTACACGGACCACCAGCCATCTCCACGGGGAAGCCCAGCCGTGTCCCCAGGGGTGAAGGGTGCCACTGTCCCGCCTGGGACCACCCCACCAGCCACAGCCCCAGAGCTGAGTGGGATGACCATCCTCAGCCTCCGAGCAGCCCAGGGCGCTCCTGTGCTCATGGGTTTCTCTCGCCTCCCTTCAGGCGACAGGTTTCCCAAGCCAAACCTCTGAAGTGTCTGTGGTTTGCTCGTTGCTGAACACAAGGCTTTTAAGTACTTGTTTGCCACAGTTTGCATCTCTGGCACAAAGCTCGCCGCAGCCCTGGAAATAACCCTGAGCTGAAGCCTGATCCCCCCAGCAGGAAATAAACATAATTTTATAAGCGTTAACAGACAGCAGAGTACCGGCAGGAATACGCGGCATTTCCTAGGAACCCAGATGTTTGTAAACCCAGGGCCTGCGCCGCGCTCGCGCTGATGTCAGAGAACGCTCAGGGCCTAGAGGGATGTTCCTACATTAGGAAACAATGTCTTCAAAAACCGCAAAAAACAGGGACGCCGGGGCTGAGAGGCGGAAAAGGAACCCGTGACGCCCACCAAAGAGTCACCTTGCTGTCGGACCCGGAGGAGCAGGAGCAACTGGGAGCAAACACCAGCCTAGAGAGGGTGGTAGGACAAGGAAGGTCTGAGACACAAAGGGGACATGGCTCCCATGGTTAGTGGTTAAAGCTCTTTTAAGTTCTCAAGGACTTGAATTTCTGGCTGCCATGCGGGGTGTTGGACTGAGGTCCTGGCACTCAGCAGTGGGATGGTTCCTGGTCCCACTTGGAAAACAGACGGGTTTTCACCTGGAAGACCTGGGAACCTCCAGTCACAAGCAGAAAAACAAACTTATCTCCACCAGGACAAGCGTTGCTTCTTTTAAAACCAGGCTTGGACAGTCAGCTAAAAGCTTTCTCTGATGTCCCATCCCCCAGGAGCTCAAGTCTTCTTCACCTATGGCCAAGCACGTTCCCCCCGAGGGAGAAAACCCTTCCTCTGCCTTTGAAAGCGGCAAAGCAGATCCGTTCCAGCTGCACCATTTCAGGGAGTGCAAGTGAAAGGGATTTATTTATTGCTTTTGTTGACAAGCTAAACTAAACTGATGCTTGTAATCTGAAATCGAAGTATCTACTGCAGCGGGACGGCTGTGGGTGAGAGCTGAACGGGTGCCACCGGCCGGGCTCTGGTGACGGCTGGGTCCCAGGGCACGTCCAGCCCTGCCCAGGATGCTTCCCCGGCACGCAGGGCGAGCGGTGCCGGAGCTGGCAGCATGCACCAGGTCCTTTGGGCTGTATTTTCCCAGCAAAGGGACATAAAAATGAAGTTTTTCAAGTGATTGTTTCCAATGCAACTTGAAAGCCCTTCCCCGAGGATGAGCTGGGGATGCTTCTGCCCAGGGACTGGCAGTGGGTCCAACTGGGAGAGCTGCAGCACAGCCACTCACTGCTGGCTGCTGCTGGGGCAGGGTCCCACACTGCTGGTCTGTGGGGAAAGGTTTTCCCTGGATTAATATTGATGGGAGGCAGGAGACCTTTCCAGCCCCACAGCTTGTCCCAGGAGCTGGTCCTGCAGGCAGATGGGACTGCTGTGGGTCACGGCGCAGCACTAGCGCTGCAGGCAGAGGAGCTGGAGTGCCCCGAGCATCCTGGGGATGGACCACCCCCATGGCACGCCAGAGACTGAGCAGAAGTCCAGCCCATGCCCCTGATGCCTCGATGGGGAGGGATCTGCGTCCCTTGGTGCTGGAGGGTATTTTTCAGCCATAGCATGGCCACAAGCAGGTCCTTTTCCCTCCATTTGGGCAGCTGCGTGGAGAGTGTCCCAGCCGAGAAGCAAGGATTTTGTCTCTCTATTTCAAACTTTCTGCTGGGTCATTTATCACTGGTCCCAGTCCTGGATCCATTCACTATGTGGCTGGCAGCACGTGGGCAGGAGAAATGCCCCAGGACAGTGAAACCACAGCCCTGCTGAAGAAGGGGATCAGGAGCCTGTCTCCATCATCACCTGTTCTATCTGAGATAGATGTTGCCCCAAATGGCCCATATTCCAAGGGAGCCTTTTGAAGGGATTGAGGACTAAGGAGCATCAGCCCCGGGGGGTCGGTGGTGTTGCTTGCCCCCCTTCCCATCTCATTTGCCCAGGGCAGTAGAGCTGTGAGGACTTTTCAAGTCTATCATTCTAAGGACATAGGAAGCTTGCTGTATGCATCTCTGGGGAGACCTTAGAGCCCCTTCCAGTCCCTAAAGGGGCTCCAGGAAAGCTGGGGCGTTACTCTTGATCAGGGAGGGGAGCCATAGGATGAGGGGGAAGGGTTTGACACTGAAAGAGGGGAGATTGAGATGAGATCTCAGGAAGAAATTCTTTTCTGTGATGTTGATGAGCCCCTGGCCCAGGTTGCCCAGAGAAGCTGTGGCTGCCCCATCCCTGGAGGGGTTCAAGGCCAGGTTGGAGGGGGCTTGGAGCAACCTGGTGTGGTGGGAGGTGTCCCTGCCCAGGGCAGGGGGTGGGACTGAATGAGCTCTAAGGTCCCTTCCAATGCTTACCATTCTATGATTCTATGCTTTTAGGGAGGCTTCATCAACAATAAAACCTTGAAAACAACCCTCTTTTGTGACACTCAACTCACATTTTTAATGAACCTAAAAGCCTATTATTTTAGGCAAAACAGCCTCAATAAACACTCTTCATACTGAAGCTCAGGAACTCCTCCTGGATGGAAAAAACATTGCTTTCAGGATGGCTGGAGATGGGAAGGATGGCCATGGGTCTGGGAGGCTCAACTGGTCTTTGAGAGAGCATCCAAGCACCTTCAAGTTTCCACCCTGCAAATGGTCCTTTTGGGATGCTCTCTGTTGGCTACAGCAACGCAGGGAATGGAGGAGCAGTGTCTGCTCCCCCCACCCTGAGGTGCTCGGGGGAACCCCATCCCACCTCACAGGACATGGAGACACTGCAGCTGAAGACACATCAGCAAGGAGAAGAGACACAGTCCGGAACACCAGACCCTACACCCTGATGCCTTCCATTCTTTTCCCTTCAGCCATAATAATATCCTCATTAGGAAACAGGGCTGGAAGATTTTATTCCTCACACCATACAGGTCTTTAACTCAGCCCCACCAACCTTCAGCCTTACTCCTTGCGCAATTCTCTTTTCCTTAAAAAAAATTCCAGAGATGGTTTCCTTTAGAGGGATCTTAAGCTCGGTTTCATGCCTGCATCCCACTCAGGTCCTCGCTGCCGCCAGCTGCCCCCTTGGCTGTCTGCAGCCCATGGCTCCAAACCCTTTGCTAACAAACCCAGGCAGTGCTGGCCGGCGTCCCCGCGCGCCCAACACGTCCCCCTGCTCCGGACGATTGTTCAGGCCGGATCCCACCCGGATCATTTTTAACCTTCAGCAACTTTGGCTCTGGCAGAACTAAGGCTGCTCGGTGGGTAGCCTATTCGAATCAGCGCTCCCTTGTATTTGCCTCTCCAGGTGGTAACGGGCTGAAAAGCGCCTGTAAATCCCTCTGAATGAACCGCACAGCACAGAAACAAAGTCGAACTCTATTGTATTATGTTCATCTCCTTTTAACACGGGCTGGTTCAGCCACCCAAGATAAAGCGGGCAAGGATCTCACAGCTCGCTGTGCTGGGACCCTGAACGAAGAGGTAGGAAAGGTCCACCAGACCCTTCCGTGGCCCTGGGGGTTTTGTCTGCAAAGCTGCCAGTGCTCTTGCCACCCTTTTTCAACTACATCAAGAAAATAAATCTCCTGTCCCATTCCCTACCACGACCAGTGCCTTTCACCTTTTTTTTTGCCAAAGTTCAATCTGTTCTTTTTTTCTCTGGCCTTCGTTACATTCCCCATTTAACTCTAAAACTCCCTTTAGGTCAGTGGCTATAAATGGGAGACACTTTCATCTGAAAGGCATCGGTGGATGGCCCTAAAATTGCCCATCTCATCACCTCAAGAGGCTTCATTCTGTCCTGGATCTGAGCCTGGACCATGACCATCCCTGCAGTGACAACAAGGAGGGAGCATGGCTGGGTCCACGTAGGACACAGTAGCCTGGGCAAGGGCAGGAATTGAGCCATGTCCTCACGAATCCTGACACCAACCATGAACATATTCCCATCCAAAAATACCCTGAAGTTATGCCTGGGAGACACCTTCATCTGAAAGGCATCGGTGCATGGCTCTGAGCTTGACTGACCTCCAAGGGAGCGTGTCTCTGCAGTTCCAAGGTAAATGGTGAACCTTTTGAAACAGTTCACTCTGCAGTGAGTGAACTATTATTATCTACCAGCGAGTGCAGTGACAAAGACAAGGGGTAATGGTTTCAAACTGGAAGAGGGGAGATTTCAATTGGAAATTAGGAAGAAATTCTTCCCTCTGAGGCTAGTGAGAGCCTGGCCCAGGTTGCCCAGAGAAGCTGTGGCTGCCCCATCCCTGGAGGGGTTCAAGGCCAGGTTGGAGGGGGCTTGGAGCAACCTGGGCTGGTGGGAGGTGTCCCTGCCCAGGGCAGGGGGTGGGACAGGAGGGTCTTGAAGGTACCTTCCAACCCAAACCATTCTGTGATTCTATGAGTGCAATATATCCTCTATGCCAAGCATCACGTTAATGTCTTACTTCTTCAGTTCAGGTTGTCTACAAAGATTTTAGACAGCAAGCTCTCAGTAATCCTTTGCTGCTTGATCTGTTTTGTGGATTGGCTGCTCCTCACCCTCCCAAGACCCATGAGAGGACAGGCGGCCTCTCGGCAGAGGGGACTGCAGCCCCGAGGCTGAGGCTGGGCTTCTCCCAACGTGGGCAGAGGATGCAATGGTAGAAAAGGCAGAGCTGAGCTCCAGCCCTGAGAGCTGCACACCAGCTGCCTCACAGGTGATGCTGAGTATGGAGATGGCCACACACCCACCAAATCCTGCTGCATTCAGCTGCCCTGCTTGTACATAAATCCTTCAGTGTGTCAGCCAAAAAAAGAGCTGTGTGCACCCTTCTAGTGTGTCTCTGTGTTTGGGGTAATCCCTTCGTGCTGACCCCCCTGGCCCCGGCCACAGCCGGGCTGGTGAGGACTCATTGTGCTGAGCAGTCAAGCCAGGGATGCTCTGTCACCTCCATGTCCAGCTCCTACTAATTTCCAACACCTTCAACTGGTGAAAGCCCTGATGCAGTAACACTGGCTCCAGAGCCACCTCTCTGTGCTAGAGCTCGAATTCAGCTCAAACCCATCCCAGGGCAGTGCTGGGAATCAGAATCACAGAATGATATGGGGTTGGAAGGCACCTCTGGGGATCATCTAATCCACCAAGAGCAGGGTCACCCAGAGCAGGTCCCACAGGAACGTGTCCAGGCGGGGTTTGAATGTCTCCAGAGAAGGAGACTCCACCACCTCTCTGGGCAGCCTCTGCCAGGGCTCTGCCACCCTCACAGCAAAGCAGTTCCTCCTCATGTTTAGGTGGATCTTCTTATGTTCAAGTTTGTGCCCGTTCCCTCTTGTCCTGTCACTGGGCACCACTGACTGGCCCCATCTTCCTGACACCCACTCTTTAAGTATTTATAGGCATTGATCAGATCCCCCCTCAGTCTTCTCTTCTCCAGACTAAAAAGACCCAAGTCCCTCAGCCTTTCCTCATCAGAAAGATGTTCTAGTCCCCTGATCCAGCTTGGCTTGTCTGCAAGAGCTCCTTTGAGCTACCAAACTGTAAGTGACTGGGATGAGGAGGGAGAAGATGGGGGCAGCTGCTGGACTCAACGCCGGCTGGGACTGCCCTGTGTCAGCCCTGGCTGGACCCCGCGTTGGCAGCTCACGCCAGATGTGTTCCCAGCTCCAGCAGCACAGACTGCTCCGTCCTGCCCTTTGCTTCTCCCCTTCCCCTTCCCCTGCCCCCCCACCACGGACAGACCGCAGCTTCGCCTCCCTGACCCACAGGCTCTCGGGCCAAAATGAACAACACCTCACCGAAGAAGCAGCCATGAGCTGTGTTCTGTGCATAGCTCTGTTTAAGTGAAAACAACCGCCCTGTGCCAGTTTAAATACAACTCCCCTTCTCTTACTTATATAACATGGTAACCTTCTTTCAACAAATTCGCTTTATTCCTGGCCCAACAAAGCGCTACAGAGCCCTTATGTTTCTTGGCCACAATGGCCAAGACCCACCGAGAAAAGCAAAGCTGTTTGGAGTCAACACTGGGTACGTCTCGCTGGTACATGTCAAGGCTTATGAGAAACACGCCGTGCCTTCAGGGCTGGATGTTTGCTGAGGGCAGGGGAGGCTGGCAGGAGGGGAGGGCTTTCTTCTGGCAGTTTTCTGCCTTGTGTCACTGCCGAGCTGGGTCCAAGAGGAGAAATGTCAGCACAACTCATGCTGTTCAGCATCTCCCAAGCAGGGTCTGCCCTCCATCCAGCACACCTTGGGTGGCCCCAGCCTAGGAACATCCCTGGTTCGTTCTCTCTCCAGCTGAACAGGGATCTTGGTTTCCAACAGGAAGGGGAGAATAAGATTTGGGTCCCCTGCATCCCAAGATCTTCACAAGAAGTCAGATTTGGCTTCTAAGGAAAGTAGTGGAGAAAGGTTCGGGCTAAAAGCAGAACTCCTCATCACCAAACCCAGGCAAATTATGTGAGATCCAAGGAGATCCACCTCCCTCCAAACTCCTGCTTGCTGGGGTTTGGTGCCTGCTAAGCCAATGGTTGGAGGGTTCCTTGAGTCAGCTGTTGTTTTGGAAAGGCGTCTTTTTAGCCTGATGTTTTCCAAGAACATCAGAGCTTTGGCAGGGGCCAAGCAGCAGTCTGAGGTTAACAAAACAACCTGGTGTAGACAGGCGCTCCAGTGCCTGGGAGAAGTCCTCAGTCAGCAGCTCGGTACGTGCCGCGGGGATCTGTGCAGATGCCAGGGTTGTCCATTCCTTGTCTTCCCGACCCCTTCCGGAGGCCGGGAACAGCTGATGTCCTCAGGAGGACAGTCCGTGAGATGCATCTGGAGAACAAAGTCTCCTAGGCCTGCCGGAGAGACAGCGATCGCCTGGCTCCCGCAGGCATTTCTCCACTACAAATGAAATCTGCAGCCAAGAGCAACCTCTCCTACGTCCAACACGCTGTCTCCTTCGGCGGTCCTCGGCCTGCAACAGCAGCAGGCGTCTCAGGGGACAAGGCCGGCTGGAAATGTCATTAGCATGTGTCACCTCTGCCTGCTTGGAAGGATTAATCAGAACGAGGAGCTCACTTTTTAATGAGCCTTTTCATGGTGTGTTACTGGGGGAGAAAAAAAATACACACACACCCCCCCAAGCGAAACAGATTTTCCAATAAAATTTATAGAGCATGAAAAGGGCTTCTGGAGTTAGGGTTCAGAGGTGGCTGGCCTTGTGTGTGTGGAGGCACCACCCTCCTCCTCCTCAGAGGATGAAAACAAAACCAACAAGAACAAAAATCCCAGGAGCAGACAACTGAAGTCATATCCTTTGCTGGAACGAGTGAGTTGTTGTCAAATGACCCTTGGATGCATAAACTGAGGCCTGTGAGACATCTCTGTTCTGCAGGGTGGGCATGGGCCCACCACTATGGCCACAGGGGCTCAGCTCCTCCAGGAGATAACTCTACACCAGGAGCAGCCCCACAGGCTTTCCTTGCCTTGAAGTAGCACTTGGAAACCTCAGCCCAAGCTGGGTCATACTGTGCTGGGCACTATATTGAGAAGAAGATGCTCATCATGGAGAGCTTACAGACACAGGCCACCAAGTGGATAAGCAAACTGGGGATGCAGTGAGAGCCCACACATCCTTCAGGCTGTGTTTTGGTAGCCGTGGGAGTTATGTCTGAGGCAGGAACATCAAATTCCCTTTCAGAGTCCTGGAGAAGAAGCAGCCATCTCTGGGGTGGTGCACCTCAACCTCGGGCAGGTGTCTGAGAGGGTGCAATGTCTGCAGGAGCCACTCTCCACCACCCTGGGTGAGATGCATGGGCTCGATATCCCTCATCCATCTTTGGGCAAGGGGCAGGAGTGTCCCCAGGTTATCATTCACTGGGGCTGGCAGCTCGAGGGGAGGGGGATCGCCCCGTGCCACGCATTTCACAACTCCCTGGCCGGTCTTGGGGCAGAGCTGCAGCGTGCAGGGGCTCGGGAGCCAGCATTCCCTTGTGGGTGAGGGCAGAGGGGGCAGGGAGATGGAGACTGGGGAAGGGGGAGAGGGATTTCCATGCCTGGTCAAGAGAACAAATTATTCTTGCACAGTCCACCCTTCCCTCCAGTAGCCAGTAATCCTTGCAACCATGACAGCCACTTCTCTTTGCCCCAGAGAACTGTATAAATCAGAGCAGAACAAAAGTTCTTTGCTGGGAGCTGGGCATGTGCGCTGCGTTTCAAAGGGTAGGCACATTTCTCTATAGATCTGCATTCTCCGGGGACTGTGACTCTGACAGCAGAGAGATTAAGCAAAACAACCCACTCAACCTACCCTTTCTCCAAGATCTCTCCATGGGTGGAACAAACCCATCACAGTCAAACCACAGGGCAGAGCCATAATTCACACTTGTTACTTTGCTTCTTAGTTGTTTAATGGCCTATTTTTCCTACTTAATGTTTTCAAAGTTTTGAGTAATAATTACATAGAATACAGGCTCATTTGGCGTTAGAGCTGGAAAACTTAAAAATAATAAGGAAAAGCAAACCAAATGTACCAATTATTAGAGTCCTCAGGGAACCTGCAGAGCTCTAGTGAGCTGCATCCAAACCTTCAGAGAAGCCATTCAAACTACATTCCTTGCTGGACTGGTAAACACGCACACACGAGCCCTCGCCCACACACCCGGAGTGAAAAGCTTTAAATCAAAACCCAACAATACCAGGCAAACTTTTCGAGTTAAAGCAACCACAGCTTCTTTTGTTATTAGCAATGTCGATCTCCTGCAGGACAGTGCTGCTGACGGTGTCCGTCACTCACAGTAGCAAGAGGCAGATAACAGGAGAGAGCAAGCACTGATTCTCCCATGCTCTTACGCACCAAGATGTGTTTTCTTGCAACTATTCTAAGCAATCAGGGCAGCAAACTAATTTCTTTTCCAGTTGTATTTGCACCAGTGGAGCCCTGGGCTCATGCCAGCTGAACGAAGTACTGAAAATGAGAGTCATGGGGAGTTTAAGCCCTTCTGCTCCTCAGGGGTTTCTTGGGAATGGGCTATTTTTCTGTGAGCTCCTAATTATACAGCTATTTGCATGGACAAATTTTGGCTTCTACGTTGTGCCCCATGTGCCTCCTTCAAGGTTTGGATGTTGGTGAGGTGTGGGACTATGATCTCCATCCACTGCTGTGTCTCGCCACCTGCCCCAGGGCCAGCAGGAGAACCTCTCTGCAGTCTGTGTCTGCTACCCCATCCCTAAGCTCCCCTACATCTCCTACAGAAGACCGTCCTCGAGCTGGGGACCAGTGCCCACCTTGCTGACATTGCTGGAGAGGACATGAGCATCTCCTAGGTGGCAGCTCTCTGCAGAATCGACATGGCATTTTGGGCTAGGGACCATCAAAAGGTCCCTTGAACCACCTTGGAGCCACCCAGCACCTCCACAGATCTCCAGGCAGAGCAGAACCAGGGGCAACAACTGCTCTGCAGCCAGGCTCTTCTACCATCCCAGATGAATGTAACTAAAAACCTGGCCTGGCAATGTCTTTGAAGGAAAAGGAAGTATTAAAGAGCAAAGAATGAACAACAACCACATGTGAACATCATTATTCATACACAGAAGTGCCATCCCCAAAATCCGTGCCAAGAAACCTACTGCCATGAAGTTCTTCTGTGTAGGAAATAACAAGGAATTGTGTAACTGCAGTTGTTGTCAGAGCACAGAACCAGAGCTGAGAAGCTGAGTTATGGCTTTTGCCAACCTGCCTGGGTGTCAAATCCATGACACACAGTATCTGTGCCTCAGACCGAAATCACAGGGGTGACCCTTTTGTTGGAGACTCTCGGAGGAAGCATTTTCGTTTTTCCAATGAAAAACATCTAAATGTAGTAGAAACATTTTTTGGGTTTATTTATTTCAGATTGAAATGGTTTCATTTGGGGTTTTGAAAGCCAAGCCAAGCCAAGCATTTGGATTTCAAACAAAAAAGGGAAATATTTCTGTCCTGCTTGGAATTGCCTTCCTTCAGATAATCAAAAACTTCATGGAAAGGGAAGAGTTTCCTCCGAGCATTCACATCCAATTTGAAACAGTAAATTAAAAGAAGTTGAACATTTTTAAGCAGCTCACTTAGTAGCAGCAATGTGACTTCATTCCCCCCAGCATCGGGACACAATCTCCCTTGATTTGCCTGCCCTCGTAGCACTAAGGAGTGAGTTAATTTCAGGGTGTCCGGTTTGAAGATGAATTGTCTCCAACCAGTGTCCAGGGGAGCTGAGCACCCCCTTTCCCTGCCCATGCTGCCTGTGGCTTTGGTATCGCTGGGCCAGGGGCACCCGAGCAGGTATTTTGGTGCTTTGTTTTGCTTTCCCTCTCATGGCTGCATCTGGAGAGTGTGGCCACAGGCACAGGGTCTGCATGCCCCCCAAACTGGGGTTACATTCACAAAGAGACCCTGTTCCAAAGTGCCTCCAGCCTGCAGAGTGGGGATAAATACTATTTACTCTCTGCAAGCTCTGCATGAAAAATGATAAAACGAGGCTAAATCTCTGCTTTCTCTTTTTTCCCCCCTCTTTTTAATGTAGGGAAGGTAAGACTCCCGAGCCCTGGGGATCGCCTTTATTTTCTCTTTTATGATATTTACTAAAGACTTAAAGATGGGAAGAGGCAGAAGCCTATGGAGTGTATGGGCTGAGATGAAAAGGTCCCGGATCCCCAGCGGGATAGGAAGGCTTCCAACAGGAGGCACAAGCTGCTCGGCTTTGTTTCTCAATTCAAACATGGTACCATGCACAAAAGGAGGTGAATAATATCGCTCTCCCAGGCGGCGAGCCCACGCCTCGCTGCTGGCCATAATAATAATAATTCAAAACAAAAAAAGGATGCCAGCAAGAAAAATGATTTGGGATTAAGGGTTCCCGTGTCCCACCTGCTGGCTCGGGGTATTCTTCTGCTGAATAGACCTTCAGCTCCCCGAGACCTCGGGCACCCCGGGGCAGGGTCCATCCCTTTCCGGGCCACCATTGACATGCTGTGGGATCAAAATGCCTACGGAAAGATTCCTGGGGAGCTGATGGTGTGAATAAAAGGGCAACCTGTCAATGACTCCACGCTGGCACAAATGCTGGGGTTGTGGGGAAGGGGCAGCTCAGGTTTTCCTGTGAGGCAGAGGTTGGGGGGAAAGGGCAGCACAATGTATGCTAATGTCTGAGTTGACCAGGGCTGGACAGCTTAATGCTACCCCAGGAACTCCCTGTAATCTGCCATTATATCCCTCCTTTGACATGGCTTTCCTCTGCTTAATGGTCACCTTTGGGCTTTGCTACCAAGGAACAAGGCTGAGCTGGCTAGCCCCTTCCCCAGCTCCAAGGTGTGCAGACAATGCTCAATTTTCTCCTAACAGCACAAATACAATGAGAGAGTCAAGCTAGACTTAGATGTCAATGGAACGTCTAAACCCACCCTTTTTTCCCCACAGCCTCCCCTTGAGGCCACAAAAACCTCTATCATCCACTGCATCCAAGGAGGAGGAGCTCCACAGTTTGCCCACGGTGCTGGAGGAATTATTTCCTTCTGTTTGACTTGGAAGAAGATCCCACTGGCTTCACTCATCCCCTCCTGCATGAGGTCCCACATATTCCTGCAGAGCCTCCCACCCCATCAGCATCCACCTGTCCCTGTGTTCCACTCCGAGTGGTGCTAGGGAATGTGTCTCAAAGGCTGAGAAATGAGGTCGCCAGCTCCCCAGCCACACAGACTCTCCCTGTCCCACTCACTGCCCAGATCAGCCTTTTCTGAGTGGGTTCAGGGGCTGTGAAACCCTTCCACCCACAGCCAGGTTCAAATCTGCTGCAGGGAAAGGACAAGCAGCTGCTCCTGAGCCTCCACCATGGCCACTGGAGGGGCACCACCACCTACATTGGCCAGGCTAGATGAGCATCATCAGGTGCCTAGGTTGCCTGGAGCAACATCACCCCCTGTGTTGGTTTGGGCTGGAGAAGCATCACCACCCGCATTGGCCAGGCTGGAGAAGCATCACCACCTGCCTTGGCTTGGCTGGAGGAGCATTGCTGTCCTTCCTGGCTGAGCAGAAGAAGCACCACCACCCTGTCTGGGCTGGAGAAGCTTTGCCGCCCTCCTTGGCTGGCCCCAGAGCACCTTGGCAAGCTCTGAATGAAGGTCCTTGCTGGCCTCACCGAGCCAGAAGGTCAGTGATGCTGACAAGGTGCCACGGCGGTACGGAGAGCAAAAGCTAAAACTGAAGCTGGAAGGAACGGAGCTCTGACTAAGGCTTCCTCAGAAAATAAACCACTCTGTTGAGTCTCTCAGCTGGCTTGGAAACCTCTGTGGGCCACCAGGAGAGCTGTGCCCTTTGTGGTTTTTACGGCAGGTGCTGCTTGGACCCATCGCTCTGATTACCCTTGGCACGGTGGTGGTGGCAGCAGCGCAGGTAGCCCAGGGCTGGCATTTTCCCTTCAGGGCTCTGCCCTGCTCCCACTGCGATCAATGGGGATGCTTCAATTAACTCCAAAGAGACTGCCATCAGCTGTCCCATCATCTTCACCCAGCACGGAACAAGCCCTTAGAAGCCCATAAATAAATAACAGCGTTTTCATACTGTTTTGCATCAAAGCTGGTGGGATTTTTAACTCGTTAACAGCCATGCCCTTCTTTTGCCCAGAATATTGCATGGGGACTTAATGGTGAACAATGAAAGGGATCCTCCCACAGCTTTACATGGTGAGATGCCACTTCTACACATGGGAAGCTGTGGGTGACACCTCCACAGAAGGAACCTCCTTTCAGAGAGGAGCCACCGTTTGCGGGGTCTTTCAGCCCTGCCCAGGGCAGAGGGTTATGGGGCACCTATAGAAAAATTCCCCGTGAGGCAGCTTCAGGGTCCCTCTTGCAGGCTCTGGTGTTCAGGATCCGGGCACCTCTTGGATCCAAGGCTGGCCAGGTGGAGAACTGGTATAGAGAGGAGTGGGGAAGGCCAAGATATAGGGGAAAGCCTCTGTCTATAGGAATATATATATCTCTATAGGGAGCTGTGAGGTCCTGCTGGGGCAAAGCCTGGGAGGGAAGGAGCTGACAGACACACCGACAGACACAGCCCTGAGGGATGCCTTCATCTGGGCTGGGGTTTCCTTCCCTTGGAAGGATGTGGCCACAGAGCTCATTTGTTCAGGCAGGGGTGGGAAACGCCACGGCCATGTCACCGTGTTACAGACCGGCACAAAACGATGCCCATGAGATTGCCTCCTCCTGCCCTTGCCACCATTGCTTTCCTCCTGCTCCAGCAGAAACACCCACTGTTTCTCACAGACAAATTAAGCCAATCAAACCAACCTCATCAAGTACAAACCAAGAACGAATACAGCCAGCAGAGCAGAGAAACAGACACCCACGCAGGGGCTGGAGGAAACAAAGACACCCAGAATTCACTGGGAACCATCAGACACCATTGGCAACTTCCTGAACACACATGAGTGAGTTTATACATGAGTGTCCATGCTTTGGCTGTTGAAAATTTAGGAGGTGCTTTCAGGATATGTGGGAACCTCACGTATCTTGTGCTTTGTACCAGTATTCAGAAGGCAGAATTTTTCCTATTTCAAAGATATTAATTTCTTCCACAACTGTTTGAGGGTAAGTGTTTGAGCTGGATCACTGTCTTTGGTGGTAGCATCAAGATACTGCTCTTCTGGCATGAACTTCTGAACCAGCTACACCAAAATACAGTATTGGAGGGTGTCCCACCCTGCTAAGTCTCATCCTTTCTATCTGCTGAGGGCTTTTGCATATATTCAAAGACTATTAAACACCACAGTGAACCCTAGGACTATATCAAAAGGGAGAGTCTCCCGCTACAGCATCTACATCAATCCCACAAGGTCTAATGGAACCACAGCAAAAGTATCAATCAAAAAAAACATCACCTGCCTCAGTTTAAAGATTTAGGATGAAAGAAAATCAGCCTCAACACTAAGGGCACTTTCATCCTATTTGCAAAGACTTTCCTGGTCATCGCTTCATATGGGAAAGAGCTGGATTTGCCGCATTTCTTTGAAGAGGTACATCAAAAGGCATTGCCAAAGAACACAATTCGGGGGTATTACAGTCACAATACAACATTGCATAACTCATCAATTATGTGTCAAAGCCCAGCTGAAACACAGCTTTCAGTACGAGACTGTGATGAAGTGACAATATCGCCCACATCTATGAAGAAGGTCTGCACCGCGTTTATCTCAGTGAGAGCCGGGAGCCTCTGGTAATTTTGCTTAATCTTTTATATGAGGTTCTGAATTTACAAGAGATTCAGTCTAGTTATCTGGCCAGAAAGGGAAACCCTGGCATCCTCTGGGTCCTTATGTTTTGCGGTGTTGTGACAATCTCCACAGCATCTCCTCAGACTGGTAATTCCCATGCTCGACAGGGTGTTGAATTTGGAGTTGTCTAAGAGGTTTCAGTTCTCTGTCTGGCGTTACTCCCTCCTGCAGGGTTGGGAATTGCTGCAAATTTTATTTTGTTTTGAAAGAGGGCAGTTCTTGATTCCTGTTTGCTTCAAGTCTCCAGCTGCTTTGCTCATGGCTTAACGGCACATGACTTCTATGGGCTTGTGGCACCAAACCCAGCACCTCCTGAGGCCTGGTCATGCTTGGTCATTGCAATCCCCAAATCCAACCCGGAAAGGAGAGACTCAGAGCAGGGAGAGGGGCAGGATGGCCTCTCACAGTGCACTCCCTGTTCCTGTTCTCCCAGTGTTTCTCCTCTCATAGGGCGCCTGCTCTTGAGGTTCTGCACTTCATCTTGTTCATAAAACTGATGCTAGGCAGAATACTTGGCTCAGCTGGATCGTGACCCACAGCTATAAATCTGCACTGCTCCCCCCACTTACGCCCCCACGGAGCTGCTGTCACTGCCCATTTTGGGTTGAAAAACCAAACATGACATTTCCCAGGTGCAGATGTGTTTGTCTCCCCTCCCTTCCAGACTTCCTTGGCTTCTCTCTCTTTTTGAAGAGAAAGAGATTTAGCACACTCTCCTCCTGGATGGAAATGTTGAGGCAATGGCCAGGCTGGTCCAGAGGGACTGATCTGACACCCGAGGGAGACAGCTGGCTGTGGCGCTCCAGCCACCCCATCAACCATCCAGGCTGAGAAGCAGGGCTGAAGGTCTTCCCTTGCCCCAGGAGGACTCCAGAGGAAACAAGCTTTCCCCTGTCCCAGCACTGAAGTGATGGGGAGGGTGGAGAAGGTCTCATGGTCTCACTGGCTGCAAGAAGAGCTTTGTGGAGCAGAGAAATGGGTTGTGAGAGGAGAACAGTGGGGAGAAAATAAGACAAGGTGGGATGCTGATCTTGTGGCAAGACAGTACACTGGGCTCCAGTGCTTCTGCCCTACCTGCATCCACCCCTCACAACCACTAATCCGGTCTCTGCTGCACAGCCCGATAGGCAGCCACTCTTCAGGGAGATAACATGCTGGGACCATGGTATAAATGGAGTCCAGAGGACCTTGCAGCCTTCTGAACTGTACGAAAGGGTAGACAAAATGCAGCACAACTGAGGATCAAGTTTTTGGACACCAAATGGTCACAACCACTTGTAAGCCCCTATCCAATACCAGCTAATTCATATAAAGAATTTGAAAATGTCCCAGGTGTGTGATCCATAGAAATAAAAGCCATTAAACCACTATTACTACTAATCTGCTACTAAAACTAATTATGAGGATGCCATCTTTGGTTCAGAAGCCCCTAAATTACAGAGATCACACCAGCCAGCTATAGCCACATGGTCGCCCCATACTCAAACACCTCCCACAGAGTCTGGTGCTGCTCAGGTTGGAAACAGGACCTTTTTTCTGACCAGTACAGCCAGTCTGAGTGGCAGTTACAGAGCCTGAGCCTGGGATTCATCCCCACTTACTGCCAGCATGGCATTTTAACCGATACTTATTTTAGGTGCCTGGCTGCTCTGGCCTTCATTAGGAGGATTTCTAAGAAGGAAATTCAGAGTGCAAGGAGAAATAACTTCCCACTTCCCAACCAATGTGTCCATGATTCTGCAACCACATCACCATAAGCACAGGATGGCAGCCGTCGTTTAAGTGAGAGTTACCTGGAGATGGTAAGCCCCAACAACACATCATTATGAGCTTTCTAGAAGAGCTTAAGCTGAGAACCCCCAACTGCGACATGGGGACTGCAGGTTCTCGGGTGAAGGCAGCAGTACTGAACAGCCTGAAGCAGTGTCCATACAATGTACTCTGGCTGGCCATGTGTCCCCCTGATCTACTCAACAGGACAGAAGCACTCCCAAACCCTGCTCCTGGGGCAGCCCTGTGTGACTTTTATAGGTTACTGTCTGCTCGAGTGCCAGATTTTCTTCTATCTCAGTGCTCTGTGGAGGTGGGTCTTATTTCTGCAGCTGGTGCTAGAAGACTCCACTTCAGATTGCGCAGTGATAAGAGGTGACTGGGGCTCGTTATGACTTTGCTTAACAAGCTGATGACATTTTTATGAATGAAGAAAGTCCCAAGATGATTAGAGTTGTTGATCCTTCAGAGATGCCAGGACTCTCCCCTGACTAACAAACCCTGCTCACATTCTTCTCGGCAGATGAAATCTGTGCAGTACACTTTCCCTTCTTGCCCTCCACTGAAATTGTCCTCTCCTTCTGACCAACCTGAAGCCAGATGTGGGAATAACTTTGCTTTCCTTTAGGTGGGAAATTTTGGCTTCTGCCACATAGGATGGGCAGCTCCCAAAATGCAGGTGTGCATGGCGCTGTGGATCGGAGCCTCCCAGAGGCTGGGATGGGAGACCGAGCCTGGATATGGGCTGATATTCCATTAAAGTCAGGAGAGGGATGCGGGATGAGGTGTGCACAAAGGCACTACTGTGTGTGGCTTTGCAAGAATCAATCCTGCCTCCTTAACGGATAAGACTGCTTTGAAAGAGTGAGTTAAGTGTGCCAGGAGTATATGGAGACTTTGTGAGGGGCTTTTCTAAAATCCCGCACAAGAGGCTGTTAAGGAAACCTGGTAACCAGAGGATAAGAGGCAAATTCCCATCTTAAAACCATCCTCGGGAAGCAGAGACAAAGAGTTTGAACCCAGCAAGGCTTGGAGTGCGGGGAGGTGAACAGCGCCCGGGGCGTAGTCATAATTAAAAATAATAACATTGAGCACTTTCAAAGCGCTTGGTAAACATGATTAACTAATTAGTCAACTCTTTACTAATTAACCAGTCACAGGACCGGTGTTGCTCAATATGTTTAATGATCCGGAGAGCGGTTGAATAGCCGGGGGCAACGTGGGGAAGGACGCGGTGGCTGCGCAGGGGATTGACAGGGAGGCTGAGATAAGCTCACAGCAGCAACAGGGGCTCGGACAGGAGGGGACGGTCACCTCGGCACGGGCTGGACCTGGACCCTCTGTTCATCCCAAAAACAGAGCTGTAATCTTCTTTTCCCCCGGCAACTCCATCACCCTCATCTCGGGGCAGGGGACTCCTGGGCATCTCCCACAGGCGCCCGGGATTAATGTTTATGGCTATTTATGCACAACAAGAGGCTGGTGGAACCTTTCTGATGAACCAGTCCAGTCTGAGATCAGGCTGAGCTAAACGTTAACCCCCCCTGAAATGCCGTGGACCTCAAGCTTCATGTGAATGCCCCCCAGCACAATGAGGATGAGTCTCCACTCCCTTCCCTTCCAGTAAAAGGGGCCCTGCAAGAGAGATGGGATGGACTCTTGATCCGGGAGGGGAGCCATAGGAGGAGGGGGAAGGGTTTGACACTGAAAGAGAGGAGATTAAATGAGATCTCAGGAAGAAATTCTTTGCTGTGAGGGTGGTGAGAGCCTGGCCCAGGTTGCCCAGAGAAGCTGTGGCTGTCCCACCCCTGGAGGGTTCAAGGCCAGGTGGGAGGGGGCTTGGAGCAACCTGGTCTGGTGGGAGGTGTCCCTGCCCAGGGCAGGGGGTGGCACTGGATGGTCTTTAAGTTCCCTTCCAACCCAAACCATTCTGTGATTCTATAATAAACCAATAATTGGAGTTACACCAGCACAGGACTGGGGAAAAGAAGAGCAAAGTAGGACCAGGGAGCCTCTCTGGCTGCAACTGCATTGTGAATTGGGTGGCTCTCCTACCTGTGCCTCAGTTTCCCCAGGGCAGGTACTGTCTGTGCGGCACAATGTCACACCAGACATCATGCTCAGATACTTTAGCATCAATTTGTTTATCAGGGCTACAGTTCAAAGCTGCCCCACAAATTGAGTGAAAAACATGTCCCTAGAAGACAGATGGAGCTGGTTTTAACCCTTCTGCTCATGACTGCCCCACACCTTTCTCCCTCCATGTGACTACCTGCCCTCTTTTACCTGCACGCACTAATTCCAGCAGGGTGTTCTCAGAGATGCTGCTGGTGGCACCAGGCTGTCTCTATTGCCTGTGAGAGGTATCACACCCAAGATAAAGCTGCTCCTGCACACCCCAGAGACCTGCAGGGCACCTTCACACCCCTGCCATGATCCTGCCAGGGAATGACACCTTTGGAGGCTGAGTTTAAGTATTTCCTAGCTGTAATTTGGGTATTTACTGTCCAGGAGTCTCTGAATCCAAGCCGCTGTGTAATTAATTGCATTTCACAGCATCACAAATGTCCCTAGAACAGATCCGTACGGCTCTGCCTGTAAGTGTTATTAAAACATCTAATTACACAGATCCTTCTTCGTTGGCACCAGGAGGAGTTTATTCCCTGCAGGAAGGATCTGCCAGGGCTGAGGGAGCACCGTGCAGTCCCAGAGGGTGCTGAGTGGGGCTGAGCCAGCAGTTGCCCAGTGCCATTTTTCTGGGAACAGCTGGGAAGTACTGAGGTTTCTGTGGGACCTGCAAACCTGGGGCAGCCATCCCGTGTGGTGGGATCCCATGGCCAGATGGTGTTCCAGCCACCACTACAGCCTTTTACAGAACACCTGCGAGAAAAACCAAGCTATGGAGAAGATCGGTCCTCGGGGATGTTCACCTGGAGCCCAGTTGGCTGGATAGGCTTTTTCCATCAGGCATCCCCAGCGAGTTGGGGAAGAGCACCCAGCACAGGGAAGACAGAGGACTGGGGCAGGACCTGGCAGGTCTACAAGACCTGATGGTACTGAGTGCTCTGCTCATGGTGATGGAGCATCCCACCTTGCCGGAGTCATCACAGAGGGCTTGAAAAAACTTCCTCTCTGTTTTCTCCTAGCTGACTCATGGACCTTGAGAATGAAGGCCCACCACTGGGCAAGCATCTCCCAGCCGAGTTACCAGCTTGCCGTTGTGGTAGCAAAAATTTCCAACTGCAAACACTTGATTCTGCAGTTACCAAGCGAGAAAGAAAGAAAATTCTCCCATGCAGAACAGAGTTTCGAGGTCAATAGAGAAAACCCTGTGGCCTGAATACCCAATCTGGGGAGCCGGGGGAGCCTGGCAGGGAGGCTTGGGGTCTGGGTGTCTGCGTTGTCACACTTGTAGCCAGGTTACCATGGCTCATCAGCAGTGCATCCCCCCTCCTGGCCCCCCCGGGGGTCTGCTTCTTGCAGGCATTGAACAGGCTCCGAGCTCTTCCAGCATTGTGAAGGACAGTTGATTTGCAGAAGAAAAGCCAGTCCCTTAGTGGTCCTGTCATGTCATCGCCCCGGGGGGTTCATAAAGGACTGTGGGTGCAGCCCAGAAAGGGGCTACCCCCGGCACAGACCAGGGGTGGGCTGGTCCCCTCCCCTGGAAAGGGTGCTGCACCCCGGGGCACCCACCTCACTCTGCTCAGCCAGGGACCTCTCTGGGTGTCCCACAAAGGGGACCTGAAGCGTGGTGGCAAGCGGTGAGGGTACAGAAATGGCCACGTTGCCTTAAATCGATGAGTTCAATTAACGTAACCCTGAGCACGGAACCGACTGGGCGCCTGGTGCGCGGGCAAAGGGAGAGCTGGGACCTTGGTGCCTTCAGAATCGGGGTGAAAGCCACTGAAGCAGTGAGGAGAGACATGGGGACCCTGCTTTTTGGGTTTTTTCTTCCCAAACACTTGAGCTGAGACCCAGAGCAGGGTATCCAGTGGGGATGCTCAGGCTGTGGGTGCTCCTCAGTCTCCCCAGTCGTCCCAGGGACAGGGACCCTTGCTCATTTCTCTTTTGGGGCTCCCCTCCACCAAGCCCTGATGGTGTTTGCAACCGCTGGAGGAGGGGAGTTGGGTGCTGCTTCGGCCATGTCTGTCCACCCCCTTCCCCTCCTCCCAGGGGCTGACAACTGAAATAAAAGGTCCATTTCTTTAGAAAGCCAGGCCTGACGATGGGAAGGATCCCTGTATCCATGCAGCTCGCCCGGCCTCCTGCTCCCCTGGTTAGTAATCTCACTTCTGGGCCTGAATTCATTCAGACGTAGGGAAGGATTAGCTGACCTTTCTTTCAGCACTTGGTAAGCTGGGGGTGTTAAAGCTTCCCAAAAATTAAACTCTCAGGAGGCTGTCTCTGGGGCTGGGAGCCTGAGGATCTGCTCAGTGGCTGCGGCTGCTTCCCCAGCATCTGCCCCGGGGCAGGGACAGATCTGGGACTTTTTCATCGTCCCCCCCAAAAGCACTCAGATCCATGCCCAGCCTTAGCACCCGGCTGCACGGTCCTGGTGTGGGGTGAAACCAGACGGTTTTCTCTCCTATGAGAGAGTTTGGTAGTTTTTCCTCTCTGCCCTATAGGGGATTCAGCGCCTGCTTTTCCTGGCTTCTCTCTGCCACTGTGAGAGGGTGGGATAAGGGAAAATGTGAGCCTGTGAGAGCTGAGGTTTGGGAAGGCACGTGAAAGCTGAGAATGGATGATGTTGTCACAACTAATGGGTGGTGCAAGCTGGCAGGGACAAGCTGCTCCTGCCTTTGCAGGGGAGCATTCACTCTGAAACCTAACGATGCCTTGTGGCTTGGGTAGCATTTTGCTGTCTTAGGGCTCAAGCTGGGACTGAGCACAAGGATGTATTTCAAGCTCAGGTGACAGAGTGACACACAAAGTACTTCCCCCAGAGGTGGAATCAGGCACACGACCAGGCTGTGCTCCCCTGACCAAGTGAACCTGATCCTCTGAGCTGCTCTTTGCAGGATGCATGGGAGATGCAGGAAAATTCCCCTCTTTTTTTTTTTTTTTTTTTACACCACATTTTTGCTGTTAATGCTGCCATTATGGTGAATCTCAGAGCTGGGGGACTACACCTGAATTTTCACTGAATTTTCACTGAATTTCACTGAATTTCTAGAGTTGGAAGGGACCATAGAGATCATCTAGTCCAACTCCCCTGCTGAAGCAGGATTGCCTAGAGCTAGAGCATGTTCCTCAGGAGCATCCAGGCGGGTTTTGAAAATCTCCAAAGAAGGGGACTCCACACCCTCCCTGGGCAGCCTCTGCCAGGGCTCTGCCACCCTCACCCCAAAGAAGTTCTTCCTCAGATCTGAGGATGTTCCAGCTTGTGCCCGTTGCCCCTCGTCCTGTCACTGGGAACCACTGAAAAGAGTCTGGCTCCATCCTCCTTCAACCCTCCCTTTAGATACTTATAAACATTGATAAGGTCTCCCCTCAGCCTTCTCTCCTCCAGGCTAAAGAGCCCCAGCTCTCTCAGCCTTTCCTCATCAGGGAGATGCTCCAATCCCTCCATCATCTCTGTTGCCCTACGCTGGACTCTCTCCAGCAGTTCCCTGTCTCTCTTGAACTGGGGAGCCCAGAACTGGAGGCAGGATTCCAGTTGTGGCCTCCCCAGTGCAGAGCAGAGGGGGAGAATGACCTCCCTCCACCTCCTGGCCACACTCTTCCCTATGCAGCCCAGGATCCCATTGGCCTCTTGGCAACAAAGCGACCACGTCCAAAGGTGGCTGCAGCAGTGGCATCTGAGCCACACCGGAGCTCGGCTCAAGTGAACCCGTGGCCGTTCTCCTCTACCTTCCATCCACTTAAACTCAGTTATTTAACGGAAGCTGCGAGGGGGGGTGCCTTTGTTATCCATTTAAATTGCTTGTTTAAATGGGCAGCCGGCTTCTAACGGGGCTAATTTTATAGGCACCATAACCCGACGCGAGAAGTTTCTTTTACGACCCTGCACTCCCCCTGTCTCGAGCCCCGGGGGGGCCGCACACACCCGCCAGTCTGTGGGCGGGAAAAGGCATCAGTAATTGGCAAAAAGAAAATAAAAATAAAACTGTCTTATGAGATATAAATTAGATTATTGCTCCGGGGAGATGAGCTGCTCCGCTCACCCACGGGGCTGCTGCCGCCGGAGAGCATCTGTTGCAATTACAGGTTCTTCCAGCAGAAATGACCTCCCAAATATTTCAGCTGCAGCTGGAGCAGGCACAAACACTCCATGTTCTTTCCACAGCTGAACAATAAGTGCTTGGTCTCTGCTAAATCACTCGCTGGTGGCCCCATCTCCTTTGAGGGCTCTGGGGGGGGGGTCTGGTCCAGAGTCCCCTGGCTGGAGGTAACAGGGTCCAGATTGTCACCTTGGAGCGGGCGCTGGAGGCTGAGCTTGTCTCTCTTCGTGTGGTTTGTACGGTGCAAAGTGCACCCTTGGCACCAGATCAGCAATATTAATTGCCCGTGAGAGGAAGCATATAATCAGCCTTCAATGCTGTATAATTACACAGAAATTACCAGAAGAAATTAATTCCAAAAGGTGAACATATGGGCCGCGACGCTGAAGCCGAAGCTGGATTTTGCCTCTGGTTACTGCCAGTCATAACTGAGGGCAGAATCTAGGCCAAAAGTGTGTGATTTATTGTACCAAAATGGAGCTGGTAATGAAAACCGTGCTCCACTTAATATACAGTCGACTTCCAACAAAAATGCCAGCAGGAACTCTTTCTTCTCCTTCTTGCCCTACAGCTGCCCGTCAGCAGAGGATCTATGAGCTCGGTGTTGGGGAGAGGCACCACCACCCCATGAAACCCCGACCCCGGCTGGCACCGGGCTCTGCGGATGTGTCCCTACAGCCCCAGACCCTCCTCTGCCTCTGCCCCATCTCCCCCCGCATCCTGTCACACTTCCCCCCACCTGAGCAGGGCTTGAGCGTGTATCGCAGATTATTTCAGCAAGCAAGTGAAAATCCACCTTAATTGCAGATTATTTCAGCAAGCCAATAAAAATCCTCCTAAATTGCAGATTATGTTGGCAAGCAAATGAAAAGCAGGCTCTACGACTGTGTGTTTCTGCACAACAGTCTCCAAAATACCCTCCTTTGCCGCAGCATCGACCCATTCAACCCAACCCATGTGAGCACTGAGCACCCACAGCAGCACCCAAAGCTGATGGAGCCATATGGTATAAGACTTTTGTTCCTTCCTGGCCCAAACTTCTGCTTCTTAGCCTTAAAAATGCCCTTTTTTTAAATTATTTTCTAGGTGCAAAACCAGCAGGACACCTTTCCTCTCCTTGCTGAGAGCAGCAGGTGGAGAAAGCTCTGAAGAACCCAACGGCGGGGAAGGGACCCTCCAAGCCCTTCCAACCCCAGCCCTTGAAAACGTGGGGCAACCTGTGGGAAACCATTGGGAGATGGCCGAGTGCCACGGCCGAGCCCCTGCGCTGCGAACGGGGATTCATTTGCATGCCAAAGTTGTAGTTGGGCGCTTTACAACACGGTGTGAGCATATAAATGTATTGGAATCTTCAATATCGGCCGGCAGCGCCGCTCCCTTCGGAGAAAAGCCCTCCGGGGGAGGGGAGTTGGCGGAAAAAGGTCCGGAATAAAAGATGCCCGAGTGAAATCCGGGGTGTCCCCCGGGCAGCGAAATGATGGAGAGCTGAAAGGCCCCAAATTCGGGCACACGGCGTATCTGCGGCGGGGTTTTCCCAGCCAAAACCGTGCGTGCCAGCGACAACAGGAAACTCGCGGGCTGTGTGACAAGTGTTGTGGCCTCTCCTTAGCTCTCTTACTGCCTCAATGGCTCCCGGGTGACTCCGCAATCAAGGTCCCATTCAAGCCAGGAAGAGTCGAATCCCAGGGATATGTGTTAGGCCAGCACTTTCCACTTCTCTTTCAGTTCATGGACACCTATAAATTTCCCGGGGACAGCGGTACAGTACATGCCTCCGCTGCAGCCACTTCCACAGACTCCTTAAAAGTAGTCCAGGACCCTGAGAAAATTCATTATATTAAGCAATTAACAGCCGTGCGTGTGAGTTCACGGACCTTCTCGCTGCCAAGGACCAGAATACAAATTATACCACCCCTAGTCAAGGCCAACGAGTCAAATTATTGGCGATAAACACATTTATTCCAAATGTTGACCCATTTTACATCCCTTTATTTAATGCAGCTGCCCTAAAGGGCAGTTGGAATGAAGGGAAAATGAAGTCTGTGAGTCTTCACGCGTCCCCGGTTCTCTCGGCAGAGCTGGCTGAATTCTCGTTGCTATTATTAGTGTTGCGATTGTTGTTGTTATTATTATTGTTATGATTATATGCATTTCATTCTCTTTTGGGTAATGAATAATTTATGACTCTGTCTCGATCCCCTTTCAATGGATTCACTATCCAGGGAGACTTGCTGAATAATTTGGATCATTCGTTTTCAAGTGCATGGACTGCCGACAAATTGTTCGCTTTTCATTACTGGGGACATTCATTGGTCACCCAAATCAGGGTATTTCTTTGGTCTCCCCAAGCACGTGATGAGCCGTCTGGGGTTTTGTTGGGATTTTTTTGTTTTTTTTTTTTTTTGTTGATTGGGTGAAACTTTGTGAAGTGGAGCCGAACAAATAGCTCGTTTGGCGGGGTGGGGGGAGGTTAGATTTCTGGAGAAATCAGTTTGCCAAATTTTTGTGAACATTTGGTGGTTTCACAGCGGCTTGTGAGAAGGAAATGCTGTGGAGCATATTAAATGGTATTTAATGCTTTAAAGGCTTCACTAAAAATTGGATTGCCGTTTGATTTGATCAACACTTTTATACAGCTGATTACTAAGCTGTTGTTTTCCCAGTGCTAACCAGGGAAATACTGCAGCATTAGACCTGGCTGCTTCTTTGTCTAAAATCACAGTGAATTTTCCAGAGGCTTGCATTTGGGGATCTTTTTTTCCTTAAAATCAAATGAGTGCCTGCATTAACCAGGACTGGTTTCGGCATCCTGCAGTGCCCTGCCCCTGCCCACATGGTCCACTTCATGACAGCAGCATCCCCCACCCCCCCGAGCCCTGGGCAGGCTCCAGGCTTGACAGGGACGTGTCCCCAGGGGAACACACACGGTACGATGGGGACAAGCACTGCTTCTCACTCTGCTGCTGGACCACAGGATGGAGATGGTCAACACACCACCACTGGTACCCGCAGTTCCTCTGGGAGGTCCCCGCCTGGGCAAACCTCAACAGATTTGCCACCAGCTCCATGAAAAACACCAGGACATGCCACACTCAGATGCAGAATGAACCAATAGCAAAGCTGTGCTGGCCCATGGACCCACCTGGTCCTCCCTCTGCTGTAGGATAGAATCATAGTATTGCCCAGGTTGGAAAGGACCTTTCGCAACCATCGAGTCCAACCGTCAATCCAACACTGTCCAAACCCACCACTAACCCATGTCCCTCAGCACCACGTCTGCCCGGCTTTTAAACACCTCCAGGGATGGTGACTCCACCACTGCCCTGGGCAGCCTCTTCCAGTGTTTGATAACCCTTTCAGCATAAAATTTCTTCCTAATATCCATCTTAAACCTCCTCTGGCGCAACTTGAGGCCGTTTCCTCTTGTCCCATCACCTGATCCTTGGGAGAAGAGACCGACCCCTCCGGTTACACCCTCCTTTCATGCACTGTGTCCCGAAATGCCACGGGCTGAATCCAGGTTCACCCAGGAATTACTGGGGCTGTGCATTCCCGTTCTGACTCAGACCTTCCCGGCGCGACGTGGTGTGATTGCAACCCCATAGACAGGGAGCATCCCAGTCCCTGGGCCACGATGGCCGCAGAGGAACAGCTCATGGTCGCCAGGGCCCAGAGCTGGAGAGTCTCATCCCCTCCCTGCCCTGTGCTGCTGCCTGCGCTGCCCGCGCTGCCTGCTTCAGCCCCGATTTACGAGCAGCGTGTGAAGGACAGACACTGGGCCGCTGGGCTGAACAATGCGGGAATATTAGCCGAGTTACAAAAACAAACAAACCAAACCCCGCCGGGAGCCCGTTTCATTTATCTTCTTTTGTCCAGTTTTGCTTCAGCGTGAAAGTCGCCCTTTCAAGTCCAGCAGTTGTGTTCCAGCCCCGGCGGGTAGCTGATCCAAAGCGTTACACTGAGAGCTTCCCAATGGCATGTTTGCACAGTTCAATTCATTTCTAAATATTCAGCGGAGTTTCCCTCCCTCCTACCCTCCCAGGACTTTTTTTTTTTTTTTTTGCCCAAGAGCCGAGGGTGTAAAGTACAGGGCCGGGGATACTGGTGCACAGAGCCTTTGTGTGCAAACACAAGCTGCTGTTTGTATTTGCCTTCACACTGTCAGAGCCCAATTGTGCGCGGTGCAATCCTGGCTACCAGTCTGCTTTCAATATCCGCTCGGCCATCCCCGCTGCCAGAGGGACGCTCCCCCTCCCCGGCCGCTTTGAAGCAAAGTGATTTAATTTCATGAGACTTTCGGTAATCACGTTACGATCTCCAACATTAACCAGAACTGACTCCCTATTGCAAAAGGGAGGGCGGGTGGGTGACCGAGTAAACAGCCTGGCTGGGGACAGCCCGCGAACGCCGGGGGAAGGCGAAGCGCAGGGACGGCTGCCTGGCTGGTTCTGCGCCCCCTTATCAGATGAGGCTGGAAAACAACAGCCTTTCGCCAGCGCCGGGAGGGAGCAGCTGGCTTTGACCATCCCAAGGATGCTCTACTGGCTGCTCTGCTCATCTCGGTCTTTTTGAAAATCAGACCTTTTCCTCCTATCTGTAGGTCTACCTGTCATTTACCTTCCTTCTTTCCTCTTCCACATACAGTGTCCTCATACCTCTCTTACATCCCCCAGGTTTGTGTCTGGTTTTGGCTCCTTCTAGTTCTGCATGTCTACATGCTGCTGTGGTCAGTGGTCCAGAAAGATCCAGGGCTCCCCTGCAGAGGGAGCGGGGTCTAGGGAAGGTCTAGCACGAAGAAGAAGAGGCTGAGAAGAGGGAGATTCAGGTCTCGCCTGCCTGCGTTGTCTCTCCCTCACTCCTGTTCGCCGCCCTTCACGCACGGCTCAGGTCTTCCCAGAACATCTCCTGACCAGCCAGAGATCATACACTGGACCCCAAAGGAAAGTACTTCTGGAACTGTGGGTGCAAACCACTGGGAAATCCCCAGGGGCTGTAAAAAAAATCCCTTCTTCCAATGAGATAATGTTGCCCTTGCTCTCCCCATCCATTGTGGTCTGACTGACTAAGACTGAACCTTAAATATCCAGATTGCTGACATTAAGGGACATTAATTCACCCCATGGAGCTGCCACGAAAATAGTCCTACTCGGTCAAAAAGCAGCCCAGATCACAATGATCTGTGACGCCGCAGAGCGCAGCCTGGTAGGGATCAGGGTGATGGATGGCTCTGGGGAAGACGACATGGACTCCTCATCCGTCTTTCCATCCAAATGTGTGGACGTGGAGGACGCAGCCTGTGTGAAGATGGTGACTGGGGACGGAACAGCTGGGCTTCGCCTCGCTCAGGCTGGGAGCTCGCAGACCCAGCACGGATATGGCACGCAGCCCGGAGAGCGAGCTGCTCAAAGTGGGGACTGCTGAGCCAGCAGCTCTCCTCCTGCAATTCTTCTCCCATTCCCACCTGGGACGAGGAGGGGAAAGAAATCCCCCCGCTCCCCAGCACCCTGAGAAAGCGGGGAGTGCTCTTCCCGCTCCATCAGGTACCGTCATCGGATCTGCCTCTGCTTCTCCACAATCAGAAAGTGCCTCCCATCACTCCCGTGAGTCAAAAAGAATAAATCTGCCGTAAAACAAACCCGCGGAGCCCGGCTGCTCACAGCCTGCATCACTGCCCCTGCTGCTCCTGCTCCTCACAGTGGTTTTGCCCTTTTCCAGGTGAATTTGGGAGCGTTGGGTGGAGGCTCTTGGCTCTCCACCCTCCTCTCCCCAAACAGAGGAGATGCAGCAACTTTAACCCTCAAACAAGGAAAAAGTTTGTCTCCGAGAAACCCCCGAGGCTGCTCACCCCCACCTGCACCCACCCTCCTGCCCACACAATCTCCTTCTCGATGCTCGTTTTTGGCAGAAAATGGCTAAGATCTGCTGGGCTCCCCCTTCGCCAGCTCCTCCATCCCCCGTGGCACATCACAGGAGGGGCTGGGGGCTGCAGCCCCCACCCAGCACCCTGTGGTACCCTGCACCAGGCTCCATGCAAGAAGGGGTCCCTTTCCAGGTGATACCACAACCTGGGTGACAACAGCCAGTGGGCAAATCCAGAGGTCCCTTCCAGACCATAATCCTCCGTGAAATAATTTAGAAAAAGCCATGAAATAGAGGTTTTTTTCCTTCCCCAGCCTCCAACCCTCTATCAAGGAGGGAGACGCAGACATGATTTTCAACCCTCCCAATCATTTACAAGACACCTTGAAAAAAGTTTGGAAGGAAAACTCCTGCCTGCACCCCCCCTGCTCTCACCGCTGTGTGGGCGACACGGAACCGGGCTCTTTCCCTGTCTGTTCCTCTCCCCACTTGCTGCTCTCCCCGACGATGTTGCCGTCACTTTGCATAGACACATGGTGTGAGCAGCAGCAGTTTTGTGCCTCCTTTGCCCTCCAGTGCCAGCTGAGACCTCGGGGTGCCCAGCACTGTCCCCACGAGCCCCGGGACGAAGCAGCCTCTCCTGCCGTATCACTCCATGGGTTTTGAAACTCTACTCTCCACTGAAACCAGTGCTGTTCAAAATAAATCCATAAACCAAGCTCCCAGCAGAGCTGCGTGCCTCCTCCATCCCCGACACACTGCCCACATGGGTCTCTGTGCTCTCCTGGGTCAGAACCCGTTTCTTAAGTATCTACTAAAAAAAAAAAAAGACAAGATTTTTTTCCTCCCCACCGGTTAATCCCCTGCCTTCTGCTGAGCCTAACGCAAACTCCCTGCTGGCGTGTGGCTGAGCCCCTTCGTGATCTCTGCCACAAACACGGGTTGCTCCCACCAGGGACGGAGTGAGAGCGGCTGAGACCCCCGGCTCCACTCCCCCCTGCAGCCTCCCCAGCCGCCCCGCAGCGGCTCAGAGCAGGAAAAGCCTCCCTGTCTCCTTATCAGTCCCTGGGGCATCCTAATCCCCCAGTAAATGAAAGCTATTATACAGATATATTTTTAAAAGCCTGCCCATCGCTTCAGCCAGGCAGCCCCATCCTAGTCCTAGCTATCAGGAGATTTTTTTGAACGGGGTTAGCGGGGGTGAGACGTTGCCACCAGAGAGAGGTGGGTTTGCACCGGGTGAGGATCTGGCCCGTTTCTTGCCAAACTGTGCTGTGGTTCCCATAACGCCATGCTGGGCTCCCCGGCTCTGCCAGCGGGGATGTGGCAGGGATGTGGCAGGGATGCGGCAGGGATGCGGCAGGGATGCGGCAGGGATGCGGCAGGGATGCGGCAGGGATGCGGCAGGGATGCGGCAGGGATGCGGCAGGGATGCGGCAGGGATGCGGCAGGGATGCGGCAGGGATGCGGCAGGGATGCGGCAGGGATGCGGCAGGGATGCGGCAGGGATGCGGCAGGGATGCGGCAGGGATGCGGCAGGGATGCGGCAGGGATGCGGCAGGGATGCGGCAGGGATGCGGCAGGGATGCGGCAGGGATGCGGCAGGGATGCGGCAGGGATGCGGCAGGGATGCGGCAGGGATGCGGCAGGGATGCGGCAGGGATGCGGCAGGGATGCGGCAGGGATGCGGCAGGGATGCGGCAGGGATGCGGCAGGGATGCGGCAGGGATGCGGCAGGGATGCGGCAGGGATGCAGCAGGGATGCGGCAGGGATTCTAGGGGAGGGGAGCAAAGGAGATGTTCCCCACTGATTGCAGTGGCAAAGGCCAAACAGCAGCCACTGCTCTGGGGACAACCTGGGGACAAACCTGGGCTCTGCCACTGCCGGACTCTTTCCCCAGGAATCATCTGTCTGTGCGGGCTGGTCCAGGCAGCAAGACCTCTACCTCCCCTCTGCTGCCTGAAAAACTGGGGGGGACCTGTTTGGTGCAATCATGAAGATACCACAAATTAATGGTCGGGGTGGGGTTGAGTCTGGGGGCTGTGACGCCCCTCGCTGGGGTTTTGAGGGCTCAGCCCTGCCACAGCAGGGGCTGATGTGTCCTGAGCTGCAGGGAGCTGTGTCAGTGCCTTCTAGGAAAGGCTGGAGGTGGCATTTGGTGGGTCCCGGGGCTGGTTTGGGTTTATTTCTGCCATTTGACAGCAACACAGTGTGAAATGGTGTGCAACTTCTGGTTCCAGTTTTCCTCATCCAAGATCTCCTTTGCCCTGCGTGTCCCCCAGGGCAAAACTGGCTGGGAAAGAAACACAGCACAGCACCCCAAAATCCTCAAAAGGGTTCCCAGGAAAAATTCCACTTGGACAGCCCAGCCCTGGCATGCGATAGCCCGTGATAAGCGCAAAAGCCTCCAAAAACACCGTACCAAAAAGCAGGTCATCCCAAAAGGGAGGCAGGAGAGACCTAGGACAGAGGAAGGCAGCAACCCTCCCTGGCCAGGAAGTCTGTCCCCCATCCCTGAGGATGAAGGGGAGATACATTAAGAATATAAAACCAGGCTCACTCATCCCAGAGGAGCCCACCTCATGGGCCAGGTGGGAAAACCAGAACCCCGGGAGGGTTTTTACAAGCAGGATCCCGACAGGCAGCGGAGATTCAAGAGCCCTCGCGGCTTCTCGCTCCATCCTGGGAGAGGCAGCACGTCCCCCCCGGGTGGTCACGGGGGGTTTGCCGAAGCGAGGACAGCGTAGGCTGAATAAGGATGACATGCTTTGGCCCAGAAAGAGGAGGGCAGAGATTAGCCGCGGACCAGCTCAAGGGAAGGCAAGTGTCCAACCCGGAGTGCCAAGCCTGGTTTTGTTTTAGCCTTAACTGCGCTTTTTTGTTTGTTTGTTTGTTGGTGTAAAAACCTTTCTGTTGGAAATCAGTTTAACTTTAAGCTTCCTGAGAATAAAAGCCTGTGAGAAAGCGATTCAAGAGCCCTCACGGCTTCTCGCTCCATCCTGGGAGAGGCAGCACGTCCCCCCCGGGTGGTCACGGGGGGTTTGCCGAAGCGAGGACAGCGTAGGCTGAATAAGGATGACATGCTTTGGCCCAGAAAGAGGAGGGCAGAGATTAGCCGCGGACCAGCTCAAGGGAAGGCAAGTGTCCAACCCGGAGTGCCAAGCCTGGTTTTGTTTTAGCCTTAACTGCGCTTTTTTGTTTGTTTGTTTGTTGGTGTAAAAACCTTTCTGTTGGAAATCAGTTTAACTTTAAGCTTCCTGAGAATAAAAGCCTGTGAGAAAGCTCTGCCCATGCAGGGCCCACTTGGGAGGCTACAATGGGAGTCTCAGCAGCTTACGGGCCCATATTTCTATGGCTACAGCACCCATCTGCTCAGCAATACAGTGTGACCCACAGCTCCTGCAATTCCCCATGCAGAACCACCCGCTGGGAGCCCCACCGGGGCCGGGGGGGTGAAGGACCTGTCACTCTGGGGACAGCACATGGTGCCACCAGAGCTCCAGCCTGCACAGGGTCCCTTCCAGTCGCTGGCTGGTGCCGTGACGCTGGTGAAGCTGCTCCAGGTGGAGCGTGTCCCCAGACACAAGGATGCTGTGATGCTGCTTCACGCCTTTCTCACCCCGAGGCCAAAGTGTTTTGCACAGCCCCTCCTTGCTTTCTGTAAGTGGGGAAACTGAGGCACACGGAGAAAAAACAAGCCTGGATCTCAGCAATGATGACTATTCCTAATGTCCTCGGAAGGCAAAGGGTGGTATCAGCACACACAGCTCAAAAACCCCCCTCTCAGCCTTGCCTGGCTGGCTCAAGTGAGGGACATTGTCGTGCTCTTCTGCCCAGCCCCAGGCAACAGCATCCATCTCAGACAAGTGGAGGGTGTTACCCCCTGGGGATCCTGTGTGGGCACCCTGGGGGTCCTATCCCATATAGGATAACCCTGGATATCCTGCTCAGGGCCTCTTTGGTCAGATAAGAGGTGAGAAAGGATGCTTGCTACCTTCCCCATCCTTCTGGGAGAGACAAACAGGGTAAATGACAGGGACAGTCAGACACCCCCTTCTCCTCACAGAGGGATTTACAAAGTCCTGTGTTTCCATCCCACCACGCTGCCCAGAGCTGAAGGGGAAGAGGGTGCAATGAACGTGCCCCTGCCCAATCAGGTCTCTGCTGGCTCTTCTGGTCCTACCCCCCCATCCACTTCCCACTCTGCTGCAGACAGAGCCCTCTCCTTCCTCTGTCCTCTCTGAGATAGACCCTTTGCAAAGCCTCGAATCACCACAGGAGAGGAGAAGACAACAGAAAGGCGTTCTCCCAGACCAGTCCAGTCCTTCCTGGTCTGATGGGTTTCAGCCACCACAAACCATTGTCACCCACCAGTGGCCCCAGGACGTGCCCTGCTGCGTGTTCCCGGGGTGCCTCGACCCTGCAGGCAGGCATCGGGGGCTGCTCGCCTGGCTGGGCAATGGCTCTGGTGGACCCAAACCCATCAGTCACCACCAGCTTGACTCCTTGTCCCATTCGGAGGCCAAGGGGAATGGGAAGGAGCCGTCTCGCAGAGTTAATTAAGCACCTCGCTGTGCCAGCCCTGTGGAAAATAGTTACAGAAGGGATGAGATGCAGGCTAAAGAAAAAGGATCACCTAAATTTAATAAGGGATGCGAGGAACTCCCCAAGAGGAAATCCCACAGCCCTTACATCCCTCTGCAGGACCGGAGTGAGAAGCGCTGGCTGCCGTGGAAGGATCTGATTTTCCTGGTGGAGCGGGGGACGGAGGGGAGCCCACCGGCTGTTCGAGGAAGCCCTTCCCTGCAAATGCCTCCCTGGACCGCCAACTGAGATGCTAAAGCCCCAGGTTTGTCTGGGAGGAAGTTTTTCGTTGGGAATGTTTGGCAGGCTGTTCTCTGGCAGTTCCCGGTCCCTTCTGTGTCTGAGATGCAAGATTCCTTTTAGCTGGAGGAGAGAGACTCACTCGCTCGCGAATCGCTCTGACATGAGACACATCCCAGGCTGGGAACCCCGCTGCAGCGCGGAGCGGAGCCTGTCTCACCCCGGGCTTGTGCCAAATCCCCTATCTGAGAACACAAGATGTTTCCTTTCTCTCCCCTGCAGTCGCCCTTGTTATTGTTAAACGCTCTCTCGGCATCGCGGAGGGGCCAAAAACCCGCCCGGCGCCCAGCACCTGCAGACACCACTGACGTCAGGGGGACCTGCAGGTGCTGGGTGCATCTCCCAGCCCCCCCAGGCAGGGGGGATGGAGGGGGAAAAGGGCTGGGGGAGCACCGGGGCCGGCACTGGGAACTGGGTCTGGAGGTCGTTCTCAAGGCGCCTGTCAGGGGGCTGCAGCCTGGGCTGGTCTGAGCAGCACTTCCCCCGGCCAAGGCAAACGTGAAGGTATTTTATGAAAACTGAAGGGAGTGTTCAGAGTCCATGCTCGTTTCCATCGCTCCAAATAACGCTGCAGTTCGTGAGAAATCGTGGAAGGGCGCTGATTGCACTTTATTGATGTGGCTGAATCTGGTCCGAGCCCCTGCCTGCATTTTCACGTGTCCACACGAGCTCACCGGCGGTTGAGCCTCTGACAACATTTTGGTTCGGGCCTTTTACAGCTGCAAAACTCCTCTCACGGGGGAGCTGGAAGCTTCGTCAGGACAAACTGGTTTGGAGACAAGGGGGCTTGGGCTGGACCTAAGGCTGAGCAAATGGAGCCGGCCTGACGCTGGAGAGAGGGAGGATGGAGAACAGACCTCCAAGCTTGTCTCCAAGCTGTGTCCTCCCTGGAGCGTGTTTGCTCCCAGGAACTCGGCCAAAGCCAGGCTGTAAGGCCAAGCTCTACGTGGATGAGTTATTTGCCAGGTAAAGTTGATGGGAACCTGGATCTGTGAAAAGCTCTGCTGGCCGGGCTCCTTCTGCAGGACCAGATCCCTTGAGAACATCTCCTTGGGCCAGGCCCTGTCCTCTCCGTGTGCGGTGCCCGGGCTCTTTGCAGGCAGCACGAAGTGATAAAGAAAAATTAGATCTGGCTGGCAAAAAAAGTTCCCGTGGGAAATTTTGACTTTTTGTCAGAAACTCCAGCGTGTTTCTTTTTCAGGCCCAAATAAGCATGAATAGGAACAAAGATTCGGTTTTGGCAGGGGGAATGGCCTTACCAAAGAAAACACCCAAATTTTTAAGCAAAGCAGACACATTCTATCATTTTTCTCCCTAGTTGAAAAAACAAACAAACAAAAAAAAAACCCAACAAAAAAACCCCCGCCAACCCAACAAAATTTTCCAGGAAAAAAAAAAAAAGGAGCAAATTCAGTGGAAAAAAAAAAATTGCAATTAAGTTCTTACACCACTGCCTGGGGCGAATTCGGCTAATTTGGCTAATTCTTATTTCCCCTCACCGCTGCTGCTCAGGAGGATCTGGTTGAAGATGCCTCCAAGCGCGCGGCCGGTGGAGTCACCACCAGCTCAGTGTCCCCTGCCTCTGCCCCACCACGGCTGGGTGCAGCCCTCGGGTGACCACAAAACCCAACCTTCTCTCTGGATTTAGGAGAGAAACCGGGGTGGGCCGATGGTCATGAAGGAGTGGGTGGGAGCTGAATAGGGTTATTGTGATCTTTATCTGGGGGGGATTATTCCAGGCGGTGTGGGCTTGGCAGGGCAAGGCAGTTGTTTGGTGGTGGCTGGTTTTGCAGGGGGATAGGTACAGCCCCGGGGAACGCCTGGAAGAAACGGGCCCAGGAAAATTCTTTTCCTGTAGCTCCATCCTTGCGAAACGTTCGCTTCCCAGCAAAGTCGGCGGAAAAAAGGAGAAAACTTGGTGATTTTCTTTCGTAAAAGTCTGACGTGACCCGGGCTGTGCAGGGTCTGAAATGCAAAACCTGGCGAGAAAGTCACACATTTTACTGGAAACTGGGAACTCGTTTCCTTTTTATTGGAAGTAAATTGGAAGGGAGCAGGCCGGTAAGTGCACGGGGCCAGAATAATAACTGAACAGAAGCATTTTCAGGAGCACTTTAGGACCCTTCAGAATAGACCAAGTGCCCAAAAGCACCTTGAGATCGCACCAAATTTTTCGGCATCATGGGTAGCTGTAACTCTCTCCCTGCAGGCAGGGAACTCGTCCCTGCCAGTGAGAGGGGACAGAAGCCTGGGGGGAGCCGAGCCCCTCCTGCTCCCCCGGGCCTGATGCTGAGGAAGAGGCAGCACTGGGGCGGCGATGGGAAATAATCAAGACCTGGATAATCAAGACCCCGACGGCTGCCGGGCAGAGGGACCCCGACGGGACGGAGGAACCCGGAGATAAACCCCGGTTCGGCGCTGTGGGCACATCCCAGCGGCACCCACCGCCCTCCCCTCCGGGAAACGGCATTTCCCCGCCGCTCCCCCCGCCCCGGGGGTGCTCCCTTTCCGCCCCGACGTGAGCCGCGGCCCGGCGGGGAGAGGAGGCTCCGGACCGGGGCAGAACATCCCCTCCCGCTGCCGGGACCCCCGCATCTTCTCCCACCGCCTGTGCCCCGGGTGTCCCCGGGCTGCAGGACCCCTCTCCCCTCCATATCACCCAGGGGCGACCGTGCCTCGGGGTTGAAGGCGCGGGCAAAGAAATCGCGCTGTCTGCAAGGGACACATCTGATTGTGATTTGGTGGGGGGGGGAAGTTTAAAAAAAAAAAAAAAAGAGCGAAATTAAAAAAAAAAAGCCCATTCCCGGCCGCTCGGCGAGGTTGTTTTTTTTTTTTTCCTATCGTCGGAGCTGCAAATATTTTGGAAGACGGGGCCGTGTTTTACGGGTAAACAAGGCGGCGGCAGCGGGCGGCGGGGGCCGAGGACGCGCTTGGGGGGGCCGGGGGGTCCCGGTGCAGAGACCCGAACCGAGCCCGGGCCTCATCCCGGGTCACCCTCAGCCACCGGGACACGGCTGATCCCTGGGGAGCAGGGGCTGCGAGATCGGGGGGAGCCGTAGGTGGGACGTGCGGGGACTCAAGGACACCCCAAATCCTTCCCCCTTGGCCACCCCGGGCAGAGGCAGGGGACAGCCCGTGTCCCCCCCCGCGGGGACAGCCCGGAGGCTGGGGCTCGCTTACAGCCAGGACGGCGCGGGTTTCTCGCCCGAGTCGGAGCGAACCGGCTGCCCCCCGGTTCTCATTTGGCCTTGGGGCTCGTTCAAGTCCCCGCCGCCACCTCCACCGCCCCCCCGGGGCCTCCCGCACCCCCTCAGGATGCAGCGACGGGAGCCGCCGGTTTTGCCGAGCCCCCCCAGCTCCCGGCCGCCTCCCGTCCTCCCGATCCCGTCCCGTCCGGGCACGGAGCCTCTCGGGGGAGCCGGAGGCGGTGCGGCGGGGCCCTGAGCCGGTGCCCCGGGGGAGGGAGCAGGGCTGCCGGCGAGTGCCGGGATCGGCGGACCGGACCCTGCTCCGTTCGCTGCGGGACCCCCGGCCGGGAGCTGCGGGGAACGGGAAACCCTTCCCAGCCAGGGCTCCCCAGAGCTTCTCCGGGCACGAACGGTGTTTTCCCGGGCTCCTGAGCGTCCCTTCTCCCCTCTCCTGAGCTCCTTGGTGTCCCCTGCCCCGCGGTTCCGTGTCTCCTCCGCGATGCGGGGTCCTGCGCTGTGCTCCGTCCTGCCCGCCGGGTCCCTCCGTGTCCCCCGCCTTGCTCTCCCCGGCTGCCTCCGGTGTCCCCCGTCCCGCTCCTCCGTGGCTCTCGGTATCCCCTGCCCCAAATTCCTGTGCCTCGCCGTTCCCAGCCCGGTGGTCCCTGGCTCCCCGTGCCCCTCACTCTACACGTCGGTGTCCCTCGGTGTTGTCACCCGGGTGCCTCAGTGTCCCCTGCCTTGTGGTGCCGGGAGCCTCGGTGTCCCCGTCCCTGCGCTTCCGAGTGCCTTCTCATCTGCTCCGCGCTGCGGGGTCCCTCGCTGTCCCTTCCTTTGCCCCACGCTCCCCGGTACCTCCGTGTCCTCCCCCTGTCCTGCTCTCCGTCTCCCTGCCTGCGTCTGCCCCGCTCCCCGTGTCCCTGGATGTCCCCGTGCTGCTCGCCGTGTCCCTGGATGTCCCCCTGCCTTTCGCTGCCCGTCCCTCAAGGTCCCTTGCCGGGTCCTGGATGTCCCCCTGCCTTTGAGTCCCCGTACCTGAAGGTCTCTTGCGGGTGCTGGACGTCCCCCTGCCCTTTTCTCCCTGTCCCTTGCTAGTTCCTGGATGTCCCCCTGCCTTTCTCTCCCTTGTCCCTCAAGGTCCCTTGCTGGTTCCTAGATGTCCCCCTGCCTTTCTCTCCCTGTCCCTTGCTGGTTCCTGGATGTCCCCCTGCCTTTCTTTCCCTTGTCTCTCGAGGTCCCTTGCTGGTTCCTGGATGTCCCTCTGGTTCCTGGATGTCCCCCTGCCTTTCTCTCCCTTGTCCCTTGCCGGTTCCTGACTGTCCCCCTGCCTTTCTCTCCCTTGTCCCTTGCCGGTTCCTGACTCTCCCCCTGCCTTTCTTTCGTTTCTCGTCTCTTGCCGGCTCCTAGATGTCCCCAAGCCTTTCTCTCCCCGTCCCCCGCCGGCTCTTTCGCTCTCCCTTCCCTCTCCTTGCCCTTCCAGGGCCCCTCCGCGCCCTCTCCCCTGTCCTTTCCCCCCACCCCCCCCCCGCCCCGCTGCCCGGCGGCGCGGGACTCACCCACGCACTCGTTGGCCTCCCGGGCGGTCGCTCTCTGCCAGGGCCGGTCGTAGTGGAAGGGCTTGCAGCGGTCGCACTCGGGGCCGGCGGTGTTGTGCTTGCAGTCGCACACCAGGCTGTCGTCGCGGTCCCGCACGCAGCGCGACGCGTGGCCGTTGCACTTGCAGCGCCCGCCGACCTGCAGGTCGGAGACGGCGTAGAAGTAGGAGTCGCGGGCCAGCTCGGAGTCGTCCTCGCTCTCGTCGCCGAAGGTGTGGAGGCGGCTGAAGGTCACCCTGATGTCGGTGGCCGTCACCCAGTCCTGCAGCACGGGCGAGTTGTCGAAGTCGTGGGCCGTGGGGCGACCGTCCAGGGTGCTGAAGGCGATGAGGCCGCCGGAGAGGGGCCGCACGTCGGTGTGCGAGTCGGTGCAGACCGCCTCCTGCTCGTTCTGCTTGGTGATGGCGGCGCGGCTGGGCTTGTTGTACATCTTGCGGCACTGCGTGGAGTAGAACTGGAAGGGCACCCAGGTCTTGCCGTAGTCCATGGACTTGTGGATGGCCATGGACTCCGGGCGCGGCGAGCAGAACTGCAGGCTGACGTAGGTCACCTCGAACTTCTTGCCCAGGGAGAGGGTGAGGGTGACGTTGTGGGGGTACTGGACGTAGCTGTCGGACTGCCAGCAGGTCAGGTTGTGGGGGTTGTTGAGGTCGGTGAGGAAGGAGGGCGGGTGGGCGCGCTTGGGGTCGGAGGCGTTGCAGAGGTGGCAGGAGCGGACCTGCTCCTCGCCCTTCTCCGTCACCACGCAGTACCGCGACGGCGGCTTCCCGCAGGTGCTCGACACCTTCACCTCCTTCCCGAAGGCCGAGTTGACGAAGTCGGGGATGCAGCGGCGGGGCAGCCCGTGCTCGTCGTAGCAGGGGTCGGGCTGAGCCGTCTGCACGGCGAACATGCCCCCGCCGTGGTAGCCCCCGCGCAGGGGCTGCGCCAGCCACGCCGCCGCCAGCAGCAGGGCCAGCGGCGCCTCCGCGCCCCTCCGCGGCATCCTGCGCAACCGGGAGCGGAGGGAGGGCGGGCGGGAGGG
>NW_015091252.1:405810-406879 GCF_001431845.1 Calidris pugnax
CCGTGGGCATGGGGAGGGGAGAGGGGGGGCAGCGGCCCCGGGAGGAGGTCCCCCCTCCTCCGCCTACCTGTGGGGACGCCGAAAGGGACAGGATGGGACCCTCTCCCAGCTGGTCGCTGCTGGGCTCCCCTTCTCCAACCAGGCCAGGCAGGGCCTGAACCCCTCAGCTGGATCTGGGGGGAGGGAAAGAGGAGTCCGATGCAGAGCGACCCTCCATTGCAGGAGCCCATGGCCCGCCCGGGCACCGGCCCGGCCCGAGGGGGCTCCCGGCGGGTCCCGGTTCGGAGCCTTCGCCCCTGGGAAAGAAAACCCGATACCGTGGAATTTTAACTGGGGGGAAATCTCGAGTCCTTGGACACGACGCGGGAATTAAGGGGCCTGGCGACCCCCGGCAGGTTGTTTTAGGGGCCTGATCTGGGGGAAGGGGCGGTGACCCCAGCGCAGCCCCGGCCACACGGTTTGCAGCTTCTCGGCTCTCCCCTTAAAATGAGGAAGGGGTTAAAGGGCGGCACTTGCCCCGAACCGGGCCGTGCCCCAGCCCCGGCTCCCATTCCCGCTGCCGGGCGGACCGCCCCCCCGACGGCTGCCTCCCTCGGGGTCCAGGAAGAGCTGAGCTGCGGCTCAGCTCTTCCCCGGCTGATCCCGGCTGGGGACACCCCGCCGTCCCGGCCCCGGGGGACGGTACGGAGAGAGAAGGTCCCGGGAGGGAGCGGAGGGGTTTCCCTCCCGCGGCTCCCGGCCGCCCTGCTCGCCTCCCCCCCCCCCCTTCCCCTCTCTCCTTGATTAAAAGGGCACTTTTATTTTTCCAACGGAGGTGCCCTCTCCCGGAGCGCTGCCCACGCCGTGTCACTCAAGCGGCCGGGCCCTGGCACGGCGGGGCGGGCTCTCCTCCCCGGCGATCCCCGACGGGGCGGCCCGAGGGGACGGGGGGCTGCCCGGGCAGCGGCGAACCCCAGGCCGGCCCCCGCCCCCTCCCCTCCCCCCGCCCCTCCCCCCGCTTTGAATTCCTTGCCACCGAGCTGAATAAAAGTGGGTGTTGTAAATTGAATTAGTGCCTGATTAATCTGCT